>NC_036447.1:11387500-11709500 GCF_002775205.1 Xiphophorus maculatus
AAATAACTTAGATTTTTCCATATCCACGGAGCCAGCTTGGCGCTATGTCATCGTGACACTATAAACATCTCGACCAATAAAAGTTCTCAACAGCTTAGTTGCGGAGGAGAGCACTTCAGGGAAGCAACACAAATCATATTGTTTACATCCGCATCCCTGCAAACAGATGCACTAATTTTCCCTGCTTGACTTCTTATTGCTGTTTTGAACACACTGTGGTTTAGTCTTAACAGCCCCAAACAGTTAACTTAAGATCACTACCAGCTGAAAAGCAGAGATATAGACAGAGTTTGAAGTGAGATTTATTCTATTAAAACACAATCAGTGTTTAAGTACTCAGCAGGAAATGACTTTTACAGTTTCACAGCAGATCTACACAAGATCTGCTGTATGCACATTGACCTACTTTAACTCTGACAGGTGATATCAAAGAAACAGCAGGAAGATGAGATCCTGCTAATCAAACATTTTAATCAATGCTGCAGCTCAGTTATTAAAATGTTTTTTGGGGTTTTTTTTGTAGATTAGACAAAAAATGATCAGTTCTTTGCTCCGGCCCAGCTCTTAAGCAGTGCTAAAATGGCAGGGGATGTGGGGTGCCAGAGTTTGTGGCGATGATAACACAAAGAACTGCTGCTATATAACTTTTGTCTCAGTTTCGCAATTGAACTGGTTTAGTGGAAAAAACCACATGGTGGTTTTAACATTGGTAACCACATACAAGCACTACTGCAAGTACCTTTTAAGAGACCATCTAGATTTTGCAGCAGTGTGTCTCAGTCATTAAACTGCCCCAGCAAAGCTTATAAAATGAACACTGGTGACATTAGCACATCTGTTTACAGTTTACCATCTCCCTGAACATTTCAACAGAAATTCTAAATACCTCCAACAGTTTCAAGTGATTTATTTTAGGTACTGTGATAACTTGTCTCTAAGGCTGTGGAAGAACCACTGCTACTGGTGGCACTAGTTTTCCTGGATGGCTGCCAGGTGTTTGCAGGTCGAAACATAACTGCCATAGTTCACTGAATTCAAGATGAAACAGTAGCAGCAAAGGACCACAAGCTCTAAGCTGTGGTAAAACAAACTTTTATACTGTCTCAATCTAGTGCTCATTAGAGTTTTTCCCACTGTATGAAACTAGTTGACTATTGCTACACAGAATAGTTTGGAAAATTATTTGGAAATATTTCCAATCCTAACCTACAGAATATCTGAGAATATAGCCAACCTACAAAACATAAAATAACTTGTTGCACTTTTGTTACTCTATAAATAACAGAATATACATTATATTAAATGCAGCACTTACTCATTATTCTGCAGAATAACCACAAGAAACCCAAACGTGGCCAGTGATTTTCTTCATTTTCACTCATGTATATACTGAAGTAAAATGTTTC
This sequence comes from Xiphophorus maculatus, assembly GCF_002775205.1. Lineage (NCBI taxonomy): Eukaryota > Metazoa > Chordata > Actinopteri > Cyprinodontiformes > Poeciliidae > Xiphophorus > Xiphophorus maculatus. The sequence goes on from NC_036447.1 coordinate 11,388,907, forward strand.
AAACAAATTAAAAGTTGCTTTTTGTTTTCAATAAAGGAATAAAACATGATTTGAATATTTGTAAATACATGGACTAGAACTGCCCAATATACCAGATCGTAGAAGTTATTGTAGTATTAGTGCGTGTAACATCTATATAGCAAAACGTTGCTTAGAAACAATGTTTAGTAGCGTTATTATATTTCAATTGCCATGCATGGAAATTCTGCCTATCTGTAACGTGTAATATAGCTTGTTGGATAAATCTATTTTGGTTTCTAATATGAGTAAATTAAAAATAAAATCTTGGTCATGCTTTATTTTTAAATTTTTTTTATAACATAGCTTCCATTCACCAGGCATGTCACAACTTCTGTAACCAATCTGGTTGAGAAAAATACAAATGAAAAACTTAAAAACAAACAAAGCATTTCTAATAGAGCTGACTCACTTTATCAACAGCTGCCTCTGGATTGGTCTCTTCAATTCCCAGCTCTCTGCGCTGCTCCGCCCTCACCTCTGCATAGCTGCATAGCAGATTAAAAAAAAAGGATTTCTTTAGGGGGATGCGTAAATAAATCAACAAACAATAAAAAAGGTAGTTTTTATTTTAAAAAATGATATGAAAAAGATAATATATAAAGGATTTTGTACCTGACCACTGTGTGTGTGCAAACAATAAACTCAGGTCTGGAGTTCCACTGATGATAGGTGATGTAGTAGTGTGTCTGCAGCCAGATCCACTGTTGACCTTTAGTCAGGAAGCGATAATAACACGATTTCCCTTTTCCATACTGCATCACTGAGAAGGCGAGGGATAAAGACAGGCAAAACAAAAGATGTTACGAAAAAGGCAGCAATAGGAAAATCTTGAATGAAAGAGAAAGTGCAAAGCCTCACAGTGTTCGTGACATTTGGCGAGTGTCTCCAGGTCATCCACGTGGTAATAGTCATACCCTGATGTTCCTAGAACCTCAAAAGGCAGGTAGCCTATGATTGGTGGAGCTCTGAAGAGAGAAAAAATACACATCATAGGAATTAATGCGTAATTCAATATTTTTCAGAAAGTTTGCCATTAATATTTCCCCCTACTGTCCATGTTCACCATTTCCCCTTCCAGATATTATACAACTGAAGAATCAAGGAAAAAGATCTCCACCTGAAGTCCAGAGTAAAAGTAGCAGATCTTTGTGTTCACATGTCCATCTGTTTCTAAACCATTTTCAGGAGCGCAGTGCGTGTATGAAAATGGGTCAAGTCTGTTTTCATCTGTCTGCCAGGGCATATGTACTGTACATGTGTGTGACTTATGGTTAGAAAGCTTATGGTTAGAAAATAGGCAAAATCAGGTGTTAGTTTATTATTGTCATCTCTCTCCTTGAGCCAAATCTACTGGAGTGGTTTATTATGTCTCAGACTCAACAGGCCTTGACAGCAATCTTCGGTCTTAGGAGTAACTTAAAAATGGACCACAATGGTAAACATGCCTAAAATATAATCTATTGCATGGATGCAATGCTTGACTGCATATATCAATACAGTTTATTTTTTTCCAGAATGGCACTACATGCCATTTTTATATCCTCCCCCACTATATTGCCAAAAAACAAATAAATACAAGTTTTTATGTTGGTTATTTGTGCAAAACTTTGTGAAAAAAAATGTCAAAATTTTACTCTTGCATGCTGCAACTGTAGAGTAAAATAAAATACAATGAAATCTGTATTTCACGTAACAGCCGAGTACTAGATGGTTAAAGAAGTAGAAAAGGAGCAACAGTTCACCATTGATATCAGCAAGAATTCCCCAGACCAAATAGTATTCATTATTTTAAATTCCGGCAGCTGAGATAATAATAAGAACAGTTGATTGATAACGGTATAAACACTGAAACGAATCAGACAAAGCTTTTCCAGAAACGTGCATGACCAATCTCTATATGCCACCATGCTTGCTCACAAAGAAACCGCTTGCGATACACAAAGCTGTCATCTCAAAGCCAGATTATAAAGATGTTCTGCTCATGCCGTCTTCCCAAATTGTGTCATTAGTTACCTCTAATTAAGGAAAATTCTAAGATGAAGTAAAGAAACAGTGGAAAAGTAGTCAAGACGCAGGTTCTGCAGGTTGAGGCAGAACGGAAAGAGCCGTGATAGCACAACAGTTGTTACCAGACCAAAAACCAAAGCAGAAAAAGCAGAGGTCAGCAATCTGAACCTCTACTATGCCATCTGCAGCATGTTTTAAATTGAAAAATAGGTCAAGTTCTTTGCTAACTTGCAAACTTGGGCTGCAAACTCATTTTTAAGTTTAAACCAGTAAATTGGTGACAGAATGTCTGCAGAGCTCTGTCTGTCTTAATGCATGTTGATATCATCCAGGTAGGTTTTAAAATGCAAGAGAAAGTTGACTTTAAAGGATAGTTTAGATCTGGTTTATTGTTCCCAGGATTCAAATCTTGCTGATTATACTGACCAGCTAAAATATACTTGCAAAGAGTGATTAGAAACACCTTCTTTGTCTCACAAGGTATTACAGACATTAAATTTCACAAATCTTCCTGTGTGCTACTGGAAGATTTTATGTTAAATTCCTTCTTTGACCTAATTTCTGACAACGAAACTCCTCCTGAAAATATTTTGGAAAGGCAGAGGAGGAGAGGAATTCCCCACACAGAGTTACTACAGAGTGTGTTTACCTGTGGTCTAAAAAGAGGAATTTCCATTCTAGACTGTGCCTTGAGGTGAATTCTTCATTTGGTTCCTCGACTGTGCACATTTCCTACAACCACAAAAACAAACATGAGAATCTGACCAGAAGTATATTGTATGTAAGATGACAAAAGGCTCAACTGTGTACTCATCCTGACAATACCTTGATGAACTGAGGTTTGGCCAAGCGGACGGTGGCTACAAAGCACACCTGGTCGTCGAAGGCAGGTTGTAGTGACCGCTGTAATACTCCTGCCAGACCATTCCTCGTAATGTTTGGAACTGCAACAGAGAAAACTTTGTACTCTCCCATTAAATGAAAAAAAAATATTAATATCAGTTTATTGTTTTCACATTTTGTAAATTTTTGTGTTATAAACTAAGAAAAACTACTGCATACCTGTGAAATAGAGGTATACAAATGTTTTCACAAATAAGAAACTGAAAAACTTAATTTACAAGCCACATGTTTTTAAATGTTTTCAGTTAAAAGAAGCAAAATTTTTCTTACACTTACACAACTTATAGAATATAGTGAACTTATAGTGAACTTTGACATGACAAAATGTGGAAATGTTAAATAGCATGGAATAGCTACTGATAACATTGCTGTATGATTGAATACTTTATATTGGTCAAATTGTAAAAGAATGAGACTGTAAAGTAACAATATCATGAAACATTGCTAAAGCATCCAGTATCGTATTAACAATGAGCATGAGTACAGCAACATACCGTTATTGAGGGATTTGAAGTTGCCAATAAATTTCACATATTCATAAACCGGAGGCTCTTTGGGGTCAATTGCTCCTCGCAGCATGTGACAGCAGAACTCCAGATGATTCTTAGCTGAAGAGGAAGAGATAGACAAAAAGTTACTTAAATTACAAATTACATTTCTGTAGATTTGTTTACAATGTTTCAAAGTAGGAAAAACAGATGGCACTGAATCAGCATATTTCTAAAAATGAAAGTCTTCAGAGTAACTGTCAGAAGATAAACTGAATCCATACAAGTTATTTCCACATTTTAGAATAAATATTTTTGGAGACGTTATATTAAATTTCTGTTCAATAATCTTGCAGCATTTCAAGCTAAAGCACAAAAACAAAATAAATTTGACACTGACTCTTCATATAGTCACTGCTGAGGCTCTCCAGTTCAGTTGGGTGTGTAGACAGAACCTTATACACTTCGGAGTGTTCCCCAACAGGCAGAAAGTTTAACAAGTTCTGGTCCACCAAGTCCGCCTGGAAAATACAAAAATTCAGGCATAGAAATACAAAAACAAAAGAATGGTCAAACTCTTCACACTGCTACACAGAAGCTCTTAAAGCTTTTAATCTGAACCACAACAACAAACAAGCCCACAAAATGCATTACAGCATACACCATAATGCAACGAAAGACCAACACAAAACGAACAAACAGAAGTGGTAATACTTACTGGTAGGTGTTCTAGTAAAGAGGTGACGCTCTCAGAGACATAAAGGATGTTCCCATCAGTCATTATTGCTATAAAGAATCCATCCAAAGCCTGATCCAAAAGCAAAAATGACACTGTGAAATGCTCTGTTTACTAGCAAGGGAAAAGTGCAAATTATATTCTGAAATTAATGGCTGGTCTTCGCCAGTCAGAGAAGATGAAATAAAAAATTTACACAAAAACAGAAGCTTTTTTTTAATAAGCTAAAACATCAAGTGCAGATATAGGTCTGGTCAAAATGCCACATAGACTTAAAATTGGCATGAACACCTCATTAGTTTCTTTCTTTAACCCCTTAACTGACGGTATCCCATCCATGGGATAAATCTAGTTTGTCTGGATACTCTGCCTTTTTCGTCGCCAGTTAAGGGGTTAAATTATTTATCTAAACCGTTGATTTCCCCAGGATAAAATAACTATCATTTTTTTTAATGATGCCAGTTGTACAGGTTTTATATATTGCTCTTTTTCTAAACAACACAGACAAAATTATGCATGCAAATGTAAATATACAGGAAAAATATGACTCTAGAATAACATTATGCACTGGTCTCATTGGTTCACCGGCACAAATGTTAGGTGCACCTTAATTTTCAACCTCATTGCATTTAATATAACTTTATAGGTTCCCTTTTCTTCACAAAGAATCTGAAAATCATTCAGGAGGTGGTCCTAAAATGTTATAAAAAAAAGTGCATTTGACAAGATTTTGCCAAAATCTACAGAGTTCTGACATATAAAGCAACATTTTATCTAGTTTTGTGGTAAAGGTGCCAATTTGTGGCACTTTGTGCTTGCAGTATTGCAAACTAATTCTGTTTGAGATAAATAAATTGGAACAAAACTCTTTATATATAGTCAGAACATTAGTAATGTTCTTTGAGTCATTCAGACCTTAAATTTTCTATATCTTGTCTTCTCATCCACTCTGCAACCATTCTATTTATCTGACTAGCCTATACTAGTCATCTCAACTCTGATTGCAGAATACTAACGTACATGAACAGCTGGAGTACAGCCAATGTCCTTCGCTGGTTTAGAACACATTATTGGCCTAATTTGTGTTTTGTTGAAACTCAGCAATAGTTTCAGTGTCTCAACTGGTTGCAAAAGTGTAATCTATAATTTTTTTCAGGTGCACTATTAAGAAATGAGGCTGCATTGCCACCAATTTGGCCACTCCTCCAAATTCTTAAACTTCACCTCAAATCAACAGCTAGATTGTATAAACTTGGACCCAGATGAGCGTTCCAACAGAACAATGATCCAAAACATGCATCAAAAATGGTTTTGTAATGGATACAGCAGGATAACTTCTTTAAGTTTCTGAAAAGGCTGTCAACTGGAACTTTATCTGCTAACTACAATACGAAAACCCAACCACAGAAGAGTTGGTACTACACTGTTGTCACCCACAGCACAGGAATAGAGTTGAGAATGTGACATTTCTGACCTCCAACATGAGCTGTGTGAATTCTTCGTTGCTTAGAAAGGGGGGCTTCCAGTCCTGTCTGATCTCGCTCGACTCTGACTGGGCTGCAATCTCTGATGAAGGAAGAAGGATGGATGAGATTTAAGTAAATATATTTCAGGACTCTTGAAACTAAGAACAGATGGAGATGATGCGCTCACAGAAAAATGAAGGTCATATAAAACAAATTTTCTCAGAGACTAATCCAATGGCAAAACAGGACAATTAAGAACAAAAATTGTGTCAAAATATTTCTAAGTTGCAGAAAAAAAAATAAAAGCTTGGATTTGTAAAACTATTAGCCCAAATGCAGTTCTTGCACCTAATCTACAATCATGCACTAAAATAACACAATCCCAAATTTTAAGTCACCAACCATTTAGTGTATGGCAAGCAGTTACAGCAAATCAAATAATATTTTACAACTTCCATGTGCCATAAAAAGGGCAACAAAGCGACGTTTTTACAAAGTTCAGATCATGAAGGTAAACAACTCTGATAGTGGAGTGCATATCCAAGTGAATAATTAACCCCAAAAACAGAGTATGAAATCTCCACCCAGCAAGGAGTTCCACGTAAACACGGGAAGTGACGGGAGGAGGATGAAAACGCCTGACCTTTGTGTTTACACAGGAAGTCGATGCTTTTCTGCAGGATGGTGGACTTGTCCATCTTTCGGGTGTTGCCTGGCAACATGGTGCCAAGTTCTTTGATGAGGACATTGAACTGGTCTCTCCTTTTCTTCTCCGACTTGTTACGGGACACGCTGTAATCCAAAGCAGGTTGGTTAGACTTGATGAGATCAGAGCCTCCTTGGTGGAACTTTACCGAGGTATAAAGCTCACCGTTTCGCCTTGTCCTTCTCATCTTCTTCCATCAACCCATCAGTGAGGCTGCAATCATCCCTACAGGGTGTAAAAAAAATTGACTCTCAGCTTTCTCCTGGTTCTAATTGTGTATGTTTGTAGGCAGCTTTGAAGTATAAAAGTGTTGGTAATGTTAAGAGCTAAAAACGGATTCCTACTATGGATAGTACGTGTAAGTTTATTTGCAATCACAAACAAAGAGAAAAAAAGAAAAAGGACTGAGCAATGCTTGCCAGGAAGGTTAACAACATGACTAATAGGGTGTGTCTTGTCTGAGCTCCAAATATGAATGTTAAAATACTTTCATTTATAATCACAGACAATTCACGAACATCATACTTTACATTTAATTATGCAAAAATATGTTATCATTTACACAGAAATGAATGTGTGTATGCATGTGTCTTTGTCGGCATACCCTATGCTTGATGTCATGGTGGCTGCTGATCAGGGCTGTGGCTGTAGTAATTTGTTCTTTAGGCGTGAGGTAGGCATTTGGAAAAGCACCTGAAAATACCAGAGCAAAACACGATTGCTTTAAGCCTTCAAAATCAGATTCAGTGGATTCACAGCATAACTCATCACAAAAGAATCACACAACAAATTTGTCCCTTTTAATTTAACTAACATTAACTATAAACACTGCTGGCCACATTTATTTTAACCACTGCTAAAGATGCACTAAAGTTTTCAAATAAATTCCTCTGGCATTGCAGCATCGCATCATCACACTGAAGGAAATAAGTCAAATACAACATCTGAGTCTCATTTTAAGAGAAAAAAGACCATACAAAATTGGGTTATTGTGAGTCTGGTGATTTATCTTTGTCTTGATTTGACTATTTGTTTTGAGTCATTATCGTGTTGAAAGACCTAATGACGACCCATTTTGGGTTTACTCATTTTCATTTGAAATATCCTGCTATTTCAAGTAATTTAGTTCATTCACTGATGGGTTCCCAGGTCTTTTGGAAGAGCAAAAATCAGCCACAGCATCACATAGTTTCCACCTCAAACCTACATGGAGTTCTTGGTGATGAAAATATCAATCTTAGTCTCATCTGATCAAAGCTTAAAGTTACTATTAAAGTCCCAACAAACTCAATGTTTACATTTGTGATAGTAGAACAGAGAAAGCTTCCTGACATCAATCTTAACTATTTGACATGTTAATATTATCTAACTTCAAATTCAGTTTATGATCCTAAGACGATGGTCTTTGCATCAGTTCTTCAGCAGTGAGCTTTGGAGACTGTTACTACTCCACTCTCTGTGCAAGATGCCAAGATAAATATGGGTCTATGTCCGGGCTAGATGACAGTGTCCATAGGTCATGAGCCTTTGGGTCATGTCATGTAATTTTTTTACCCAAGAGAAAAAGAAAGATAGAATCTGGTTAATTAAAAAATTAAGTATTTTTTTATGTAGTTTTAAGCATTTTACAAGTAATGTGAATGATGTCAATACTAGCCCCATTATTGATTTTGTTCAAAATAATAATTTTGTCCTCTCAACTGAATAATTTTATTTTTCTAAATACGTCAGAGAAAAAATTATGCTACAGCGATAAAAGTTCAATTTCTTTTACACATTTTTAACCTGTGGTGCCAACAATTTTGGCCAGCACTGTAGAAAAATATTTATGAAGTTAATAAATAATGAAAGATGAACATTTCTATTCTAAGGAGGCATTTATTGTCTGAGCTAAATTTAGAAATATCTCAGCGATTTTATGTGTGATGATGTTTTAACAACCTGTGAACCAATTCATGAGTCACGATGAAATCTGGATCAAGACCAGCTGTGTCAGGTCAATTCAAGTCAAAGAAAACGCAAGCACCTGACAACAAAAGTGCTAGTTAAAATATCTTTTTAATGTCTGGGCACTGTTTCATTTTATTTAACAGTTATCTAGTACAAGTAATCTCCAAAGAGGGAGGATTTTGTAGGGAGAGCAGTAAAATATTTGATGTGTTTGTAAAAGAGCTATTTTACAGGCAATTAAACTTCAGAGAATTTAAGTAGTTCAGATTATAACAAATAATAATACAGTAATATAGATACACAGCTCTATATTACAACGTCACCACGTGGCAACAAACTCATTCAAGCACTGAATAGATGCACAGAGCAAATCAATGAATTGAAGAGTCATAACTTTCTCTATCTAAATGGAATCAAAACTGAAGTCATTCTTTTTGGACCTAAAGCGGAATGACAGAGTCAACTCACAGCTAGAAATTACTGATCAGGCCTGAAATCTGGGTTTAGCGATGGACTCTGACCTGAGCCTTCATAGTCACGTAAAGACAATGACAAAGTCGGTCTTCTATCACCTGAAGAACATTTTCAAGATTATAGAACTAATGTCACAGCAAAAGCTTGATGATACATTAAATTTACTCAGATCAAAACTCTTTTTTTTTATGCAACTCCATTATGTCTAAGTGTGTGAAGTTAGTCCTCACCCCGCCGCAGCTTTTGCACAATCTAAACGTCTTTTCTCACGGGCCACAGAATGGGTTGGGGACTGTCACTGACTCAAAGGTCAAAAGAGGCATTGAGGTCATTGGGGTCGAAAGAGGACAGCAAACCACAAGGAAGACAAACGGAGGTTGACCAAAACCTGCTGAAGAAACCAGAGCACAAGAAAGAGGGTCGTGAGGGTTTAGGCACAGAAGTTTTGAATGATTTTCCATTTTTACGTACACCTGCCCTGAGGACAGAGAGAGAGAGCAAGAAAAGTAATCATGACGAAATCAAAAAATCCAGGTAAAGTGAATCATTCAGACAAAACAAACCCAATTACTTTTTTGTAAAGTCCTTTTTAACTCAGCTAGTGTATTTTTTTGGTTTTAAAAGACCAATCACCACTAAAGAAGCTATATTTTTAAATAGATTATCTTAACATAATAAATTAATAAAAAGAAAGTGTTTATTTCTACATTAAAGATTCTGATTTCAGGAATGAATGATTTCTAATTTGTTGTAAAATCTTTTTAAGTTGGATACATCAATAAATAGTTGACATATCCAACGTCAGTTTAGGTTTAATGCCACATTGGCAACATTGACTAAATCAACAAAATAAGGCATAATAAAGACAAGAGATTATTAACAATTTAAATAAGATTACTTAAAGGACTATAACATAAAGCTTCAGAACTTGTATGTAATTGTATGCAATTAAAATATATTGTTATTATTACTACACCCATCATGCTATTTGTTTTCTTTTACAGATGCAGTTTGAGATCTGAGGCAGAGATTTGACATAAGATTAGCTCATTTTAAGGGCTCTGTTAATTGTCTGCTTCCTTATTACAAATATTGGCAACAAATTCAGTGACACAACATTTAAACTCGGATGTTTAAAAAGTTTCGGTTTCTCTAAAACATGTGAACTCATAGGATAATTAGTCTTTAAAAATTCCTGTGCTTGAAAGCGCAACAATTAAATAAAACCACAAACCTTCAAGAAACTTTTCATTTGCCAGCACTTATTGAGAATAGCTCTCAACTCACCTTCAGCTAGAATGTCCCTTGTAGACAAAACAGGCCTATTTAGATCCAAGTCTTCTTTGCAAGCTCCGACAAAACTTCTCACCACACCTGAGCTGGAACACAAAGAAAGCCCTGACTCATTCGCTGGCACTGGGTCCATTATGAATCACTCCTCAACACAAAGAAAAAATATAAACAGACAATAAAATCTACGACTATAATTCATGTCATGAATTAGGCAGCACACTTTCAGGAGATTATGTGCCAGATCAGAGCAGATGGCGAAGCTAAGGTGCGATGCCTTCATGTCTTGATGCTAAAAACTTGTTGGGACGTTGATAAACAATGACTTCACACCAAACTGTAACTCTAATTCAGCTGCTAATTTGGCAGTTGATCTAAATATCCATAAATCTATTAAATTGGAGTTTAGTAAATCATAAATTCTCAAATGTCTAAGAGGTCATGGTTATCTTGTTATAGCCCATAAAAACAGATCAAGTCAGTCAAAATAACTAAACGCTGCTGCTTGACACACTTCAAAGGTTTGAAGGATAAGACTCAATATTTGCTTGATCCTCTCTGCAAAATAATAAGCTAATTATTTTCAGCAGACAATTAAATCTAATTTATTTCTCCGCATGGCCTACATTCAAGAAATTTAATAATACCTATTGAAATATTAAGTTATGCCAACCTCCTTCTTAAAATTGCACGCCAGATATTTCCTGTAAAAAAAAACAAAATCAACCCTACTCAGTTCAAAGTTTATCAGTATTATTGGTTTATCAGTTTATTGGTCAGTATTTTATATTTATTTTGTTATCTTGTTGAAAGGTGTTATTTAAATCAAAATCTAATCTACCTTAATAAAAAACAGATTTCTTGTTTGTTTTCACCAGATTCTTCCTTCAAATGTGTTTTTGGTAAGTAAGGCTGCAGCAAAACATCTGAGCCTTTGTAAAAACACAACATGAATTTCATTAAACTACATGGAATTTTACATGGAAGCTTATAGCATGCTTTAGAATATATGTCTAGTTTGTCCACATTATTGAGAACTAATGAATAGTTGATGCTCTTTTAGACATAGGCAAGTAATCTACATGAAGGCTTACTGATATTTTAAAGAGTTACTAGCTTTTTTATTGGGAAAGTTTATTCCAGCTGCATTGCAGCTCAGCTGGCTGAAAAATGTTCCAGCACTATTCTCCTTCATTACAACTATGGCAAAACTGAGATGCTTGGAAATATTTCCCATATTGGAAAAAAAAAAGCTGCACATTACCCATTACTTTGTACTGAGCATTCGCCACCCATCCCTACTATTCAGGTAACTTTGTTTAAAAAAAAAACTATAGTTCTCAAACTACAAACATCAGATCTATTACTGGCTACCTGAGGAGACAGACCAAGTAATACCCAAATATCAGCTTGTGTTATTCTAGCAGAACAGAGAAAAGTACAACAGTATGCAAAACAAGTACCTGAATGCAACAACAACATGGAGAGGTTGCTAATAAATTATTAATCATCTTATTACACATTTTTACTTGGGTTAATGAGTCAAACTAACAATAAATAAATATAATACATACTATTTATAGCAATAAATATAAATATGGCACAGTATTTTTCCACAATATGAATAACTGTGGCTTTTCTGTTTTACAAAAAAGTAATTGGATGATGAATAGTTTCTGTAAATATTGTGAAACCTTGGTAGTAGTTTACTACAACCACTGCTAAAACTGCTGCTAGTACCTAGAGGAATCTTATTGTATCTTTCCTCTGCTAATGGCAAAGCCGAGTCTTATTGTGGAAGTTTTGGTCTGACAAAATTGTTATTTTGAAATACATATTGCACATTTTTGGAAAATACTTAGTGGTCACTAATTTGTACCCAAATTTTATACACATTACCATCTCATCCCTTCTTGCTTCTATGTCACACCTGTAAGCAAACTACTTTTTCCAATTAAAGCATCACATATGATTTGATTTGATTTTATTAAGAATTTTCAAGAATCATAAAGATAATATGCTCAAATCTCACAAATTATCTGACTATCAGAATTCTCTGATTCTGAAAACTTTGTATTACTATATACTTTGATCTAGTTCTTAGAACCAGCTGATTATTTATAAGACAAATTACAACTCTTTATCAAATCAAATTAAATGTACAATCTGATAGTGAATATTATTATTTGGAGTCATATAATACCTGGTGTGCATGAAACTACACCAGCAGACTGTACAATTAGAATGTTCCCTTTCACCATTTGATGCCTTCCCTGTTCATATTAATTCACGTCTAATTTTTTCTGAGAACAAAATTATTAAGACTAATGCAGGATATTTTGTACTGAGCGTTCGTCAATTTATACCCGCCACAGGGAATCTTTTGTACCCACTTTGACAAAGAATTGAAGTAATTTTTAATATTTTAACTATGTTTAAAGTAACTAAAGCAGTTATATAACTAAAAAACCTAACAGAACACATTTCAAAAAAGTCAACTGACCCAAAACCAAAGTAAATCAGACTAAATTGTCATCCAACTTTTCACCACAACACAAAACAAAGTCGCTCATCATGGTTTTAGTACATGGTACAATATGCTTTGTTTAATGCTTTGTTTACAAATACAAAATGATCCTAGGAAGGGATGAAATGATAATCTTGAAGTACAAATTGTCAAAGAAGCGCAATGACCCAGATCTTTTCAGTGCTAAAAAATGACTAAATGTCCAAAACTGCAAAGGTAGGCGCATGACTATAGTCTCTTGTGATGTCTTTGAACCAAACCGACCTTGCATTTTTAAATATTTGCTTTTTGTAAATTTTGCAGTGAAATCCATCCTTCACTACCGTGCTATGTTTTTATTCTAAGTGTACAACTGTTAGTATATCAGAATAAAAAAATGGCACACCACTGGATAGCGTCTTTAAACTGTCTGGAGAACCACTGTCTAACTATTTCAAAACCTCTGCTCTTATTGACTCCAGGCATAAAGGTCACATTAATTGTAAGAAGCCCAGAACATATTATCTTCCTCATTACTTTGCATTCATAGCTCTTTGATGAGTCTGTTCGAGCTGTAATTGATGGTCAGTAGGTGAAGCGTTATTACGTGCTAAGAAACACAGCACCATTACTAATGAATAAACTCTGACATTAGCAACATGGCCGCAGCAGTGCTGCTGAACAAGAAGAAGTAGTATTTTACATACCTTTAAATGCCACAGGTGTTGTTGTTATACAACCATAAGAGAACAACCAATACAGCTAGCTTGGAGGCTAACTAAGCTGGCTACCGAAAACTGCCCATTTAACTCAAGAGATTTAATGCTCTTACTGTCCCCGTTTTCTCCCGCTACACTCGCAAATGGTAACGCGATTCACATTGATCAAATAAACATCCCCAAAAAAATTTATTAAAAAAAAATCAGTCCCTATCATTGGAAGCTGGCGCCGCGCCTGGAGCTGTCACGCAACAACTGACATTGAAGACGAAATAATCTTCAAAATATCGCCGCTGTGCCACTAACTGCGCGAGAGAGTGCGTCTGAACAACCGCACGAGGCAGCGTCCTCGGACAAGCCGACAAAAACAGAAACACCAGCCGGTGAGAAACAGCCTAAACCAGCGACGGCAGAAATGGTTTTCGCGGCAGATGTATGTACAAAACACACACGCATACATATATAGTCAATGGGCGCGCGCACACACGTACACACACACACACACTCTCTCTCTCTCTCTCTCTCTCTCTCTCTCTAAGGAGGAGCCGCGCACGCGCACGCCCACTCGCTCACACAGATACTGGCAGATCAGAATGTGGGTCACTGGGCCTCTACTCTCCCTCGAGCGTGCGGAAACAGTCCCGAAGCCTGCTCTGCAGTCCGACCGCTTCCGCACGCCGAAAAAAAACAACACACCGTACACAAACAACTGAGCTGTTTCTCAACAAAAGCTTTTGTGTGTGCAGTAAAAAAAATAAATCTTTACCTTCACGAATTACCTAGCAGCCAGTCTCCTTGTTTTGCTTACTTGAGCGTCACGTCGAGGCGGTGGGGGCCAGGAGGACTGAGAGGACTTCGGGCTGGGGAGAAAAACAGGAGGCCTACTTCATATTACGACGTACAGTCATGCGCAATAGAGACAGTAGGGCGCACTATTTTGCAAGTACAGTAGCAGAAACGGAGGGAAACTGCTGAGTGATCTCCGGAGGAGAAATGACTCCGCGTTTTTATGGCCTTTTCAACCTGGCTGCTCCACTCTGAGTCCATTGGGGGTTTTTATGAGTACAATGTGGCAACTCAACACTTTCATTTGCGTTTGACTGGACAAGGAGTGAATTATGAAGTTTCTCTAAAATATTAAGTTGCCTACAGATTTTCGTAATAAATTACTTAAAATTGTTTAAGTGAGTTATTAAAACTGATTTGACACTTCTCAAAATGTATTAAGCGCATAAATTGACTGAATGTGATACATAACTAGGTTGAAACAGATCACCATAGGGATGGCCCGGTCCAGATAGCAGGGCTTTTCTCTTTTTATCAACATCCAATCATCGGCGCTAGACTATATGACGCTATGTCTATATCTAATTTCGAGGCCCCCCTTATTTAATAATGTGCAAGTAAAACTGGAAATAAACTAGATACAGAAAAATTGAGGCACCCAAAAGAACTCTGATTATTTGCTTTAAATGATGTCACCAGAGATTTAGATAGCCTTTATCTAGATTAGATAATGTTTTCCAACAAAACATTAATTTAAAAGATACTGTCCAGAAATATCTGCCTGGTAGTTGTAATGGAATATTGCTGTCTGTTTAATTATTCATATTATGTTTTCTCTAAATTACAATTTATCTTTCCAACAATTTTCTTACATTGATCACACCACATAGTATACACGGAGCGTCTTCCCACCCATTGACTGGACATGCAAACAAGCAATATGAAATTCATTTGGAGTTAACAGATATATAACGTTTTATTTATTTATCTTGCCTGCCTTCTGCAATGGCAAAGACCCTTGGGTGGAGATCCATATTACCTATTTCGTAAATTTCCACTGCATATCAGGCTCTCGTATTATTCAGATACAAGTACACAAAATTACACTCCACACTATGTCAATATTTGTTCAACAAGAACTAAGCCAAACTGCAGAAACAGTGAGTAAAAATAGAAAGTCCAGTAGCTTACAGAACCACTTTTAGCTGCAATAACTTCAAGTATATATGAAACATTTCAGTCTTTAAAGTTATTGTGGTGGAACTTTGGTTTGCTTTTTGCAGCAATGATTCAGCGCAGGTTCTTGTTTTTGCACAACTCTCTTGATGCTCTGCTAAAAATATAAGTCAAGCTGAGGTCTACATTTTAACTTACGTTGCATGTTTGCTGGAATTGCTTAAGTCAGCAACTGGTTGACTAGGCAGGTTATTTCTTACTAGAACCTACTAGTATACAGAAGAGTTCATGGTTGACTCAATGACCACAAGGTCATGCTGCTGCAAAACAAACCCAAATCCTCAGCCTTCCAGCCTCCATGTTTGACATTTAGTATGAGTTTGCGCCGTTGCTATGTTTCACAGTAATAACATGATGTGTCATATGATGTGTTATGGGTCACTTGAGGTTTTATTTGCATGATTTTAATATTTGGAAAGAACCAGATATACTTCTGTAATGTGGGTAATATGTATAGTCTTAAAATTGAAATAATTTTTTGTGTGTGTGCAGTTAAAGCTATGTCTGAGATTTTCCACCGACTAATAGAACAAGATATGACAACTCTTTTGTTCAGAAAAATTACTTACAATTTTTTTCTTTAATGTCAAAAATGTTCCTATGTTTAGAAAAAAAGCTTTAAATGAGCAATTTTTTAACAATGGATTTTTTTGTGTTTAAAAGTTGGAAGCCCAACCAACCTCAATTATGTTACAACATGAGTCTGTTTTTGTAATATTGATTATATATTTGTATTTAGAACTTTTTCTTGAGGTCCCTCTCTGAAATCTAAATCAGTGTCAGAAATAGACACAGTTATAATGACTTTTACCTTACCAGTTTTGACAAATACAACAAATTTACTTGCTTTGTAAAACCAATAATACAGGACTGGACAGTGTTGTATAGTAACGAAGTAAAAATACTTCACTACTTTACTTAAGTATATTTTGGAGTACTTCATACTTTCCTCGAGTATGACAATTTTTGATGACTTTCACTTTTACTTCACTATATTTCCGAACTTAATTGCGTACTTTTACTCCGATACATTTTCAATGTGTGGTTTAGTTACTCGTTACAAAAAAGCGAGAGAGAGAGAAACAAAGTGTTTTGATCCCACCTACTGATTAGCAAGTAGCAAGCAGGCTACCGAACAAAGTTCGTAGCCTACTTGCCTGGGCTTGTTCATCACCACCAATAGGATACACCTGTTTCGCTTCTCCCATTAAACACAAAGCAAGTCTCGCAATCAGCAGCAGTCACATGGAGGAGGAGACGGAGACCACAACGACTGCAACTACGTCGGACACGGCTCCAGGGGAACCACCAGCTGGTGATGAGAGCCCATGGCCTTATTTAAACACAATATACTCTTTCGTGGGTGTTAAAGATTAGTCGTACCGCATGCAGTTTATGTTATTCCTGCCCGAAGATGTGGAAACTCTATCTTACAAAAACTCCCCGTCCAACTTGAAGAAACACATCGAGGTAACTTCTTATGAAATGGTTATAATCCTCCTGCTTCAGTAACTATAGCTTGGTCACTAGACACTATTGTGAAATCTTGACCATAAATGAACTTTGTTTGGCATTGTTTCAGTTCCACACGTGGTGTATTTAGCTTAGGCTTAATGTTGACTGTAGCAGGCTACCTAGACTCCTCTGGTCAAGGGGGACAGAAGCCATAGCGATAGCAATTTAGACTAAATTTAACGAATATAGGAAAGGCATGCAAGTTCAAAACCAGGTTTACAGATGCCAATAAGCTGCATTTCCCTCCCAATTCTTTTTTTCTTTTGCATAATGACCAGTTGTGTGCACCACCTACTGACTGTAGCATTGACTGATTCACTGATTTGTGAAGTAGAGTAATCGTAACAGCTCTTTTTCTTCATGTTGGCCGCATTTTCTGTACTATTTATTTTTCTCATTTTCAGCACTGACCTTACTTGAAGGGAAAACTTAAGGCTTACAAAAACTTTGTATTTTCTGTCCTGGAGGGTATACTAAGAAGCTGGTTCAGTTGTAAAGCAGGTTAAGTTAACCTTGTGCTATAGGTAAAGCACCTAATTTTCTTAACTAAATGATGCCTGCAGATTTATCTATTAGCAGGTTTAATTTTGCCTGCACTTGGTTGGGTACATTATTTTAAGTATTTGACAAGTTTACCAAAATATAAAAAATGTCATTCAAACTGCATTTGCTTTCTTTTACTTTTTACTTGTACTTTTCATTACATTACTTGAGTACATCCATTTTTACAGTAATTTCCATACTTAAGTACAAGAAGTTTCAGATACTTTAAGACTTTAACTCAAGTAACATTTCAGTCAGTGACTTCGACTTTTACCAAAGTCATATTTTGGAGAGGTACTTGTACTTTTACTTGACTCTGAGATTTCAGTACTTTATACAACACTGGTTGCTGGATGATAGAAAGTTATAAGTTAGAGATTTGAAGATAAGAGATTTGAATTTTTAAAAGTTATTTTATTACTATTAAACATGTGACAGAACTGTTCTCATCAGGCAAACCTATTTAAACACAGAAAGTATTTTCACCTAACTGCTTAAATAAATCCCATAGTTGTTCTTTTTCTATACATTAGCGCCCTCTACTGAAGAGAACATTTTGTACTATTCATGGTTTTCTTCTCACAAACAGACGTGAACCTATGGGCTGCCACATAATGCCTCTCCATACAATTGGATTCACTTTAATCAGATTATAAATAACTCTCATTTGCAGTCCAGAAAACATATTATCCCTGATTTCCAAAAAATCTCAACATGTTTAACTCTTTAGACTCAGGACTACTCCAAGACTGAGGCCCAGGAAAGGTTGTGATGCTTCTGGATTTTTTTCACATCTTGATTTGTTTGTGTTTGCATGGATGAAGGTTAGATTAAAATAGTGGATAAATCAAATCAAATCTAAATTACTTATATAGCACATTTAAAAACTATTGTTGGCCAAAGTGCTGCACACAAAAACAACAAATAAGAGTAACTCCAACATAAAAGAAAACAGTGTGAAACATAGCCTTGCATCAATCGGGCAAAATATTTTGACCACCCTCCCAATAATGAGTTGATGTTAGCAGCGCCTTTACAGATATTGGACCTAATAGTGGGCAGATCCTTTACGTTTTGAGGAGGAGTCCCAGTGTGCTGCATCAGTCTATGGGCCACTGGAGATAGGCACCAGACCCCCCAAAACCCATAAAACTGCAAAGATAAGCAGGTAAAGACAATGGATGGATGAAACCTTAATGCCATGTTTTTAAGTGAAACTTGTTGATGTAAAGATATCAGTGTGCTGTGTAGCTAATTGAAGTAGCCACTCAAAACTTTAGTTTTATGAGTGAAACTACTATGGATAAAAGGGAGTTGATGTTGGATTGTTATTTAATGAAACACTTCGAGGCAAGACAATGATACAGGGAAATTCAAACACTTGAATATGCTTCTGTTGGGTTTATAGAATACTGTTTACAAGAAAGTTTTTTGATTATTTTTCTAAACTAGTATTTGTTATCTACATTGATTTTGATTACATTCTTATAATTGATGTGTTACAGACCCTGTTTTATCTTTGGAATGAAGGGTATAGCAGTGAATTATGTCAGATAATACTGCATAATGGAACTTTTATTTATAAATTTGTAATAATTTGAAAGTAAAACTCTGAAATATGAAGGGTTAGTTCAAAACTTAGAAAATTCAAAGTCAAAGATAAATCAACATCGCATACTGCTACTTCAAAAATGAACAAGAACTGCTTCCTTCAATTGAACCTGAGCAAATAAACCATGTCAACAATAGGAGTCTTTATTAGGAGACCAGGTCTAACATAGAAAGAAAACTCAACCACTAAAATTATTCTGCCGAACAGCCAACTGGCCAGGAAGACATATTTTCTCCCAGCTTTTGTGCTCTTCTCTTCTAAGGAGCAGAATGAAGTCAGTTGTGCTCAGTTAACCTGCAGGATCTGCAGAAAAACTAATAGGAGCCCACCTAAACCAGATATGGACCTTTACATTCAACAATCTCTCCTATAAAATCTAAACCACAGTTTGAGACACATTTACTGCCACACAGATATTTAACAAATAAACCTCTATGAAGTATAAAAGATGTTTCTTATCAGCAAAGGGTTGAATGTTGAGCCATACTCAGAGGCATCAGCTTATAAAAAGGCACCAAGCCATACAGGAGTTTGTCTCTGTTTAGATTTGCCATGAGTCGGTGATGTGAAAAACCCAACAGTTTTTCAGTTTCATTTCTAAACTGGGATTCTTGGTCACGATACAATTTGAGTCATAAAAATATGATTCACTACATCAGGAATGGAATGATTTTTTTTCCCCCTAACATGTCGCTCCCCAACACAAAAACAATAACAATACCATCAATGATGGGAAAAGGGCCTTCTGCAGCACAAAAAACTCCAAAATCTAATGGTAATGAAGCAGAGGACGTAAGTTACCCAACAACTCTCACAAAGGTATCTGCTCCACAAGCACACTTAATGGCAATACACTGAACACAACCCTGGATTGTGATCAACCAGTCTCTCAACACACTCTTACCAGATGTTGGTCTTCAATTCTTCCAGTAAGAGAAGCCATTGCTTCAAAGAGAAAGTATACATCTGCTGTATGATTTTGAGTGGATGGACATTTGAGGAACAAATTAACTCTACTGTGTTCAGCCTGACCTTGTGTGGATGATTTATTGGATAAGTTTGAATGTTCCAACAGAGCATGATAATGACCAAATTATGCTCTATATCCCTGCTATCACCAGCAGAACCAAAGCAGAGATGGTCACAAGACGTTACAATAATGCTAAAACATCTGCAGGTTTCCAAACCATCATGCCTGCCTTTAGGCTTTGTTGATAAATACGTTTTGTTTCAAAGTTGCAACTGAAATGGATCAAAATTATTCAGATAAAGTCCAAAGTTATCTCTGGAACCATTAGTTGGAGAGCTAAAGCAGTCGTATATGTAGACGAATATTTTACAATTTTATTTTACAGGACGTTTTTCTTATAGCATAGTATACTGTATATATATATAAATAAGTATATATATATACAGTATACTATATATATATATATACATATATATATATATATATATACATCTTCACAGGCTTAGTACTACAACCAACATAAACTATAACAAATTGTTATATGTAATATTATTAATGTATTATTTAAAGGTAGATAGAGGTTTTATTCTAAGTAAATCTCTGAAGTTTAATGCCGTGCTAGGAATACACGTTTTTAATAGTTTTCTTTAATTAATTATAATTTTGAGAATTAAAAGAAACATACTTCGTACAAGTTTGAAAAATAAATAAAACAGAGCTGTGTAACTTTGCACAGAATTATGGTTTGCTTAAAGTGGTATTAGATTATGAAAAAAATCTTTAATTGCAAAAAATGTGAAAGTAGGTGTTCAATTGCAAAGCAGTAAAGTAATGTGACAGAATAAGCAGCAATGTTACTACTTCAAAAACAACAACAGCAAACCACATATTCAGTTGCAAAGCAGTAAATGTGACAGAAAAAGCGGGCATGTTACCACTTCAAAACAACAACAAACCACATGCTGACAAGGTGCTTGAATAAAAGTCATTTCCTAAACATTAGCACCCTCTACTGGAGAGAACATTTTGTACTAAACAGATTCTGCTCCTCTTATACAAACATAGATGTGATCCTATAGGCCACCACGTGGTCTAGGCCCTGTACAATCAGGGTTGCTTTGACCTGCTTGTTGACAGCTCAGTCCCACAGAGAACATGCTGTCCCTGTTCCCTTGTTCCCTTAACAATCTGCACATCTTTAACTCCTTGAGCTCCAGAGCTTTCATGGACTTAAGCCAATGAAAGACTGGTGCTTTTGAATCTCTAAGGATCTTGATTGTTTTCATGTGGTGGTGCTTAGTTGCCTTTTTGGATGACAACACTTTTATGAACAGCCACATTTTTACACACTGATCTCTTTCACTGATAGCATTTTTCAGTGTTTCTTGATCTCAAGAAAGGATTTCCACTTTAAATGTACAACCTTTGTATTTTTCTTTTATTTCTTTTAATTTATTTTATTATACAGGGAGAATAAAATCCTAAATAAGAATAGTTACAAAATCAGTTATTGATACCCTTAACAATTTCTATAAAATCAATCTAACTGAAACTTATTATAAAATATACTGAACTTTCAAAAGTTGATAAGAGTCCCTAACATTTTGTAGCTAATAATGTATGACTGTTTCCCAGGGATATAAGCGTGATATTATGATTAAAGCCATTTCTCTTTAACTTTTCTAAGTAGGACTAAAACGAGAGGCCATTTAAATAAGGCAGACATTAACCTTCATAGGTCAGGAAATTATAACGGAAAAAATTCAATCAATTTAATTTTTTCTCAAAACTCCCATATGCACAGCATACACAGAATTGAAATGGTGATTCTCTCATATCCCTGGTGCAAACAGTAATATACATAAAAAATAGAAATATGTGGTAAAATAAAATACCTGCAAAAAACACATAAGACAAAAGGTTAATGGGGGTAAAGTCAGAGAAGGAAAACAGGGGAAGGGACTTCAGCATAATGATGGCCTGATGGGTTTGCTGGTTCTTGTCTGGATGCTCCTCATTCTCCTCCCGGAGGGCAGGAGACGGAAGAAGACCTCAATGCTGAGTGCTTTGTGGGCCAGGAGGGTTTGGTTGATATCCTGGAGTGTGAGATGGAGGGTACCAATAATCTTTTCTGATGCTCTCTGTGCTGCAAAGTCTTCCTGCAGGATGTGGTGCAGCAGCCTACTACCGGGATGCTTTCAGTGGTTCGGGAATAGGAAACAGACATAGTGGGGCTCAGTGGTTTGGCTCTTTTTAGTCTGTGGAGGAAGTGGAGTGTTGCTGCTCCAGGAAAGATCCTCAGTGAGATACACACCCAGGAACTTGGTGTTGCTCTTTCTCTGTAAAGCAGCACCATTGATGATCAAATTGGGTTGTCATTTAGTTGTTCAGCCATTGTGTAGTTCTTAGATTTTGTGGGTTGGTTCTATACTTTTTGGATTTAATTTCTTGGTTTAAGGCAGGGGTCTAATGATGCTGGTAATTATTTATTAAAATTATATACTTACATTTAAGAAGCAGGTAAAAGAGGAACTGAACTGACTGGAACAATGAAAGTAACAGAGACAAAAGCACAGGACAGACTGCAAGGGTGGAAAAGGACAATCTGGGCAAGGAGAAATGAAACAGATTGGCTTTAAACCGCATGGGATTGATTGACCTAAGAACCAGGTGAGACTAATCAAGAGAAGATATTCCAGCTGGAAGGACTAAACTGAGAAGCTGAGAGAAAATGACTAAATAACACTATCATGAACACAGACAGAATTAAATGGGACAAAAAACAATCTTACTAAGAGTTCATGAACTAAAAGCGAATGTCCAACTCTAAAGTAATAATCTAAACCAGTACACATAAAGAGACCACAAAAAAGAATTGAATATCTTAATAATGAACTGTGTATGGGTGTGTACTTAAAAAAAAAATCAAAACACAAACCCCAGGCAAGAATAGAAACTATAAATGGATCGTGCCACTCTTATGCTTATTCAGTTGCTCCTATATTCCTGCCCCATTCATGGCAGCAGTCGGTAATCACTCACCTGTTTCTTCCTGGAGTCTCCTGCATTTGTGCCAACTCCAAACAAGAAACTATGACCTAATCTATTCCCATTAGCTTTATTATGATTTCAAATGTAACAGTACATCCTCACATGAAACACAATGGAAATGAATGCTGCTTTTATGACCATGCATGCCAGCAGCATACATTACAGAAGCCTCTTTTGAACTCTTCATATTATTGAGTGATAAAAGGTAAGTACAATAAACCTCATGTGTTATTCATAGGTCTTCAACACTTGTGTGCTTCCTTTCTGCTCCCTGCCCATCCGCTTATCTTTCCATCTCAGAGACAAAAAGCCTCTCAAATGAGCATCCACAAAGATCATCGACAACAACAGCAACAGTAAAGCACTTAGCAGTGGAAGGACCCATCTTTGTTTTCTCAAATATGACAAATCTAATGGAGCAACATTCTTTCCTGCTGACAAATCAAATCAGCGGTTTGGCCCGGGTTCATCAGGGTGATGTTTTGCTCCGAAAGAGGTACTAAAATCTTTGAAGAGCATGCTCAGAGGTAGTACTCTGTTGACATGTTCAGCATAATATCTCAAGGAGCCATCATTAAAGAAATGTAGCATTCTTTTCAGCTGTCCTCGCCCCCACCACCATTCATGTAAGTGCTTCACCTCAGTTGTATCTATTCTCAATGATTGAATTACTACAGTGTAATGGAAACCATGTAGAGTGCTGTGGGACATCCTTTTCCCACACAACAACCGTTTAATCACAGACAAACAGCGGGCACAGTGCCACATTATCTATCACTGTCCGAAAATGAATGAGAGAAGGAGACAGAGTGTTTTTTTGTTTGTGATGTTATCTGAAAAAATTTAAATGTAGGCGTGAAAGGCATCAGCTGGATCCTTCCTAGCATCATAATGGATCCTAAATAAGGCAATAAAAATGCAAATGATGATGAGATTAGCATTTTATTGCCTTCTTTGCTACTTAGACCACTCTAGTATACATGTTAATAGGCAGGTATTAGCTCAAACTCTTTCACCACACAGTGGACTGTTCGTGTGCAGAATTCACACACAACCAGCCCACAGCCACAGATGTTTCTTACCATCAGTTCAGAGGAAACATCTCCACCTCCCTCCCCACCTCTGACACATTCTGGGTTTTCCCAGTCACGATCAGCATCTCATTTTTCCCTCCCCATTTTTATCTTGAAATATTCTGTGTTTGTTGTTTTGAGGCCCCTTTTTTTGAAATTTTAATCCCTTTCTCTCATCATGTCATCTCTTTTGAGGGAAGAGATGCAGAGAGTTTTATTTCGACCTGCAAAGCACAGACTTGTGGAGTTTATTGAAATTGAAGAGCCAACGCCTGGAAGGCATTTTCTCTGCGTCTCAGGTAAACTACTCTTATTTTTTTCTCCCTGTCTTTACTGCAAATGAAAATCCTGGTGCCGCACTGCATCCCTTTTCCAATTAAATGTGAGTGCACTTCTTTTCTCACAGTTGGACAAAAAAAAGTGGTGCAGTTAAGTGTAGTGCATTGTCAGATCTCTCAGTCAACCCAAAAATCTGGATCCAAGAAGTTACAAACCAAACGTTCCAGCATCCAGGAATGCTACAAGAGGACCGAGATCTGGTCCCTGCATGACCTGACTCTTGTTGATGGAAGAGATCCTGATGTGGTAATTTACAACATTTCTTTTAATAAATTGAGTGTAGTTCTTTTCTATAGCTACATATTTTATATTACTGCAATTTTTAATGTCTATCTATCTATCTATCTATCTATCTATCTATCTATCTATCTATCTATCTATCTATCTATCTATCTATCTATCTATCTATCTATCTATCTATCTATCTATCTATCTATCTATCTATCTATCTATCTATCTATCTATCTATCTATCTATCTATCTATCTATCTATCTATCTATCTATCTATGAAACACCGACATGTTTCTTACTTAACTAATCAAAAAAGTGACGTAGTGTTAATGATGTCATAGCAGCCATAAGTAATACTTGTAAAAGGACAACAACCTGCCAAAAGTATTTAAATTCTTTGAACGTTTGACCATTTTTCATGCTTTAACTAGAAACTTGACTTGATGTAATAGACAAAAAGTGACTAAAGTGGAGTCGTTTTTCAACCCTTCAAATAATTTTGTACAATTCAAGAACAGCGCTGATGTTGTCCACTAGAAAAGACACATGAAGCTGATGGATACTTCAAAATTTTAGTAGCAAGGTTGTCATAAAAAATATTATTGAAAAGAATAAAATATGAATTTATTTATAAAAATATTTGTCTTTTGTTCATATTTTTTAGCTGTAGTTTCAATTTCCCATAAGTAGAACAACAAAAAAGCTCTGACTTGGGCACACCCTTTCATTAACATTGGCTAAATACAGAATTTTCAAACAAAGAGTGGGCCATCACAAATGCAATAAGATATGTTCTGCACAAACAAATTGAAAATAATCAAAACCATACAAAATTACTTCAGAAATAAGCCTACCTTGTTCCTTTCACTAGAACAATTAGCATTTTAATTGGAATAAGAAATAGATTTTTTGAACTTGCTGAGTTTGTCAATAAGCTTAGACACTAGTGTAACATTAAGTAACGTTATGAATTGAAGGGAAAAATTCTACATTATTTTAATTTAATTAATTTTACAAATACATGTTTGAAAAGTGTATTGTCCACTTCTACTGCTAATTTCAGGGGTTTGAACAATGGAAAATATAGACACAACCTTAGAAGGCCAAAAGCTTTAAGCCACTTGCACATTATCATGTTTATTTTTTTGCCCCCAGGATGACTCCTGCTTCCTGCTGCACTTCGATAAGGTGCGTACAGTGACGGCCGTCACCTGCTCAGCCAAATACACGATGGTGCGTGCCCTGGTTGCCCTCTGTGACCGTTACTGTCAGAGGCCGCTAAATCTGCAGAACTTTGACTTCCCTTACATCAAGCCCACCACCTATTACTCCAACAGAGGGGACTGTGTCGTTCTGTCCCAGATATGCTTCTATGCGTGCAATCTGGTTTGCTTGTCTATGTGTCCAGTGCCACTGGATGCCTAACAACACAACTTTTGTGTTTCTCTATAGTGTGTGAGCATTGTTGTGCTGTAGCTAATGTTCTGTGTGTAATTCTGGTTAATCGCAGGTATGCTTCAGTTGGGTTTATATTGATTATTTATTTTTGCATTATTGCTCTTTTAAGCATCTGTTCATGACAAATAAGTTTTAGACTGATATTTCTAGGACATCTTTTGTACTTAGTGTTTAATTATGTGATCCATTAAAGAGCCCACTAAAAATGACATTCACAATAAAACAAAATGAACTATAAAAGACAAATATAGCAAAGAGATGAATGACTTATTTTATTCATGGTAAATAAAGACTCCTGTGAACACAGTATGTTTACTGTGTGTTATTTATTTGTCATCTCTGTATTTTAAATTCCGTATTGCTAAAATAGCACTTTTTAAGGAAAAATAATTTTGGAGGCATTCTGTTGGTAGACTTTGGCTTATTTTAGATCATTTTAATTAAGTAATAGCTAAAGAAAGATTCCTTTGCAGGAAATATCAGTGAACAAGTTTATACCTTTCATGTTATTGAAAGTAATGAGAACATTGAAATTAAAGTTCTGAGAGATTTTATTTATGTAGTCATTTTAGAAGTTTCGTAAAAAAAAATTTAAATAGAAAAATAAAAAGTGGATATCACGCTGAGATACTTTTTGCCTTTACCCAGAATATTTCAATTAACTTTTATTCATTCAAGTGCTTTCACTTAAAATTAGTTGTTGTAGCTGGATGCCCCTTCACTCTTTTTTTCTATCCTTTCATCTGCATTTTGTTTTAGCATATTATTTCTTAATAAATGAGTAAATATGATCTACTTAAGTGTTTATTTGCTGCTTTTATTACTTTGTTTCATGTAAGAAACACATTTTTGTGGTTTTTGCCTTTACATTTTATTGATGAATTTTATTTGTTGATAGGAAATATATCAGCTTTGAAAAGTGTTAATTGAAAATTGCCTTGACCTTAATGGCAATTGCACCAATTAGTACAGCCCACCACCTTCCCTCTTACCTATATGTTCTACCTGTAATTACACTGCCAGTCAAATACCAAATAAAAGTGCATTTCACATCAGTCACAAGTTCTTCCCATCCATGTTTAAAATAAATTTGGACATAAATGTTTATTCATTTCACAGTTGAATATTAGAATATCACATCAAATCTCAGATTATGAGATACCCATAATCTGAGATACTCGATTATGTTTTATTACTAATTGATTCATTCAGACATAAGCACTTTAATTAACTATTATCATTATTATAAGTGGATCTTCCTTTCTACGGGAATAAAGTGTATGCTTACTGTACAAAACCATTCAATTTGAAAATTTTTAAATAACTCCTGGACTCACGGAAATAAGTATTAATTTTTAAAATACCTCCTGGAAAGATAGAGTAAGTAAGTTTATTTAATAAATTACTCATTATTTAATTAGAGCTACATTTTTTTCTTTTTATCAAAGATCATTGATTCTATCTGTAATTTTCTATCTCAATAGTAATTAGTATTACTACTATGTTATACATTTATTTTATATAGATAAAATTAATCGAAATTAGTTGAGCTTAGACTTTATTTTAAGCAAATGCTATTACACAAACCAAACGTACCTTATCAGTTTCCTTCAGCGGAACATGCCCATCACAATATGGCGGACAAACTCACGAATTATGTGTGGCACTCAATGGCGCACAATGTTTTAGTCGTCATAAAAAATGCCTGATAAAAAATACACCTGTAGCGATTGGTCGTATAATTATTTGTATGCGTTATCATTTATATTTAGATATTTTATAACACCACATATATCCATTTTACTATAATATACTTGTGACAAAATCACCTGGAACTACACAAACTTTTAGTGTCGGTTTGTTTTCGGCTTAAAAAGGAAAGCCTCTCCGCTCCGGTCTTCGTCCACGCCTAGCTGCCGCCAAAATTCAAGTAGAGACGGGGTTGTCGGTTGTAAACACTGGTCAGCAGTGTCCCTGCGTATTTTCACATCTCGGTTAGCCTTAATACTGAGTTATCCTCCGAGGTCTGCGGCGAGAGGACAGAAAGATGTACATCAAGTCTATAATCATTGAAGGATTTAAATCCTACGCTCAGAGGACCGAAATCAACGGCTTCGACCCGCTGTTCAACGCGATCACAGGACTGAACGGTAGCGGAAAGTCCAATATTCTAGACTCGATATGTTTCCTTCTGGGCATCTCCAACCTCTCACATGTAAGACTGCTGTTTAGATCCGCACATTAAGTCATTTGGCTATCTGGTTTTAAATCCATTTAATTTATCTTAATTTATTTCACATTAAAGGTGCGAGCCTCCAACCTCCAGGACCTGGTGTACAAAAATGGACAGGGTGGCATCACTAAAGCCACTGTGTCTATTACTTTTGACAACTCCAACAAAAGTCAGAGTCCTCTGGGGTTTGAAACCCACGACGAAATCACAGTCACCAGACAGGTACGGATACAAACAGCTTTTCTCTAATGACTATACAATTTCACAGATTTCTCCTTGATCCTTTTTTCCTTTTTATCCCAGCATTGTTAGCCGTATGCTTGAGAAACACCTTTGATGCTTAGGAGTTTGGGTCGTAAGCGTCAATATTAACCAAGGCTGATGATTTACTAGGGATTTTGTTTGAAAGTTCAGCACATAATGGTAAAATAGGAGAAAAAGTTTAGACGATTTATCAAAGATAAAAACCAAACTCAGTTTGTTGTCTTTCAGGATTGACCTCTCTATTTACATTTTCCCATCGACTATGACGAGTTTTTCTTTCCACTCTGAAGAAAATCATCTCTAGTTTTTCAGTCTAAAAAGTGTGACACACATTTGTATTCAGCCCACCTGAGTCAATATGTCTATTAGGATGAATTCTTCGACTTTCCTGTTTTATGCTACCTCACATTAACACTCATCTGTTTCTGCTTCCCCACCATGATGCTGCTACCACCATGTTTCAAAGTGGGGAAGATGTATTAAGGTTGAGGGACAGAGTTAGTTTCCTTGATATGAACAGTGTATTCATATTCTGCCCATTTATTCTAAACCATAAATTAAATCCACTGTAAGGTACTCTGAAGGTACCCAATTCTACTGTAATTATGGGCTTGAATTTTTTTTCTTTCAATCAAAATGTTCAATTTGTGTTGGTTTCTGTCTGACAGGTTGTGATCGGTGGCAGGAACAAGTACCTCATCAATGGAGTCAATGCCAACAACACCAGGGTGCAAGATTTGTTCTGCTCTGTCGGCCTTAACGTTAACAACCCACATTTCCTCATCATGCAGGTCAGCCCTTTCTTCACATTCCTTCCATTCTTTTGTTTTTTAAGACTTCAAACATTAGACTAAGTTTTGATCTTTTGATGTTTCCATCACGTCAGGGGAGAATCACCAAGGTTCTGAACATGAAGCCACCAGAGGTAAAGCCTGCACATTTCATCAAATGTCTCACTAATGGCTGCCTTCGTTTGGAACTTATAGAAAACTCTCCTTTTCCAGATTCTTGCCATGATCGAGGAGGCAGCAGGCACCAGGATGTATGAGTGTAAAAAGATCAGCGCCCAGAAGACGATTGAGAAGAAGGAAGCAAAACTGAAGGAGATTCAGACTGTATGAGATGCAGGGTCATTTTTAAAATTATTTCTGAGTCTGTTTTAATAGAAAACTGCTGCAAACTTTGTCTTGTATTTAACTCTTTTAGATTCTGGATGAGGAAATTACTCCCACTATGCAAAAACTGCAAGAAGTAAGCTGACATTTGAACTCATTACCTGTACTGATGCCAAGGAAAACATTCGATTCCTTCCACCATGTAAAAGTTTTCATGTTAATCTTCCTAAATCCTCTCTTTCTCTAGGAACGATCATCCTATTTGGAGTACCAGAAGCTGATGCGCGAGATCCAGCACTTGTCACGCCTCTATGTGGCTTGGCTGTTCGTGTGCGCTGAGGAAACCAAGAAGAAGTCTGCAGAGAATCTGAAGGTGATGCAGGACAACATTGCCAAGATGCAAGCCAACATGGCCGAGAACGAGAGCAAAATCCAGGAGCTGTCGGCCCAGATTCAAGAGCAGCAGAAGAAAAGAGACCAGGTACTGCAGAAGGGAACAGACAGAAAAGTGTTTTTTTTTAACTGTAGTGCTAATGTTTTGTTTAGTGTTTTAGCCCCATTGGTTGTTTTTGTTGTGATTTTCTTACCTCTGATGTTAAACTGCTCATTTCAAGGAGGTGAACGGCGTTTTAAAAACCATGGAAGACACTCTTGCTGATGCCCAGCGTGTGGACGCTAAATCTCAGAGCGCTCTAGACTTAAAAAAGCAGAATCTCAAAGATGAAACCAAGAAGCGAAAGGAGCTGGTGAAGAGCATGGAAGAGGTAATGAAACAATTAGGGCCGCAGCTAACGATTATTTTAGTAATTGAGTATTCTGATGATTAATTGAGGGATTGGATAAATAATTGACACGTTCTGCAGATTTTTTTATTTAACAACTCAAGCTTATCTTATACAATAATAAAAATGCAAATAAGCACTCATTCCTTTTTTTGGTAAGTAAGAAAAATATTTTATTCATAACAGCATTTTTTTAGTGTACACCTGATAATTTGTAGCAAAGGATTCATCTGCAGCTAAAAACATGCTTGTAACATTAACAAGTGAAAAGAAAAGCTCAGCTCTGGCTTAATATTGTAGGGTTATTCTGTTGGGTTTTTTTCCCCAATTAACGGATTTAACAATTGGATAGTAAAAGGGTCTCGATAGATTTTATTTATCTACAGAATTTGTACCAGGTGAAGCTAAACCTTTAGAAGTTCTAGGTTGAACATATTTACAGACAAAGATTTTTCATCTTAAATGTTAAGTGTATACATTTTTTTCGTACAGTTTTGGCTTAATTAAATGTTTTGATTTTGTTGATCTATCGAAATATAGCATTTTTTTAAGAGTCTGTATATTCCAGTTAATGATTGTTTGATTACTAAATGAGTTGACAATTTCAGTAATTGATTAATTTGTATTAATCATTTATTAATATAGATTAACTAGCTGGTTAATTGTTTCAGAACCAGCTAGTGTTCCTGGTATGTTATCAATTCTGTCAGCAGAACCAAAAAAAAAAAAATAGAAATATAAAACTTTTCTTTTGTTTCCTTGCTAGGATAAAAAAGTGCTTGTGGTAAAGGAAAAAGAGGTTTCCAAATTGGCCGAGCAGCTTCGTGCTGTGCAGGAGGAGGGACAGAAGGACAGCGCCGCCCTGGAGGCTGCTGAGCAGCACTTCAAGGCCGTGTCGGCCGGTCTATCCACCAACGAGGATGGTGAGGAGGACACGCTGGCTGGGCAGATGATGGCCTGCAAGAACGACATGAGCAAGGCGGACACAGAGGCCAAGCAGGTGAGAAAACTAACTCTGATATTGGAGGTTCACTTTGTCATACTGCACTGTGCTTTATGGTGGTTTTGCCTGTCTTTTTGTTTAAACAGTTTGGTCCTACTTATTGCACTAACACCTTCTCTCTTTCTAGGCCCAAATGACCCTGAAGCACGCTCAGGCTGAGTTAAAGTCCAAACAGGCTGAGGTCAAGAAGATGGACAGCGGCTACAAGAAGGACCAGGACGCCCTGCAGGCTGCCAAAGGCAGCAGGGAGAAACTGGAGGCGGGGTTAGCCAAGCTCAGCTACGAAGGTAGTAAACGGTTACTTCCAAGCTTTAGTTTTATTTCTCCACTAAACCAGTGTGATAACCGTGGCTGTGTCTCTGCAGAGGGAAAGGAGGAAAGTCTGCTGGAAAAACGGAGGCAGCTGTCCAGACAGGTCTCTCAGCTCAAAGAGACCTACGAGCGCCTCATGGCCCGCTTCCCCAATCTGCGCTTTGACTACAAGTAACACCTCATTTTTCTGCACACTGAACATGCAGGACAGAGAGTCTTTATAGAAAAGGTTTTTAGTTTGTGTCACTAAGTGGATTTAGGCTTTATTTAAGACTCGAGGTCCAGCTAACCAGTTCACCAGTTTGATGGTGAACTTCTTTTACATCTAGATTACTTCCATAAGGTAAAACAAATAATAAGAAAATTAGTCATTTAGTTGCATCATGATGCAAAAATATATATAAAAAAACCAACTAAATAAGATACTGTACATCTTACAGAAATAAATGTTAATTGTCATACTTATCAGAGAGAACAGTTAGGTCACGAGTTTTGAAAAACAGAAGTAACAGTTTTTTATTTAGTTAGTTTTACAGGAACAAGTAAAAGGATTTAGTTGTATTTTCCCAAGGTACAAGGAGTGAAGAATAAATAATATTGACTGTGGAAAATGTGTTTAATGAATACTTTTATTTCTTATTCTATAATTCAAAATATAAAAGTGAGCATGTCTGGAAAATAGATGTTTTAAAAATGATTTTCTATTTAGACAATGACATTCTCATTTTGTTTGCCCCATTAATCTTGGGTTTTTGTCCAACTTTAAACATTGTCTATTGAGTACATCATTGAGATAAAAGCAACAAATGTCTTAAGAAATAAATCTTTCAGTCTCTGGTTCCCCCAGCCTAAGAATTTTGGCTCTACAGGCAAAAAGTTTGGACTCTACTGGTTTACACGTGATTACTTTTATTTTATTCAGGTTTCGTTTGAGTTGTTCAAGTATGAATTTCAGCTTCTTTAATTTCTGGGTTTTACCACATGACTGACCCCCATGCTAAAGCAAGATGATGTGATTACCAGGGATCCAGAGCGTGGCTGGGACCGCAGCAAGGTGAAGGGGCTCCTCGCCAACCTGATCACTGTCAGCGACGTCACCTACGCCACAGCGTTGGAGGTTGTTGCCGGAGGCCGTCTGTATAACATTGTTGTTGATACGGAGGTATGTGTGAGGAAAGACTTGGTGAATATGGTAATAAAGGTTTTTCAGAAAGACAGCGGGACTCTAACCCGCGGGTCGGTGCGTTCTCCTGCTTAGGTGACGGGTAAAAAGATCCTGGAGAAGGGAGAGCTGCAGCGGCGGTACACCATCATTCCCCTGAACAAAATCTCTGCCAAGACGCTGAACGACAAAGTGATCAACGCTGCAAAGAGTCTGGTGAGAGAGCGGCTTTAGATCGGAGTTAAATATTGACGTGTTTGCTTGTAACTCTAAGAGTTCTCCATTTTCTTTGCATTTTTCTCCGTCAGGTTGGGCAGGATAACGTTCACACATCCCTGAGTCTGGTTGGCTATGAAGCAGACCTGCGGAAAGCCATGGAGTACGTGTTTGGGTCCACCCTGGTGTGCGACACGCTGGACAACGCTAAAAAGGTGGCCTTCGACAAGCAGGTGATGACCAAGACGGTCACGCTCGGAGGGGACATCTTCGACCCTCAGGGAACTCTGAGCGGAGGTGAGACTGGGCGGGGGGAAACATCCAGTTGGATTCTGGTTGCGTTGTGAAATTAAATCTGTACAGACATGCAGAGAAAGGAGGCGATAACAGGAATTTGGCAATATTTACGATTGATTGGTTCTGATCAATGACTGATCAATGCCGGTCTTTTTCGAACAGTAAATTGACAGGAAATAGGCTGGAGAGAGAGAAGACATGTAGTAATAATTGATTAGCTTTTTGTTTTAGACATCTGAAATACTCCCAAACTAGTGAAGCGACCTTTCCTGTTTTATCCACATTTTTCTCTCCATTGTTTATTTTTAAACAGTAATGAGGCATGGCGGCATAACCTGAAAATGCTGCTACCCATGTTACTCAGCAGGTTGTTCCTAGGTAACCATAGTGAGTGAGTGAGTTAGTTTTGAGAGGTGGAGCAGCAACTAAAGACTTTCCTCTGCCTACATCCCCCAGAATGCCATTCCACAACAGAAATCTGAACACATTAAAATCTCAATGCAATTCAGATCACAAGACTCTGATCTGTGCATTCCTAAACATCTGGAGTCACACACGACTTTCCCCCTACAGGCGCCCGCTCTCAGTCGGCCTCCATATTGACGAGCCTGCAGGAGGTGAAGGAGGTCCAGGACCACCTGGAGGAGAAGGAGGCCCAGCTGCAGGACATCGAACGACAGCTGGCTGATCTTAAAGGAACCGCTGAGAAGTAAGCAGCTTTCAAGGACTCTACCGCATGAATTTAACATGTCTGTTTGCCAAAGTTAATTAACTCTTTGCTCAAAAAATCAACACTCTCAGAGCAGTAATTAAGCCAAAAGTGTACAAAAATGTATATAAAATTAGCATTTTAGATGAAAAACCTTCTTTGACTGTAACTATGTTCTACCCAGAACTCCTCGAGTGATATAATCTTTAGCTTTTTCTTGCATACTTTAAATAGTGTATAAAATAAACTTTAGTGGTTAAATGAAAACTTATTTCCATGTTGTTTTTTTTCATCTGATTACCTGATTAATCGTTACTAAACCAATATTCGATTACTGAATTAATTGTAGTTATAGAAACCTTAAAAATGTGGAACAGAGTTCTGAGTCGGCCTCATTAATCCGTCCAGGTACCGGCAGCTGAAGCAGCAGCATGAGCTGAAGCTGGAAGAGGAGCAGATCCTGCAGGCCAAAGTGCAGCAGAGCTCCTTCCACCAGCAGCAGGAGGAGCTGGAGAGGCTGCACAAGGCCATTGGTCAGAACGAAAACACACACACGGTTCTCTAAAGGTAAACGTTTGACCCAACGGTGTGTGAAGCTTGTTTTCTGTTTGCGGGTTTGGCCAATCAGAGGAGAGCGAGGAGACTTTGCGCGTCACCAAAGAGGTGAAGAAGAAGGCCGAGGAGAAATACAAGGTGCTGGAGAACAAGATGAAGAACGCCGAGGCGGAGAGGGAGAAGGAGCTGAAAGCAGCCCAGGAGAAACTGAACACAGCCAAGGCCAAAGCAGACGCCTTCAACAAGAAGCTGAAGCAAAAGCAGCAGGTAAAACCACCGACATTTGTAATAGTGTCATTATAACCATAAAAATGATGATAAAGAAAAAAATATTTATTACTAATTTTTTAGGTAACTGCATGACACAGCATTCATAGTGGCACAAACATAAATGCTTTTTTCCAAATTAACATCCCTATTTGCTTTTTCAAGACGCCACATACTTAAAGATGTGTGATTTACACCACTTAACTGCACAAAGACATTTATTTAATCATATTTTCAAATTTACTGATATTTATTGATGCTTTTGTATACAAATTCACATTTAGTCGGTTTTTTAAAATTATTATTTACTGAAATTCACCGTGACAACGATGTATGGAATTCTTATCATGAAAAGAGATTTTTCACAATAAATGATACAGAATATAATAAGTGCGCCCATCCTTAGTCCCTTCTGTTTGCCAATCTGCCCATCTACCTCTGCTTTTTTTATATACATATATGTATGTTTTAAAGAAACAACAACTTAGAACTCTGGGAAGTTGGGTATGGACAAGTAACATGTAATCGCGACATGGAGAATCTTCTGCTTTTGAGTCTCCTGTTGGGTGTTTGATGTTCAGGAGTCTGACGCTGTGGCCCTGGAGCTGGAGGAGCTGCAGAGGGAGCAGGACGGCTACGAGCAGCAGATTCAGGCCGTGGACGAGGCCATGAAGGCCATCCAGGAGCAAATCGACAGCATGGCCTGTACCGTCTCCCAGAACAAGGTGCCGTTTACAGGACTGCCTTGAAACCAATTCAGCTGAAGTGAAGCATCTTTGTGTTGTGTTCTACTTCCATTTCCGTCAGCTTTTTGTCAACTTCATATTTTCTCACAATACAGCCATAAATTTTAATACGTTTTACTGGAACAACTCGGCTTAACTTACTCACTGAGAAGTGTCTGATTTGTCCTGTCATCAATAGTCCTGTCAAAATAACAAGGTTTACTGGATGATTAAGTGTCCTGGAAATTACTGCAATAAACGATAATATTGTTGTTTTGAGAGCATTTTCAAGTGATATATTGGTAATGGCACGATAATGTATTATCAGAATTAGTTTAAAGACTTATAAACTTTAACTTTGTACAGAACACTCCGCACTGGAACTGGAGGATATTTTAAATGTCCAAACTAAAACACAACCACCACAAATATGACGAAAAGGATATAAAAGCCGCACACAATCTAAAAACCATAAATAAAATGTATTATGAAGTCTCTAAGCAAATCTGCCCTTTAAAAAATATTAGTAATCAGAGTGGAAATTGAGCTCATTTTAATTAATCATGCGATTAATTGCTGATTGTGACAATCTTAGTCAAGTGTTTCGGTGAAAATGTTTCATTTTGGTCCCACGTGAACAGAATTTCTTCTGGGATTCTGTCAACAATCGCTTTCTTCCTGGCACTATGTTAAAGCTAAATTGTCACAGTAAAATAACTAGTTGCCCTGGTAACACTTAGTGAATCCTGAAGTCAGCCGATCCCCAGATTGTACCCACGGATATCAGAGAAAAGAGGGTGAAATATAAGCCTGTGTTGCACTTAAAGATTTTTAAAAATACATTTTAAAAAAACTCTGAAAACTGTTAGTTGCCTTTCATGTCACTACTCTGTACTACTAGGTATGGGCAGGCAGATCATACCTAATAATATATATTGACATTTGTGGTGTAATGTGACTATTAATGCACTGAATGAGTGCAAAAGCTACAAATATTTCCTACTTTGTAACGTAGGAGACGGTGCGTAAAGCCCAGGAGGAGCTGAGCAAACAGAAGGAAGAGATCATGACTCAAGACAAAGAACTCAAGGTGACCTTTACGTTTGTCTTGATTGTTTTGGCTTCCAAACGCCACAATTTACTCCTGTCTGTCGGGAGCCGACTAATTACAGTGCTCTAAGGGTTTATGGCATAAATGCCTAACAACTTGTCACGTTGCCTCTGTTTCTGAATGCTCCAGGAGAAAAACACAGAGGTGAATAAGATGAGGGAGAAGAACAATGAAGCCCAGCTGAAGATCAAGGAGCTGGAGCACAACATCAGCAAGCACCACAAG
The DNA here is from genome assembly GCF_002775205.1 of Xiphophorus maculatus. Lineage (NCBI taxonomy): Eukaryota > Metazoa > Chordata > Actinopteri > Cyprinodontiformes > Poeciliidae > Xiphophorus > Xiphophorus maculatus. The sequence continues at coordinate 11,425,964 of NC_036447.1, forward strand.
GAGAGCCAGGACACTGCTGACAAGGTTCGCTCAGTCTCTGATGTTCATCCACCCATCGCTGCGTCTCTTTGTTCTCCTAATCATGAAGTTTTTGGGGGGTTTTTTCCCTCCAGGTGAGTCGGATGCTGGAGGAACACGACTGGATCCATTCAGAGCGGCAGTATTTCGGCCAGCCGAACACCTCCTACGACTTCAAGACGAACAACCCCCGCGAGGCCGGGCAGCGCCTGAAGAAGCTGGAGGAGACCACCAGCAAGCTGGAGAGGAACGTCAACAAGAGGGCCATGAACATGCTGAACGAGGCGGAGGAGAGGGTGAGACGGGGAGCGGAGCGGGGGATGCAAAGCTCCGCACTCAGGGTTCCTTCGCAGCCTGGAGGCGTTTGACATTCCATTTTCAGTATTTTCCAGTGGAAACATATTTGTACCTCCACACTTTAATCCCAATTACATTGTCTGAATATGTTCTTTCTCAGGGTATCCGTGCATCCGTAAAAAGTCTTAAAGTTATGTATCTAAAAAATAAGGCCTTAAAATGTTTGTTTTAAAAACGTAAATTGGGCTTAAGTACATTAATCACAGGTTTCAAATTTTGTCTTGGCAGGACTTTTTAATCTCGCATTTTTTAAAAGTATTTTTGTTTCTTCTTGTGGGACTTTTCTGTCAGGCAGAAGTTTGTGTTACACATGGGCATCTTCATTAGGTTCTGACTTGAAACTATTGAGGCTACTGCTAACTAACTGCTAACATACCCTTGCTAGCTAGCTTTTTCAGTGTCAATAGTGGCTAAGTGTAAATCTATTCCAAGTTGGCTGGTTGGAATTCATGCATTTCTCTGAAGTTAGGTCTTAAATTCCATTCAGAATTATATTAAAAAGTCTTAAACTTGGTTTGTGAAACCTGCAGAAATCTTGTTTCTGTCATTCCTCGTTTACAGGAATGTCTTGCCTTTTCTTCCTTTATTCCCTTATCCATTTTCCATAAAACCATCTCACTGCAGAAACATCTGCTACAATGAGAAGTTCTGAAAATATAACAGTGCAGGACAGCTTCACAATTGTTTGTCCTCCTGCAGTACAACGATCTAATGAAGAAGAAGAGAATTGTGGAGAACGACAAGGCAAAGATCCTACAGACCATCAAGGAGCTGGACCAGAAGAAGAATGAGGCTCTCAACCTGGCATGGCAGAAGGTCTGCTTTTTGTTTTGTACCTGATTTCTCTGGAAACGTTGATTAGATTTACCGTTTTAAATTCATTCCCCAACATTTTCAGTGATAATAAAACCCCCTTTTGAATTTTTTTTTATTATTAAAACAAAGAAGGGCAGTATGGCTTAGTGCCATCTTCAATTTCAATTCTCCCTCTGCAGGTAAACAAGGACTTTGGCTCCATTTTCTCCACCTTGCTGCCAGGAGCCACAGCCAAGCTGGCTCCTCCCCAGGGATGTGGCGTCCTGGACGGCCTTGAGTTTAAAGTAGCTTTGGGTGACACCTGGAAGGAGAACCTGACTGAACTCAGCGGCGGGCAAAGGTTTGAAACCTTATACTGCTCCTTTAGTGTGTTTTCTCAGCCTGTGTGAGAACGTGACTTTAATCTCTCTCTCTCCTCATCAGGTCACTTGTGGCTTTGTCTCTCATCCTGGCCATGCTGCTTTTCAAACCCGCTCCCATCTACATCCTGGATGAGGTGGACGCAGCTCTGGACCTGTCTCACACACAGAACATCGGACAGATGCTGCGCACACACTTCACACACTCGCAGGTAAGTGACTCAAAAAAGCCATTTGTTGAGAGAACATACATACGGAGCAGCAAAAAAACCAAAACTGTACAAAGATGTATGCATTTTGCATTTAAGATAAAAAATACTCGTCTGTAAATATGTTCTATCCAGAAGTCCTCAAGTGGCATCGTTTTAACTTCACCTGGTTTAAATTCTGTAAAGAAAACATCCCATTAAGCACCTTTTGGTTTCCACTTATTATTCAGATTTACACAATAATGATGTCAAGTCAAACAGAAAGGTCCGAGATTTTCACATGATAGAAGTAGTTTATTTTAGCTATAGATGCATCTCCTGATACAAATCATTAAGTGTTCATTAGAGGAATGCTGTTTTATTGCAATGTAGGTAATAGAATGTTTTTCTGATTTAAAAAAAAAGAGGATGAATTGTTTATTTGCATCTTTTAATGTCTTTCCAGTATACAGATATAAACAATTCTTAAATGAAAAATCATCCATTTAATCATACACAATGTGCAAACTTTTAACATATAATCAGAATAAATCTCTAGAATAATGGATTACTAAAATAATTGATAGCTGCAAGCTTCGTAGAGACATACTGTTCCCCAAATGACTTGCAGCTGTGGTCGGAGACGGGGGAACTCTACAATTATGGACCCAGGAGGAAAGAATAAAAACGTGCAACACATTTTTTCTGATTTATTTTCAGAAGAAGTTTGAAAACCACTCATTCTTGTTCTTTCACTTCCATTATGCACTACTTTTCTACTGGCCTATAACACCAAACCTCCATAAAATATACAGAATTTAATGTTTGTCATGTGACAAGATGTAGAAAAGGTTTGAAAGACTTTAAATTGAGGACAATTTAAAGTTCTTCCTTCTACAATCTTTTTCCCCTTCTCTCTTCAGTTTGTGGTGGTGTCCCTCAAAGACGGCATGTTTACCAACGCCAACGTCTTGTTCAAGACCAAGTTTGTCGACGGCATGTCCACGGTGTCACGGACCGCGCTCAGCCAGAGCGACTCCAACGTTCCGCATAAAGTCCACGACAAGGCTCGACAGAAAGACAGGAGGAACAAACAGCTCATCAGTTAATCACTGCACTGAAAACATCAGGGAGGCCATATTTGTCTTTACCTAAAATGATAGTAACTGCTTTTTATGTCTTACTGATGTCTGTGTATCTGTTTAGCAATCCTGTCTAAATACTTCATTTGGATCCCGTGTTTTGTGTTCTTCTTTTTATATATGCAGCTGATGGATATATTTGTTTGTTTTTTGTAAATAAAACTGGTAAACTTTATTGTTGGAGGTTTTTCTGTCTAAAGTAGGACTATTTATGAAGAAAAGAAACTTGTAGGAGCAAACAAACTCTATGGCAGTAAGTTTCAACAGAAAATCTGTTTTCGCCATAAATTCCAGATATGTAAAATTGGTTTTAGTGGATGTATTAGTATATATATCTTTAATTATATTTTGAGCAAACTATTTGATTTATTCCTAATTACATTCTGACCAGCAAAAGCATCAAATTTACCTGTACTTTGTAAGAAATCTGCAATTCATGACTGACTTATGGCAGGCCATTTTAACATAAATGTTTCATCTGTAACTCTAGATATCAAAATTATTTTGATTAGACAATACATTTTGACTATCCTGAATGACTGCATTCACATTCTAATTCAACCCATCTTCAATTACATTTTGATGAGTCCATTTATTTCAATTATTCAGATATCTAGAAAGTTAGTACATGTAGACAATTTTATGTTAAAATTGCCTGCCATAAACCTGCAAAGTTAATGAGAAGCTTCAAAACCAGGTCAGTGGTCCAAAGTTTTATTTCATGAAGGATAAACTGAAACAACCACAGCATCACTTTAAGTCAACAGCAGGCTCACTCTTATTTTCAGGCTTTAAATCAGGCTGACATCTCAGTCATCTGGCACATATTTTCAGCACTTTATGAAAAACACAATTCTTCACAATTTAACAGCAGTGAAGTCTCGTCAGTATTCCTATTGCTGATGTTTAGAGAAGTAAATTCATTATTAAGACAAACTCACAACAGTAGTAAAATCCCCATTTTGGGGCTAGAACTATACAGTGTCCACAAAGTCAACACACTGGCTTATAAAGCATTTCTCATCGTCTCACGGCCCAGTTACACAAACTTCACACATCAACGTCGGAGCCTTGCACCCTGACATGTTCACCCAGAGCACCGTCACAGACTATATGGATTTTTGGAGTAAATTAAAACAACACAGATGTATTACGGAGTTCAACCAGATAGATATGTGCTAATGGATGGTTTGTGTTGCTGATTAACACGTTAATGGGCAGGTCAGTTTCTCCGCGCTCGCTCAGGGCTGGCTTTGGATGCGTCTGCGCAGCTCCTGCGCCTTGTCCCTCAGCTCGGGCCGGCTGTCGGACTGCAGCGTCGACAGGGAGCGCTGCAGCTGCTCCCGGCTCCTCACAGGCATGCAGTCCCACTGCTCACTCTCTGGTAATATCCACACAAAAATATGTTACAAATCAGCTGCAGAGTAAGATATTAAGGTTTCAAATAAATTCCGTCCATTTGGAGAGAGACACAGAGAAATAAATCTGAAGTCTGAGAATAAAAACCTAGAGATATAAACACAGAATTTCATCTGTTCTTTTCTGTTTGAATCAGCGATGCCAGGAAACGTTGGGTAAGTTGGGTAATGGATAAATAAATAACGTCCCATTTTCAAGCCAATCAACAGAAGCATACCGAAATTCATTGTCCAAGAAGGTTAAATAATGTAGACCTAAATTTGGAAACATTATTGAGGCTTGAACATAATGTGTGCTCAATATTACAAAAAGCAGAATCAATAAAAGCCTACCTCCTGTTCTCTTAACGATCAGATCCACCACAGACAAGGCCTCTGTCCGCACAGAGGAGTAGCTTTTATTTTCTGTAGAGAAAATTAAACAGTCTGTGAAGACATAAGACTTTCAATTAAAGCCATTAGATTTTGAATTACCTCCTTACCTAAAGAATAAGTAAGAGCAGTGCAGGCCTCAGTGAGGATCTGTGATAGTGCATTCATGTCTTCATTACCCTTCTCAAGCAGCAACAAGCTACAAAGAAAAAAAAATTGCTTTAACTAGCTAAATAATTCAAATTGTGGAAGACTTCCCAAATCCAGGGTGTACAGTTTGTGTTTTTGTGGTCCTCACCCCTGAAAATACGCCTTCATGGCCTGAAGAACAGCCAGCTGCACCTTCCATGTGCTCAGCTTAAGCTTCCCACACATCAGAGTGCACAAATCTGTCTGGAAACTTGCTGCACGCAAACATGCACAACAAAGAGACGAGTCTTTATTTTCGGTCCAGATTGATGAGAACAGATATGATGAAGAACTGATGTGGGTAAACACATCTGCTACTAAATCAATAGAATTCACCTTGAGTTTGTGGGTTTCTGGGCCAGGTCTTCCCAAGTGTCTCAAAAGCACAGAGTATAGCTTCAGTGTGCAGCTCCTTATCTTTCATATCTTTGTCATCATCATCATCATCATCATCCATTGACCTGGGAGAGGTGCCACCGCTCTCTGGACAGCTCTGTCATAAAAACATGAGATCAGGCTTCTTCTCAAGGCAAGTCTGTACAAAACTAGCCTCGCGACAAACAGAAAACTTAGAAGCGAACCTTCTTGATCAGAGGGAAAAGGATCTCAGCCATGTCAGTGAAGCGGTCTTCCTGGCTGCTGTGGAGAACATCTGCGGCACAGCGCAGAGCGGCCATTTTGTAAACCAGATTCTCCTTGCGGCATTCTTTAAACACGACATCCAGGATCTCTGGGATGCTGGGCTGGCCGCTGCACGGCTTTTGCAGCTCCGCGCTAAAAACCAGAGAAGAGATAATGTCAAGTTAACAGGAAGTAGTAAATGAAATTTATTTCACAACTAAAACGTGACATAAATTTTCACAGTTTACCATTATTAAAGCCCAGTGTTCATTACATATATTTGATAAAGTTTTTAAGTATGAAACCTGAAAGAACAAACTCAGGTGGATGATGACAGAATGGACAACTGGACAAACAAGCTGCGGGCAAACTAAAGTCTGAAACTATATATAAGTCTGAATTTCCCCCCCCACGTTGGAAAATCTTGATGTCAAAGTTCAATCATATTCATCCAGATCTGCACAGGAACCGTGGCAAGCAGGAAGAAGTTCTGCAAGATGACTGACCTGCACTTGGACACCACTGACCCGATGGCTTTCAACAGCTCCTCCTATACAAAACCAAAACACCAAATCTGAATTAAGTGTTGTGTTTTATTTCCAGGCTTTCTTAAACAACAGGAGCAACACACACCTTGCCAGCCCAAGTTCGCCCAGAGAGTCCCTGCATCAAGGCTGTCAGCACCAAACCGAGGTGTGGTGCCACCAATGATCCCGTCTGTTCCTTAGCAACAGTTGCCATGGCAGCTGCACCCTGAGCCTTCATCTTCCAGGACTGAGACTGCAGGGCTTTCTGTGTGATGGTGATCAGCTCTGTCATGTAAAGCCTGATGCCCCCGAAGCTTCCTGAAGTCATAGAAAAGTATCAAAAATGAAAAACCTTTTATTCCTGGGAAATGATCCTTTCCGTTTCATAGCACCGGTATTTATCATGCCACGGCGTTCCCCACCTGGAACGTTCTCCTGCCACACCTCCGACCATAGGGTGGCATCGTGACTCTCTCCTTTCTCCTCATCAGGACCCGGCGCCTGATGCATGCCCAGGAAGGCCAGGGGCAGGGCCACGCCCGCGTGGGCCTTCAGCACATCTGGACTGTAGTGGCTGATGGCATGTACCGTTAGCGCACACGAGGACTTGTAAACAGGTTCTGGAAGCAGGGGAAACAGAGTGAAAACATTTCATTTAAAAGGGAGTCAAGGCAGGAGAAAAAAAATCACAAGACAAACTAACATTTTCAACTTCAAACTTCTATGTATTTTACTGGAAGCAGCACAAAAGTGTAAAAATTGTGTGGCATTGACTTGTATTTAGATTCTCAATTTAATGTAGGCCTTTACTTTGACTAGACCATTTAAAAAATAAATATTACTTATATTTCTTCACTCACAATCTCCAACAAACTTCACAAAACAGCTGTATTTACGTCAGAATATTTTAGACACACTCCCTATGTAGAAAGAAGGGGACTTCTCAAGACAATGGGGAGCACTCCATTTTATGAAGGGGTCTTAGGAAAGGGAGGCGAATATAAATGCACCCCATACTTTACAGATTTAAATTTAAATGCAAAAACTGAAGAAAAATAAAACTGTGTAGTTTTTTAAACGCCACACATCTATGCACTGCTTTGTAAGATTCTAATAAAATACACTCGAGTTTGTAGTTTTAAAGTCATACAATGGGAAAAACTTAAAGGTTATGAATATTTTTACAAAGAACAATATCGTCACATTTTATTGGTCCACTAAAAAAAGTAAATTTCAAAGTAAGATTCACCTTCTTTCTCCAAGTACCAGTTGCTGAGCTTCAGTAGTAGTTTTTCTACGCTGCTGTCCTTTGCTGACTAAAAAGGATAATAAATGTCATCGTAATAAAGTCTGTGATAAACAGACAAATCCAGGGTTTAATAATTATCCAAGGACTTCATATTAACAGAAGGGCTTACCCTGACAAGGTGTCCCAAAGCAAAGGCGAAGGCTTTCTGTACAACGGTGCTTCTGTCATGAATGCCATTGAGCAAGGCACTCATCAGTTTACCTGCGGATAAAAACGGATTAGTTTGTTCGACTTGAGTCATTAACCGAGTCAGATGGAGTGTGGTGTTGTACCTGAGTATGGGGTTAGGTCCTGAGGACACTGTACCGTCAGGGACACAATTACACTGGCGCAGCCTCCCTAAACCGAGAACAGCAATCATTAATACAACTGATGCGATTCTGTGTGGTGGAGAATCACTGATGATGTGTGACTACAGGACTCGGTTCTACCTTTGTGCCCAGGCCCACTCCGCTCTTCAGCAGCTCACAGAGTCTGGGAACCAGCTCTCCCAGCACAGAAACATCCAGATGCTGCAGACACTGGAAGAAGACACACATTCAGAAGCTTCGCCTCAGTGAAGTGTGCAGCTGCTAGTAAATGCAGAAACCTTACAACTAACTTGGATATCCCAAAATTTGGGTTGGAAGACTCTATAGTGAATTAATTGGGATTATTGTGTGAGCATTTATTTTTGTTTTACCATGTTAACAGTCTCCATCATTGGAGAAGACTTGGCAGCACTGAGCCTTGCAGCATCCATGGCACTCTGCAGAGAAAGAACAAACGCATCTCATATAACAGGGCTTTTGCAGATTTCACCAGCACACCTTTATGACTTTTTAAGACCATTAATTAAATTTAAGACCTGTATCACGACAGAAATGTTTACAAAAGAAAATAGCATGCGCTATATAGTAGTAGTGACAAGCTTTTTTACCACAGAATAAATGCACCATCGTACAGGTTGGCAACAGAAGTGAGCCAATGGCGAAAATGAGCGTCTTCCAGCCAACAGGGGTTAAATTTACGCTTTACTCATGATAGATGCAAAAAGGCTAGCTAGCTATGGTATGTCAGCAGCTAGTTAGTGGTTACACGAACCACCTTTAGTCACAGAATGCAGTGAATATGTTTACAGGCGACTTAAATGTTTGCCTGAAAGAAAAGCCCCACGAGAAAAAAATAAATACAAGATTAAATAGTCCTGACACGACACAAATTGACATATTTAAGGCCAACTTACATTTTTTTAAATGAATTTGATACATTTTAAGGCCTTAATTTTAGATACATGATATCCGGACTTCTTAAGGTAGTGCTGACATCATGTATCAGCAAATGCAACTTCTGTATGACTTGTAGGTGAACTGAAAGATGTCTACCTTTTCCTGCTCAGTGGCTCTGAGGCTGAGGTAGTTGAGGACCTGAGGCTCCAGGGTGCTGAGGGCTTCCAGCAGAGCTGGAATCAGCCGAGCAGCATGAGGCTTTAATCGGGCGCCAGCAGTCTTACTGATCTTCACCAGGGTCTGAATACTAAAAAGAGAAAGGTTGACAAAACAGTTATACATTTCTAAACTATGCAGAACAAAATCAACAAATGCACTCAAATAGCATGTTTGATTTGACATTTTGTAATTTCTTTTGTCCTTTCCAAGACAACAAGGGGTAAATAGGCTCCAAATAATTTAATTCAAGGGGATGCGGGAATGTGTTAGGGGCTGCTTTCAAAAATTCAGTCCTTTTAGTTTCAGTGAAAGAAACTCTCAACATGGCATATTGGATTTTATGCTCCCAACTTTATGGGAACAGTTTGGTGAAAGCTCCTTCCTGTTCTAACATGATTGTGTACCAGTGCACAAAACAAATCAATAGACATGCATGAACTAGTCTGGTGTGAAGAAGCTGACAGGCCTGCAGAGTCCAAATCTCAACCTGTCAGAACACCTTTGGGGATGAATCAGACCTGAGACTGAGAGCCAACCTTCTCATCCAACATCAGTGTTTGACCCCAAAAAACATGTTTCAAGAAAAATGATCAAAAAGTCCATTAAACCCACTCCTGAAACTAATGGAAAGCACTCTTCTTGTTTCCGAAGAGTTGAAGATGGTAAAGCTGTAAAGAGTAAACAGGCGTCATTCCGTATGGATTAAGAATGGGAAACAACACATGACCGTGTGTGTTAAGGCAGATGAGCAATTACTTTTACAGTATACTGTATTCCCTGTTCACCTTTTAGCATCAGCTGAGAAAGCATCTTAAGACATCTTAGTTTGATATAAATCAGTATTTAAGTTGCACACGTAAACAGATTTACCTGAGAGAGCGAACCTCGGAGACGTTGCTAACGATGCCTTTTTCCAGCAGAGTGGGTAACATCACGGCCACAGTTTTCTGGGCTGCAGAGCCAGTAGACTCACACATACGAACACAAACCTGCACATAAAATCAAAGAGGCTGAAATACTTACATAGTGGAATAGAAACTTACATGCAGTCCAATGCGCTGACATAACATTACCTTACTGAGCGTTTTCAATGCTAAGTCTGCAGCCTTTCGCACAGACTCCTAAAAAAACAAAAAAACATTAAAAGTTCAGATGGAGATTAAACAATGAACCACTTTGACATTTATTTCAGATTATTTTCATCTGACCTTGATGTCATCCAGGACTCTGAACAACGTCTCCCACATCTCTGCCAGGTGATCAATGAGGTCATCGGCCTGACGGCCACGGATCAAGTCGTTGAGGGCCAGGCAGCTGCAAGACAAATCCATCAATTCACTTTAACCAGTCTTGGAGAAGATAAACACTCTACAAGTGTAAGTGAGAGGCCGGTCCGATCTACCTGGACTCACGCACTCTCCAGGTGTTGTTGGTCAGGTTAGAGATGACATCCTGCAGGATTTCCTTCAAGTACTTGTCCACCTGTGCAAAAAGAAACAATTATTCCTGACGGTTCTTCACACCCACTTTCACGTCATTCTGTCTCTAGCCAATGTTTCCGTTGATGTATAAAACTACGGAGCCTTACCAGGGTTTTATCGGTGACTAAGGCATCCCAGATGCTGGTCATAGCCTGGCGAATGCTCAGGTTTGGGTCAAACTGGTAGCGGTACAAACGAGGCACTAACTGTGGCAGGAATGGAGCCAGCTGCTCCCCAGCCTTGGTAGCGATCATGTGGAAACCAAAAGCTGCTCCCTGGAAGAAACAGAACATTGTTGTAGGTCAGGGAGGAGAAGAAAACCTGGCAAAAGAGAGTGAGTCTTAGTGCGTTACCTTGCGTGAGTTCCACATGGCGTGGTGGTTTGCCAGGTTCATGAACTTATAGACCAGATCTGGTTGGTTCAGGTCGCTGGCCAGTGAGCAGAGCTCCTTATATGTCGACAAGCTTTGACTGGAAGAAAATTATATAACTTGTTTTACTATTGGTTGTAACTCAAACTTGTTACAAATCGACTATTACTAACAAAACTCACCCATCAGGTGTTTTTCCCAAATCCTCCCCCTGAAACACCTCGGTATCCTCTGAGACTGCATGTTTCACCCTGTTAACAAGAATAAATAATCATACAAACTTTCAATTTACTACTTAGTTCAACCAGCAGCTTACCTTTTTCCAGTCATGAGTGTTTCCACCAATGTAGACACCAGTTCCTGCTGATCAGCTTCCCCACCCATCTCATAAACGAGCCCCAGGCCTTTAGATGCCACATCCTGACTGAGCTCTGAACAGAAAGGAAAAAAGAATGGATGAGGAAGTGGAAATGAGAGAAACTGAAAGAGATATGAAGCTCAGCTCAGCCATCTTGTCTTACCATCCGGATCTGAGAGAACGGAGATGAAGGCTATTTGAATCTCTTTCAAATGAGACTGCAGCAGAAGAGGAATACGGGAAAATTATCTTTAAAGCTTGTGCTCAAGTTAGAAATAAAGACAGTAATCCTACAGGTGGGTTATGTACATACAGTAATTTCCTTGTGCTGGCTGAGTTTTTTGACCAGGGAGAGCAGCCAGATGCAGGCCGCCTGCCGCACATGAGGGTTCTGGCTCGGAATGTATCTGGACAGGATGGAGTTGAGGACCCAGCGAACCACATCGTTGTTTTTAACATCTGATGGAAGAAAATGGAGAAAGGAAAAAAAAAAAAAGACGCATTCAAGAATTACATTAAAACAGGTAACCACACATAAGCCAGATCTATGTTATAGTTTGTATACTATGCAATTTAATTAATTTTTATTTTTTCAGTTGCTGTATTCATATGCATCTACATCTTGCATGAATTGCTTAAATTACATACATTTTAGCAATTTAAGTATATTGTGCAATTCAAACACATTCCATGTGCTTAAATGATCGGACAAACTGTTTGGCCTTGACAGCCAATCAGATTTGTAATGATTGTAAAAGTTTGTCAAACTTTAAATATTTTTTGTCATTTCAACATGCTGAAAAAAACATCTATTATTACAAATGTATTACTTTGTATTCTAAATCCCTTTTTTAAATCTAGTCTGGTCACTTTTTATGGTACTTGAGATACTCCTTTGTCAAATGTCTATGATGTGATGCTTATAGCAATGATGGTCTGGCCCTGCCTCACTTCCACTGTTATTACTGGACAGATATGTCCATTATTTAAGCTACTGATCACCATCCAGAGAGCTCTCACTGGTTGTCTTGAAATAGGGATTGATTAGTCCGGGATGTTTCTCTCCCTTTTATTTTAATTTGTTAATAAAAATATTTTAAGTAATCTTTGTGGGAATTTGTGAAATGACTTCATCTATTAGTTGCTAATGGATTCAGATCTATTTCACACCAACAGGGATAGAACCTGTAGACTCACTGTGTGGCGGGCTGTACTGGTCCTCAGTGCAGGTCCACGGATCTCTAGCGGCTCCAGAACTGGTTCCTATAGCAGCGCTAGTAATGGCCTCTCCAACTGTGAACTGTAGCTCCACCTGCTTGGCCTGGAAGGTAGAAAGGAAGAGAAAGGTTGGTATTGGTATGTGGCAGTTTTATAGCAGAATAATTTGAATACTTCTAAAATCACTTCAAGAGAAAGTTAAAAAAAAATAAAAAATCCAGTTTATACCTCCACTGAATCCATGAGGCCCTGCAGCAGCTTCTTCTGGTGTGGAAAGTCTGGGTCTCCCACTGGCAGATAACCCAAGGTTGTAATGGATCGCTCCTTCATCTGGAAAACGACGCGGATAAAATCAATCAGAGCAACAGCACAGCAAATCAGAGCCATTAAAAGTCACAGCTTACCTTTACGCTCTCTTTGCCAGAAGTGATGCGAGCCAGCAGGTTTTCCGTGACAGAGAGTTTGGTGAAGCCGTCTCCCTCTGCAGGGATCAGCAGGGTGCCGTTCCGCCCAATTTCTCCGAGAGCTGTGCAGGCTGCTACGGCCAACATGGCACTGCCGCTGTCCAGGAAGGAACCTGGATGTGAATATATGCGATCACTTTAGTGGGGAAATTATCAAACACTCACTAATTATACAACTTTACTTTGTTTTTTGTAAAAGAGGTTGCAAAAACATACAATAAAAATTTCCTACAAGTCAATAAAATCTGCACAAAAAGGATTTATGTAAAAAAAGTTCATACCAATTGTCTTAGTAGCCATGGAAACTAGCTTGTCATCATCTTGGTAAGTGATGCTCATCTCTTCCACCTTGTTTTCTGTCAACTCACAGGAGGCAATGGCTTTCTTTCTGCTCAGATTCCTTCCCACCATGTAGCCGAGAGCCAAGATGGCGCCATGCTGAGTCTCAGGACTCTGAGATTCAACCCATAAAATAAATATTAGCACCGAAAGCTTATGACACGACTAACCGTAAGTCTATGTGACATACATGGTTGTCTTTGGTAATTTTGACCAGATTCTGCACGGCTGTCTGCAGCTCGTTGCCAGTCATGGTGGAAATCACCAAAGCATACAGCTGGGCGGCAAGTTCCCTCATGTCCTCCTTATTGGTGTTCATCAGACTCTGAAAGACGAATATGATTACAGCTAATTTGGATAACAAAAGTGAAATGTGCATTAAAGATAACTTGCCAAATGAGTTTTAAAAACTTTGTACATAAAATAGAACTCACTTTAATCCAGTCTATTTTATCAGCAAACCTGGGGGCGAGTTTTTCTGGACACACAGACACCACTTCCAGTAAGCAGTACATGACTGGGATTCCTATGGGGAAATTTAGATGTAGATACATATGAATACTACAATTGACAAATATAAAATGTTTTTTTCTCTATTAAGGGCTGAATTAGTCTTAAAACAGAACAAATTAAAGCTGTGAAAGAGAAAGTGCAGCTACTATTATTTAGACAAATCATAAATCAGACAAAAGAGAATACCATCGCTTACTACCTGTTTATACCCCAAACTGCCTCCGAGGAAGGCAGATTAAGTCTCACCTCCCACAGCAGAGAGCAGCTGCTGCAGTAGATCCATGTACACATGCACAGGGTTTCCCTCCAGGCCTTTTGGCGGTTCAGCTGAGAGCAGGGTGTGGATGTAGCGACCGATGGCTGGAGCATCGTCCTGCATGTCCAACAAGCGGGTAGACATGGGCCTGGCACCAGCACTGTGGGCCAGGCACATCCTCAGGTACAACATTATCTGAAAAAACAAAAGTAATCCATCAAAAAACATATTTATATAGTTTGCTGAGTCATCTGGTTTTATCCTCAAATAAAATAGATATGTTTATTATTTACCTCTCCAAAGGCAGATGGGTTAAAAGGAATTGTGGAGGCCCCAACAATATATTTTGCAGGGGTTTTGATCCTCTGAGCTGCCTAAGAAAATGACGAGAATATGTCATTTTTTCCTGAATTAAAAGGGTAACATTATTTTGCAGGTGTGCTGTCTGTCAGATGCTCTGAGCCCTACTTTTTCTTGGATGTAGGCAACCATGTCGGGAAAGGACGGCATTGGCTTCGGTCCCTCCTTCTCCGAACTTTTTGTGGGAAAAGGCCTCAGCACCCTTTGGGCCTCTGCAGACACTTCCTCTCGTCTAAAGCACAGAGCAAAACAAATCTTACCCAGTTCCAAGTTCACTACAGACATGTATCTTAATTAAGCCATTACATTTCTCTTTCTGCATTACAAATAGTTAAGTGGTTTCATAAAACAGCAAAGTTTTTTTTTTCCTGCTGCAGTTTTTAGTGTTATGTGTTTCTTTCAACTTACGGGTCTCCAGCAGCCAGCAGCAGCAGGTACCTTGATGGCACGTGGTCAGGAGCAAACACTGTGCTGGCAAACTTCATGGCCACCTGGCGAACTTGTACCTCCGGCTGCAGTGAAACAACAAGCAGCAGGTTCCTTTTATTTCTACTTACTAAGCTTGTTACAGGGTTTTTACACTGTTCCCACAGTAAAATTCAAACATTTTTCAAACTTTTCCACACCACAGTTTTTTTTCACACATTGGAGATAAAAATGGTACCAGTGAACTAAAGACAGTTTCAATTAACTATGATATGATGTAATTTATTACTGAAATCATTAGGGACAAGGTACACTTAAATATAGCAAAATTTTAGGTTTTGAAAGGTCTCTCTCACACTTATCCTGTACACTTGACTGGTCAGAAAAATAAATAAATAAAAGAAATCTCTAACAAATTTTCTTTCCAAGTTGTCTGGCATTTAGCAAATAAAAATTATTTCGGTAATTCTAACTGACCTGAAATAAGAGGCGTTTGGTCGGATTTAACTTCAGACAGTGAGAATAAAAATGTGCTCATCTTTTTATTACCTTTAATTATCTGGATTCAACTATAAATAACGGTTTCCAAATTTAGGCTGTAAATCAAACATTTGATTGTACTTTTTGTTACAAAACTGTGTGGTTTAAATATCAAGTACTTTTTAGAACTTCATACAGAAATGAATCACTTTCCTAAACTTAAAATACCTAATTGAAATTCAAGCATTTTCACGGATTTCAAGCACCAGTATGAACTCATTTGTTAAAACACACATTACAGTTGTCAAAGAATCAAATTTTCTTCTTGATGTGGTAGACTTACCTTTGAAATATATGCAGCCACCAGGGCTTCCATCAGATTCAGTAGCGCCCCCTGCAGGTTGGCATACGCTCCAACCATCATTGACAAAGCTTCCTGAATGGCAAGGCGAACATCCGGCTCCTCCTGATCAAGCAGACACAATGTTTAAGGAAGAATACTATAGTAGGTTCACCTCCAACTTTTCCAAAATGTGTTCCACCAACCTTACACATAGACTCAAAAAACTGCTGCACAAGAGCAATATCCTTTGTGAAAAGCTGAGGCATGCGACTGAAATAAAAAAAAAAAAAAGTGACGGTTGGTCTGTTTCTAAATCGTACGAAATTGAAATACCAATAAGATGTTATCGTAACCTTGAGAGCTTTCCGACAGCAGAGTAGGCAACACATAATAACTTAGGATCCTGCAGAGAGAGACGTTATGAGAGAAAGAAAACACAATAAACCAAACTGCAAGAATTACCAGTGAGGTGCAGGTTTTGATTAGACAAGAAATTTGATAATGACCAAAATCTGAATCAAGTTGTCTGCAAAGATTAAAACACTTATTTAGAATAACATTCTTTTAGATCTGCTAAAAAACATACTGAATTTCCAAGTGTCTGTTTTCACTCTACAATAAATATAAACAGACTGATATTTGCTAACCGCAATAAAACAAGGTGCTTAAAATGTCAAAGCTTTAATCATTTTGTTTGTGTTTTGAAATAATCTTTACATTCAGTACATTGCAGATCTGCATATCACCAACTTTTCTCTCTCACACACACAGTGTGACGTCACGTCTGCTTTTGATCTAAAGCAGAGGTGACACATTATGGCAAAAGTTTCTTCAGGCTTCTGTGCTGCTACAATAAATGAACAAATGACTTAACAGTTTGATATGTCTGACCATAAATCAGAGTGTTTCGCTTTCAAATATCAAGTTGGACAAAGCTGTTATTAAAAATAAATAAATAAATCTTTTAATATGGTGCAGTCTTATATTTTGAAATGTGCAAAAGAAAGTTCAGGAGCTACAATCTACTAAGATGATACAAGTAGTTTGTTGGGGTCTATTTGCACAGATACCTCTGCTCCATTACTTGGAGGATCTTTCAGTACAGGTACATTTCCAGTTTTTAAAGAATGATCACTGCATAACTTGGGGCAGATAAAAAGAAAATCACGGTTTTATTTTACTGTAAACACTTTCTTTTAAGACAGTTACATTTTCAATTTAGCCTCTTAATGAGACCTAATGCAATCAAAAACAGCTAACTATTAGACCAGGATTGAATTAGTCTTAAAACATTTTTAAATTTAATTAGCATCTTATTTACCTCCTTGTATTCGTTGATAAGTTTGGTCAGACCATTGAGCAGCATTAGTCCTAAAGGCTTGTTAGTGTCAGGGCATCTGAAAAATAGAAAAAACATTTAGACTTTATTCATGAGAGGGAACAAAGGGAAGCTGTTCATGGACAGAGGAATAAGTGTGAATGTCTTACACCATGCAGATGTGATGGACAAACTGTAAGGTGAGAGACAGCAGTTTGTTGTTGGTGTTGGCCCCAAACAAGCCATCATAAACAACCTGAAGCACAAAGTAAACCAGTAAAGACATTAGCACATCGCCAAATAGAAGATGACGTAGATCTCTGAAAAGGCAGCAACAGACATTCTGACAACTGATTGTCTAAAAAAAGAGTCAGTATGACCTGGATGTTTGCTGGGAAGCACTCTGCTGCCAGCCGGGAGCGTAGAAGATGTGGCAGGATTTTTAGTTTGACTCTAGTGCTCACTGGATCATGTTTCAGCTCTTGTTTGACATTTCCACCCTGCAGAAAATATGTGAACATTTTACCTTGATCTGAATTTGAATAAAAATCTCCTTCATTGGCTTTTAAATTAAATGTAAATTACAAACCTTTGTTTTAAGAGGGACATCTCCCAGATACACCTTGAACATCTTGTTGATAATTAGAGGATTGTTCCAGTCAATGATGCTGGAACGAAACAAAAATAGACATTAGGAAAATAGCTTTGTAATGTGTAAACAGGCCCATCTTGTCATTCATAAACAGAAGATAATAGGAAACCGAAACTAAAGACGTTCACAGTCTTTCCACACATTTAACATGAAAATAAAAAGCTCTACCTCTGTTTGCTCCTCAGCTCCAGATCAGCTGCAGTAGCCACACTGTGTCTCGTGTCGCTTGAAGCCACCGCCAAGTGGATCACTGTCTCCACCTCTGGCACCTGCTTGGCCTCAATGAACTTCACTATGCCCAGCTTACACTGTTGGAGCAACAACCAAGGAGTTAGACAGAAACCTGCAATTAACAGCCAAGATAAAACTATGATTAAACTGAATTGACAATGACTGATATCTCCATAACACACTAAACTGAGATAGATTATCTTGATATTTGGCGATATTTCCTTTAAACTGTATGACTTGGGCCAAACATTTTTAGTAGACTTCCAAAAGCTTGTTATTTTCCCTCCTGTGTGCCTTTATATAATTATCATAGCAACCTATGGCATTTTTCTTCATATACGATTCCAAATATCTGGTTTCAACTATGAACAAAATATATGATCAGACAGACCAAACATGACCATCTGAATACGTTATTGTACCTGCTCTAGCTGCTCGGCGTTCCACTGGGCTTCTCCAATAACCCTCTTTGCAGCATAGACACTCATCCCTGGGGGAGGCTGGGGAAGACCCTGCCCGCTCCCAGTGACCGCCCCGTCCGAGGAACCTCCCTGGGAAGAGGATGGTGCAGGCCGAGTGGGAGACTCATTCAGCACAAACCTGATGATGTGGAAGAAAGAATGCTCCAGTTCAAAATGCTTTCATCCTCGCGATTAACACTCATTTCCAGCCGCAGGTTTTATTTTGACAACTTACCCATAAGGCATGAGCAAAACATCCAGCATGAACTCCAGTAGAAGGTGCATCATCTTTGGCCTTTCAATTAAATTGAATGGAGACACGCCTTTGGACGAGTCTGCAGGATACTTCATGTGGTAAAGAGTGGGAATCAGAAGGTGCATCAAGCTGAAAACACAAAAAGAAAATTGAGAAGGAACTCCATATGAAAGCATCAACCTTTAATGTTGCCTGAACATTAACCGTCTGAACAATTCCACTGAGAAAACAAATCTAAGTGGAAAAAGTATAAAATACATGTGAGTGGTGGTAACCTGGTTGCATAAGTGTTGACATAGTTGCTCAGAATTCTGCAGCATCCAATTTTGACAGAAAAATATTTACTGACTTTGCCTTCCAAAGGTTCTCCAAACCTATCAGTGTGAGGATATTGCTTGTCCACAACCTTCTCCTGTTGACCCCACAGATTTAGTTCTGGACTAAAGCTAAGCCATTCTAAAACCTTCAATTGTTTTGGACTCACCGAGAATCTGCAGCTTCCTACCATACACATGATGGTTTGTTGTCAACACTGGTCACATAGAACAGTTCAGGATTTCAATCATTTGGCCAAAGAAACCCAATTCAGAAAACAAGTTGCACCACAGAAAAATGCTACTGTATTTCAGTGTGTATATGGATTTCTTTTAGTGTCGTGCACTGCTGGTTTTGAGTCAGACGCAGTCAGGACTGGTTAATTTGTTTTTTTTGGTTGTTTTTTTTTGGGGGGGGGGGGGGGGGTGTTAAAAGTTCCCTGATAAATTCTTGTTTTGCATTTTCATTCACTTTGAAGAAATATTCAGTTTTGTAATGTTACAGTTGTCCCACATTTTCCTCAATGAATAATCTTTACTGTGCTTTGGTAAATGTAGAATGTTGAATGTTTCAGCAATGAGATTTATAGCGTTGCTGTAAACTATGAAACAGATGAAAATGTCAGCAAAGCCCAACGAGGATAACTGAACATTCTTTTAGATTAATCAGATTCACTAAAATTGATGGCCTGTGTGTCCTTAAGAAGACTGAATACTAAAACTGAAGCAAAAGTATTAGCTTGATGTTGTGCACAAATGCACAATCCTAAAATATGAAGAAAAAAACATTTTCTGAAATAATTTATTAACGTCTCCTCTTTTTACATCTCAAAAACCTAGAGTTTCTAACCGGAGTGTGCACACCTTTGGCATGCAGTCTAGAAGGTGACAGTACTTCACTGGATAGGTATGTGAGAATATGTGTCCCCTCACCTGTCCTGTTGTGGCTGTGGTTTGCCTTCCATGGCAGTGATGAGAGTCGGGGCCAGCTCACATTGTTTTGCCACCTCTAGACGAGGGTAGCCCATTTTAATATAGATGATGGTGAAATTCTGTCAAAAAATGAAGTAGATTTCATTTTAATGAAACAGACCTGTTTTTGTTTCAATTAAAATACCAAATCAATTAAAGATCACACAAAGTTAAAATACACAATTTTTTTAAAATCTGATTTATAATGAAGACAACAAAATCAACTCACACATTTAGCATTTATTTGATTAACTAATACTGACTGAATGTTTGCTCAAGATATTTTATTTAACTTTAGAGTGACTAAACATAATATGGACAGTAAGCATCCTCTCTCACAAGGCAAACACTGTATTAATATCTTACTGTAACAAAAGAAGCAGCTGCAGGGTCCTGGTACTGCACCAGCAGTGTCTCCACTGGTAGCTGGATCTTTGGTCGGCTTTTAATCCTCTTGTTGAGGTGAACCAACAACTCCATCACCTAGTCAGAGACACATTTCTTAGTGCAGTTTCATGAAACAGATACATGAATAAGTAATGCAAAGAAACATAAGGCTGCTGAAAGCAATCTTTAAAGTACAAACTTTTAACTTTTCCACATTTTGTGACTCTAAATCACAAACTTCAATATATTTTAAGGTGGTTTTAGTGATAAACAAATAGATCAATAAACAGCAGTGCATATTTGTGAGGGGCAGGGAAATGGTTTTCAAAGTTTATTAAAAATGTCAAATTCTACAAGTGGGGAGTCTAGTTGTATTTAGCCCCCTTTTCTCTTCTACCTCTAATGTAACCTAGTGCAACCAGTGGACTTCAGAAGCCACATAATTAGTAAATTAGGTCCACCTGGGTGTAGTATAATCAATGTATTAATACACTTGTTCTGTGACCTATTAAGCTTCCTTAAACAGGTTAGGTCTATGGACTATACAAAACACGTTCATTACATTTTTTGCACAAAATCATTCTTAGATGATGAGATTTTAGTCTGCTCAGTTCTACCTATTTTGAGCTCATTTCAGAACAGAGTTGTTTTAGGGCCTCTTGTAACTTTAAATCCAAATGAGCTGCTTCTGGCCACGCCCCCCACAACTCAACGCTTACACTCGCACATGAAAATGGCTGCGAACAGATGCGCAATTATATAACTGTACATCTTTGAAAAGCAAAAGCAGGGCATCCTGCACAACCAGCAAGAATGCAACAAGTGATTTCTGGATGATAAGTCAATAGCAAAACAGTTGTCTTTGCCAGAAGCCACTGCATGGCGCATACAGTGGTAAAAACCGGCTGACCAAACATGCTGGAGCTCCACTTGGGTTGCCAGGTGACAGCCTGGGCTTTGCTAGGGTTGCTAGGTGAGGGGAGGTGCATGCTGATTTGTAACTTGACATTACAGAGATTTTTTTAAACGGGTCATTTTTCAGACACCAAAAAACATTAACTTACTATTAAAAACCAGCTGGGTGTTGTTGTTTTTTCTGCTGTGGTTTTTATAAGCACTTGGACTGGTTTTATCTATATATGAATAATTAGTGTGCTTTATATTGATGGGTTTTTTCCCCCTCATTTTCTACTTGAATCCCAGAATTTGCACATAGTTGCATAGTTGTAAAATATTAAATCGTGTGTTATGATCAGTTACTCAGTACTTGAGTAGCCATTTTATAGAATACTTTTTTAATCTTATTTCAGTCATTTCTTGGAAGCTTACTTTTTATTTTTAATTGCTGCTTTTACGTAAGTACAAGTTCTACTCTACTCACCTCTGTTAGTCCATCATGCAATAACAAAAAGAGTCTGGCACAACTGCAAACCTACCACAATGTGACCACCTAAACTGGCTGGCTGAGCACTCAACCATTATTTTTACTTTACTACTCACCTTCTTTCGCACCCCCTCCTGAACACTGGAGAGTTTGAGAAGAACAGGTGGCAGAAACTTGGAGATGATGTCCTGAAGCTGGTCATCAGTTTCTGCATGGCCCAGGCGAAGGAAAACGCGTTCCAGTTGATCTAATCGAAACACACTTTTACCTCACCGGTACACCAAGTCATGGTTTCAGCAGCTCCTACTGTACAGTATCTTTCGATTTTAATATGAATCTTTAACTCATTGGTGACTGCAGACACCTTCTGGGTTAAATTAACCATGTTAAGTCATACTGGAAAGCAGCATTTTGTCTCATTATGGCCGATGAGCTCAACCTGCCAGCTCCTGTACATAACCCAGCCATGCCTTCTTTCTCCTGGCTTAGCTTTCTAAGCCGTTAGCAACAAATGACAAGACATTCCAAGCAGGTCATCTTTTTTTTTTTTTTTTTTTTTAATTAGCATAAAAGCATATTTTTCTAAGCAGTGACACGTACGTGAAACTTAACCTAAATGTCACAAATGGCAAAAATGCAGATCTCCACTGTAAGGCATTGGTGAGAGGACATAAATAAGAAGCCGATGTGATAGTTTTATTTTCACCATGACTGGGCAAACGGCCTCCTGACGTTAGCATGTCAGCTAGCTACGTAGCCTGTTCCCAACCCAGTTTTAAACTGAATTTGGCGTTATCATTACTTTATAAACAGCCTTAGTAGCAGGGCGGGCAAAAAACACACCGCCACACATGTTTTGGCGACCACAAATGGGACATTTAAGAGGATATGAATCGTTAACAAGGCAGAAAGAAACTTACTGAGTTCATCCTGGGCAGCCATGTTTGCACTAAGTCATCAGTGACCCTCCCAGTTGACAGAGACCGCCGCTTCTCTGGAGTGCCAATAGTGCCACGACGTAATACACGAGTTAATAATAATTATTATTAAACAATTATTTACGTTATTAATTAAATGACGTCGGAAATAAATACATTGTATGAATAAACTGATTATGCTACGTCAATAAGTATTTTGTTATATTTAAAAATATTTTAATGTAATGTTAAATTTTAAAGTTATATGTCAAAACAACACAAAACTACTGTATATCATCGTTTCTTTTTTGTATTACTTTATGTGTTTCCATCCATTATGAAGAAAATTAAGTTATCCATCCATCCATCCATCCATCCATCATCTTCTGTTTATGTATAGCTCAATCCCAAGGTGTTTTGGGGGCTAAAAGGGTTACCAACTTCCAGCATGTTCTATCATGCATTACTGCAGATGAGCCTACAATCCATCTATCCAACACCTACTCCAACCACCCATCATCATAACTAACACTAAGCCTCTTAAATCTCTTCGCTTGACGCACTTGCTAATCTTGACTAGCTATCAACCTTTTTCCAGTTTTAAACCAAGGGCTCAGACTTCGAGAAGTAGACTCTTATTTACACTTGGCTCCACAGCATGCATATCATGTCCTGAAGATAACAGGACATGATATGCATAAGTCTTGTCTTTTTATAAAGACAAGGCTTATAATCTTGTCTTTGCAAACAAACAAAGACAAAATCATAGGTTTCCAAGCAGACATCCTCCTCTCCATATACTCTTTCAGAATCTGCCCATCAAAACCACAAACATGATTGGAAAACCAGTTCTGGTAGAATCTGATCTGCACTGAAAACAAGCTTGGTAGACAACATCTGGCACAAGTTGCCACAAATGGCCCTGTCCATAAAAAATGGTTCACCTGCATGTTTTTATGGAGATATGGGGTGAACCATTCATCAACCAAAAATATCCTCAGGGTTCAAGGTGTATGTGTATTCCCAAAAGGGGTTGCAAGGAATACCACTTAGAAAAACGTTTTAGTATTTCAGAAATTGCTGTTCTACTGGAATTTTTATTCACAAACATCTATTGGGTTTACAGAAACTGGTCCAAAAAAGATGATGTATACACTGTGCAGCAGCTGTGTGAGTCTTTAAGTTCAGAGATCAAAGTAGTATTGACAGACTAAGTGAATAAGATAACGTAAAGGCAACAGTAACTCAATGACCACTTGTTACAACCAAAGTGTGCTGAGAACCATAGCACACAACATTTCAAACATTGAAACAGATGGACTTTAGCAGAAAAAATTTCATCAAACAGGATGCCTTCTCTGAAAGCTAAGAAGTGGAAACTGATTCAACGACTGGCACACTGAACACAGCATTACTGTAGCCTTCCACCAGTCTGTTCTTGGTTTACTGACCTTTGCATCAGTTTCTGCTGGGTGGTTGTTGAAATCTTTTTCACAGTAGCTTGCTCCAAACAGTTCTATCTGTTTGGCTCAAAGATCAATGTGTTGAACTACTAGATTTTTTGACTGTTTGACTGCTTATTTGCTAATTTGCTTTGTGTTACCTTGTAAATACAGTATTCAAAACCAACTTTTCTACAGTGTACTACAAATGGAAGCCCATGTACTATTAGTTTGAAAACCATGGATTTAAATCTGTGTATTCCAGTAAGAGTTACATCCATTCATCCAGCCGTCGTCTACCTGCATGTCCTTGTAGACTCCAAGGAGAGCAGCAGTAGGGCAATACGTGGTGAGGTACACCCTGGACAGATCACCAGTCCATTACACATATGTGTATGAAGTACTCTGCAAAATGTTTAACCAATCGATAATTTTTGTACTGCTTTAGTAAAACTTTCTTCCAACTTTGGCACAGCAGAAATTCCCCAAATGAATCAATGATGGGATACAAGCTCCTCAAGACAAACCTGACCAAAAGGAGCAGTGGTCGTTTTTGATATGGGCAAAATGTCTTTCTGCCTGGGGCAGCACAGCAAGTTTTAATCTAAAAGTGGAAAAGAATCTGATAGATATGTATAAAAAGTATAAAGAATGCTTTAAACTAATTTGGGCTCTAAACAAAAGTTATTCTGCTGTACTGCGGGGGGGAATGGCTCTTTGGATTGGAAACGTTGCAGACCCCTTCGCCAGCTAATTCGCAGATCTCAAAGTACATGGATGGGGCTACACCACCACGGCCATGACAGTAGCAGCAGCAGCGTAAAGCGCAGGCGATGTGAAGCGCAGCCCCTCTTCTTCGCTACACGAAGCAGCAGCTGTCATGTGAATCAGCTGGGTGAACAAGGAAGCAGATAAACAACAACACGACTCCGTCTCTTCATCAAGGTAGGTACAAACTGTTGAGCTTAGTCGGGTTCTCGGCAGTGATATTATAGGAAGAACGGTGCACGGAGTCCTGTTTTTTAATCATAGTGTTTAGGAAGCAGGTTGCATTTCGTGGCTCTTGTTGCAGAATGTTCGAAGCTATCAGCGGCTAACCCTTTAGCACTGGCAATCACTGAAGTTGGCAATCGTGCGTCTGCTGTGAGCTTTCGTGTCTTTATTTGTTTATCTTACGAGCAAATCTGCAAGTCACGAACAAACACACCAGCACTGAAACTCCAGAATGGAGCAGTTCGACTACAAGAAGTCGGAAAGGATGTAGCTAAGGGCCTATGCGAAGCCACCTTGCGAGGGGCATTTAAACCCCATTCCCTGTACTGTAACAAGTTAGCTAACGTTACAGCTAGGTTAGCCTACTAGTTATTTATACCTTCCCCTTTACTGCCACTAAAGGTAAATACCAATAAACGGAGTTTTGTGAGTTCACATCTGAGAAGCCTGTTGACTGTGTAGTTTTACGTGAGCTGGCCAGCTGAATTGGCAAGCTGCGCTGTTTGTTCAGCCATTACTCGGCATCATAACAGAACGTAGGCTAGCTGGCTAGTTACGTTGGGAGACAACAAAGATGAGCAGAGTTACACACGCTGAAGTATTAATAGTCAAATGCAGCTCAGCATAGACTTAAACTCTTTCGAGTGTAGCCAGATTTGTTTTAGTTACATCAACTTGTTCCAGGAGGTTATCGAGAATTTTAATAATTTGTTTAAAACCCAAAGTGTAAGACAAAACTGTAGTTTCTTTTTTTACTTTGCTTGTTGTGTTTTAAGTGATCTATTTTTAGTCTGTAGCTGCTTTCTAAAATTAATGATTTATTATGCGGTAATGTAAATTTCAAAGAGGCAGCATCGAGAGGGAGTACAAAAGGGTGCGGAAATCTGAATTCACATGGTGCAATGTGATCCTTTGTGTACCCGACACAGTAAAGTTGGGAGTGGAACTGGGATGGGTGGCTGGGACAAAATGCTGCGAGGGGCAGCTGCAGGTTCAAGTAATCAAAACAATATATGCTGAATCTCTACTGCCATCTAGTGGTCTTGTATATAAGACATCTGCTTTCCTTACATTGGGATTTCAGCCATCCCACTAAATGGGGAAAAAAGGACATTTAATATGATACATTGCTTACATAATTTTGCTCATTGTATTGGGATCTAAAAGGTTAAATTGTTTAGATATGTTTATATCAACCCATCTTATGTCTTTAAGATTTTTAAAGTTGTTTTCATACCTAAAATTAACCTAATTTTAGAGATACATTTTAAAAAAATTCTAAAATAAAAGTACAATGACAGCTAAAATAAATCACCAACAGTACTATTACTATTCAAATGTATTATATATAGTAGTTGTTTCTAACAAGATAGTTATTTATAAAACATATTGAGATTAAATGAAATCCGACTTTTATATTGCTTTTCAACCCTGAAAGGGTTCTCAAAGACGCTTTACAATAAAATCGGTCACTTCCATTAACACACACATTCACACACTGAATAATGATGATGATAACAATAGTTATAATAATAATAATGACACAAATCGTCGGCATGATGTTCATCATAAATGATAGCAATAAGGAAAATGAACAATGTAGTTTTAAAGATGTATTATTATTCCTGCAGAAGCAGAATGGGCTGCCTTTCTACTTAAAGTCATACTTAATATGGCTTCTAGTAAGAATCAGTACACAACCATCTATTGAAAAACAGCAAGAAATGATAGAAGCATTTGTTTATAGAAATAATAGAAGCATTTGTTTTCCCATCTCAGATTATAGCCACTGAGGAGGCAGGATGGCGGGAGCAGAGGTATCCGCCCCTGCAAACCCCACCTGCAAGATTATGACCTTCAGGCCCACGATGGAAGAATTCAAAGACTTCAACCAGTACCTGGTGTACATGGAGTCTCAGGGTGCACACCGGGCAGGCTTGGCTAAGGTTGGTAGAGACTTTGAGAGGTATACATCATTGCTTCCTCTTTATTCATGTATCAGAGCTTTATTAACCTACTCAAGCAGGATTAAGAAAATAAATCAGAGAGAAACCTTTTAAGGAGTTTCTCTTTGAGAGCGAACCGAGTGCAATGTTTCCAAATCAGCTCTCATCATTTAGATTTTGCTGTTAAGTTCCTGTTATATTTTCAGCAACAAGTCTCTGCTTTCTTTGTTTGTGCCATAGGTGATCCCCCCTAAAGGCTGGAAGCCGCGTCGAACCTACGACGATATTGATGATTTAATGATCGACGCTCCCATTCAGCAGATGGTGGCGGGCCAGTCGGGACTCTTCACTCAGTACAACATCCAGAAGAAACCTCTTAGTGTGCAGGAGTTCAGGCGGTTAGCAAACAGTGACATGTGAGTATTATAGTGTCGCATTTAATATTCAGTATTATTAATTCTTAGTATTTCACAAACAGGTACTTCCATTCTGGTGCTGGCGGAGGAATATTTTAGAAAATGTTTTGTTATGGAGCACTTTGTTTGAATTTCATATTGTGTTTGAATTTCACCTTTTGTGAAGGTGAATTTCATTTTTAAGAGTGACCTGCTCTAAGTAGCGTTTGTTCACATAATTAAGGGATCCTAAATGTTCTTAAAATACAAATAATACTCATTCAAAGATTAGTCTACATTTGATTAAAATTAGGAATGATTGAAACATTTCTTTTACACTTAAAGATTTTTTGAAATCTAGGAAACTGTGAAATACATGCAGAGTAACATCTATGTCAAGGGTTTTATGAAAAAAACCAATATAGTTTTAATTTTTTTCCCTTTTAAAGGTACTGTACACCTCGCTACCTGAATTATGAAGATCTTGAGAGGAAATACTGGAAAAACCTCACTTTTGTCTCACCCATATATGGTGCAGATGTCAGTGGCAGCCTCTATGATGAGGTAGGTGACCTGTCTATCTCACTTGCACTCTCTCTGTTTCTTTTTTTTGGCCTGTTTCCCCCCCTCGTAGTCAGTCATAATCGTCTGTCTGTGTTTAGGTTCGGTGCATGTAGCTTGCAGAGTCTGTAGAATCCTGTCTGAAATGCCTTTAACTCAAAGCATTGCAGAGTGTACATCACAGGAATGGTTTTATCTGTATATCTCTGGTTTCAGTTTGTTTTTGTTGTTGAGAATATTAGTTTAATATAGTCATAGTCACTTTTTACAGGAAGACCTGGGATTTCACTGGAACATAATATTTTATGTAGCTGATTAACCCCCCCCCCCCCACGAAACTCCCCCCCAAAAACAAACAAACAAAAAAAACCAACAGGATTGTAAATTGTCTGTAGCACCGGTTTAAGCCCCTGTTTCCAATTTCCTAGGACATAGAAGAGTGGAACATTGGACATCTGAACTCCATCCTGGATGTTATCGAGGAGGACTGTGGTGTGTCCATACAGGGGGTCAACACGCCATATCTCTACTTTGGGATGTGGAAGACCACCTTCTCCTGGCACACAGAGGATATGGATCTGTATAGCATCAACTACCTCCACTTTGGAGAGCCCAAATCCTGGTGAGTGTGTGTGGCAGTGATTTCAGTATGAGGGTGAACATACAAAGGTGTAAATATTCAACAAAGTGGCGTAAGTGGTACAACTTCCAGACAGATTCGACCAATCTTTGGTTCCCATCACCAAATAGTTGGTTCTGATATCTGAGAAAAAGAATCTGTAGCTTGATGAAATGTCATGTAAGATATTTAAATTACAGGATAAATTCAGTTCATGTAGCAGACATTTTATGATTATGCAATACAGTGATGCAGGATAGCTCAAACTCAGTTAGCAAATATCAAATATGCCTTTGAATTGTTGCTTCACTAATACACTGATGATCAAATATGTTCCGATATTTACTACTTTACATATTAAGTCACTATGCTGTACAGTAAGCCTCTTTAATATGAATTAAATCCAAATTACTTAATAAACACATTTGATTAACGTTTAAGAGTTCCTCTTTAAGACTAGACTATGCTTACCTTTACCTACTATTCTGTGGTTAGCAATGAGGCATTTTGCTATGGTTGCAACCTTTTTATGACCACCAAATGTTGTAACTAATTTCTGTAAACTTTATATTAGTTGATTAAAAATCAATTAAGACAGCAGTTGCAAATTGAAGTCTAATTTTGACAATCTCACCTCCACCATTCAGCACATTTGAAAACGGTGATAGCTGAGATTTTTCTTTCGTCTTTTCACAGTTGCTACAGCCAAATTCTAGCAAATCATTTTGAAGGCTAGAATAAAAACATTTTTACTGAGATTATACAAGCAATGCAGAACCTTGCAGAAGTATTTCTACCCAGGAGGTTCTTTTACATTTTATCTCCTTAAAACCATGTATTTGGGATTAGTGATAGACCAGCACAAAGTAGTTCTCTGATTCACACTGAGAAGGGGGAAGGAAAACGATCCATTGTTTTTAGAAATTGTTCCAAATACAACAACCTGAAAGGTGTGAGATACATTTGCATTTACCCCCTCTGAGTATATTTATGGAATTACTTGTTGCTGCAATTATAACTGCAAGTATTTTATTTTGTTTTCCTCTACCAATTTGACAAATCTGAACATTTCCACTCTACAATGCAGGGTAACTCAAACTCAGTTAGATTGAGTAGATGGCATTTTTGAACACTGTCTTGCCATTGATTGGCATTTGGATTTAGGTTTGGACTTTGACTAGGCCAACATACAAATAAGTTTCTATCTGAACCTCACCATTGTCGCTCTGGCTGTATGTTCAGCCAGAGCATACTGCTCTGGAACAGACAGGAGGGTGAACCTCCACTCTATTGTCTGTTCCTACAGTTTCAATTTCCAGAAATTTCTTGTATTTTGCTTCATCCGTCTTCCAGTTACATGACGACCTAACCTGTCCCTGCATCGCAATAGCATGCCTTTGCTCCCAACAGTTGGTTTTTCCTCTCCACTCTTTGATTTAGGCCAGTTTTGTGATTTGCAAAGCTATTAGAAGCCCTTTCAGTAGACTCCCCCACCTGAGCTGTAGATCTTTGTAGCTCCTTCAGAGTTACCATGGTCCTCTTAGTTGCTTCTCTGATTCACACTGTTCTTGCCTAGACTGCCAGTTTAGATGGACGACCAAGTCTTCACAAGTTTTGTCTTAAAAAACTTCTGAGGATGTCACAGAACAACTATATTTATAATAAGATGTAATATCACACAGACTAGCTCCATTTACTTATTTGATGACTCAAAGTTAGTTGCTGGCTTTTGAGTTCTTTTATTTAAGGAGACTGAATTTTTACATTTTTTTGTTCAAATTTTAAGAACTGTGTATCTTTTTCCATCCTCTTCACAATTATGCACTACTTTGTTGCTTTATCACATGAAATCCTAATAAAATACTTTCAAACTTGTGGACGGAACAAACTTCAATACTTTTGCAAGGCACTGTAGCGCTAGGTAGCTATTGCTAACATCCTTCAATGTTCCTTTCAACCAGAAAAGGAACATTCTTCATGTTATTTAAGATTTTTGTTGATGTGTTTCATTCAGCTCAAGGTTTCCTTTTCTCACTTGTTGTTTGCATAATTAGATCATTTGCATTCACTGTCAGCGTGAGTTTACACACACAGTTATGAATTAGTATGGTAATAGTATGGATGAACCACTGTTACTCGCCAAGGTTTCTCAAATTTTTATTTGACTTGTTTTTTTAGGACATGTCCTTTGTTGTCTCTAAAATTAAACGTGAGAGATTTTTTTTGTTTCTAATTTGTTGAATTATTGTTGCTTAATGCATGGTATTGTGATGAATGCAAGCATTTGAGTTGGGTTGCGTTATTTGGAGGTTAGGATTGCAGTAAGAGATGAGGTGGGGAATGCAGATGGATCTAGACAGAGTTCTCTTTTCATTTCTTTGTCAGCTTGCCTTGCTCCATTTCCTTCTCTTGCCCTGGAGGTGGTTTTGCTCATTAGAGTGGGGAGCCCTGCAGCCCCCACAGGGATCGGTGTCACAGCCAGACTGTGACACACACATAAACACACACTCACTTAGTGCAGCCCCGTGTGCCAAGTACTTGCACGTATTTGCAGCCCCTTATCGTCTGGTGCACATGCTCACCGGTGCGCTCCTTTCATCCTGCTGCTTTCCTCAGCATCTCATCTCAGGAGGGGATCAGCTTAAAGATGGCAGCCTTCTCAATTCCCCTCCCGGTTCCCCGCTTCACCTCCACCGAAGGTTGTGTCTCCCCTCTTTCTATGTCTCCCACTGCTGCGTTAAGCTGACGGGTCACACGATGATGGAGATGCTACAGACCTGAGGGCGGATGGAGCTGGTCGGATAGAGTGCCGGTTGAATCCCTGAGGGGCCTCCGTCACACTATCTGAGTTTCTGGCAGAGTTTCAACTTTTAAATCAGGTTGCATCAGTAGGGTTTCATAGGAAAACACAGAATAGTTTCCTTTTTTCCATAAATTGATTGCACCAGCAATCAGTGATTCTTTTGACCTTTCCATTGCATTACATAGGTTTTGGCTCTTGTGAAGCTGCAACTTAGAAAGTGTCAGTTATTCTGAAAACTTGAGCATCGTAATAGGATAAGCAATGAAATTTCACTGTTTTTATTAATCATTTTATAAATAACAGTTAAAAAAGTAGATATTTCTTCCTCCATTTTTTTCCCTTATCCACCACTTGATGGCAGTCTTGAATTTCCTAATGTTGGCACTGAGGCAGTAATTAAGTGCAGCCAGAAATAACTCTGTATGTCCCTGTCTAACAGGTATGCCATCCCCCCAGAGCATGGGAAACGACTGGAGCGCCTGGCTACAGGTACGAAAAAAAAAAAAAAAAAAAACATTGTTGAAAACCCAGCCTTCAATTTAAACACACTTATTCCTTGGATAATAAATACCAAGTGAAGACATTTTTTAAATGCAATTTTAGACAAAATCACCAACACCACACTGATTTTTATAGTTTCTTATAAAAATAATTTGCAAGACATTTTAAATCAGAATGCAGAAAGGAACTTTTTAAATAATAATTAAAATCATTTTTTCTTTGGGCGTAAACGTGAGGCAGACTAGTATCCAGTACCCAGTAGCCTCCACCATGAACAAGTCTGTTTACTATCTACAACCGCTTGTTTTTAAGGTGTAGGAGAAGTTTTGTCTGTCATCTAGAAGCATAAATGTGTGGCGTTTACTAAACACTTCTGGAGTGTTAACTGGAATCATGTTAACTGGAACAAAGAATGATTATGAGGAAAAGCAATGTCGAGTATCTGTGATGATGTGGGATTTATTCTCTTGCAGAAGCACTGGGAACCTTGTTAGAGTGCAGGGCATTATGAACTTTTAGAAATGTGTCCCATGGCCAGAGTGTACAAATTGACAGCTAGAGATGGGCAGCGACTCCCCCTATAGAACTCACCCTTAATGTGAATCAGACTGCATTGGGGAATAATTTTGTTATCGTTTATTAATTCAATCATTCTTTTAGATTTTATTATGCTTGGAAACTGGGACTCTTTGTGTGCTGACATATTAAGATAATATCTTTTTATAGATCTCCTTTTTGTTTTCAGACTCTCTGTGATTTCAGACTGGTGTGTGTATGTGTGTTTTTCTCTTTCAGGTTTTTTTCCCAACAGCTTCAAGGGCTGCGAAGCTTTTCTGCGCCACAAGATGACCCTCATCTCTCCCTCTATACTGAAGAAGTATGGCATTCCCTTTGATAAGGTAAACTCCTCATTTTGTACACATTTAGCTTTCCCTGCCCTACCGCCTTTACTGAAACAAGGATCCAAACTATTGAAATTTCACTTGCTCCAACTTACTGTTCTGTCTACACTATTTTTTTGTCCCATTTCTCACCAACTCACTTTATGATTAATACTCAGATTACTCAGGAAGCCGGAGAGTTCATGATCACCTTCCCGTATGGTTACCATGCTGGATTCAATCATGGCTTCAACTGTGCGGAGTCCACCAACTTTGCCACTTTGCGCTGGATAGACTACGGCAAGGTGGCCACACAGGTAACATCACACTCAGGCCAATCTGAACACAAATCGTTTTAAAGCTTTGCACAAACTATTTTAGTGATTTTTAAAATAAGAAATGTGAATGAAGTCTGAAATGGCCGACTTTCAATATGAAGTTGTGCTCACGTAGCTTCAAAGTAATCCAATGTAATTTAATAAATATATATATATATATATATATATATATATATATAAACTGTTGCCTCCTTTTCTTTAGTGCACATGTAGCAAGGATATGGTGAAGATATCCATGGAACCCTTTGTGAAGCGTTTCCAACCTGACCGTTACGCTAGCTGGATGCTGGGCAAGGACTCGACGCTCATCGACCATACGGTTCCCACTCCCAGTACGACACCGGAGCTGCAGAGCTGGTTACAGAGGCGCCGTAAGACCAAGTCTGCTAACAAAGGGTACCATATGCAATCTGCTGTGATCTTTCTTCTCTCTAAAAGATGAAAACTTTTTGGTTTGACTTTTTTGCAATCTTTCTCCTGTCATGGCAGCGGTCACTCTCGTATGCGCTCCAAACGCCTCAGGACCACAGAGGAGCCTGTTGATCTGGATGGCAGCTTAGCACTGAGCAGCAGCAAGAGAAAACCTCTGGGTGGGCAGTCTGCCCCCAAGGCGAGGCGGTCTGCAGCAGGGACCTCCTACAAGGAGCTGGAGAAAGGGAAGAAAAAACAGGCCGAGTCCAAACACAACCAGAATCAGAACTTGCCTCAGCTTTCTGGTAAGATGGCTTGATTAACTTTTATTATTTTTTATTTTTTTCCTTTTCCAAAACAGGTTCATCATCAGCATGACTTGGAGCAGTAAACAATTTCAATGAGTTTTAAAAATAAGAAATGATGATACATGTTTGACTTTTCTTGTGAATTTTTACTAATACAAATGGGGGTCCGAATTTTACATACAAATATATACACACATCCTGAGTAATATTTGAATAAAGATCCGTTAGTAATGTGCAGAAAAACCCCTCTTGCGTTTCCTGACCATGTTTTTTTTCTGGAACAAATACTTTCACCCATTGAAAGTATCTGATCAGTGCTAGGAGCACCAAAACACACCCATAGCCTGTGGCGATGTTAAACTGGTCTTACTGAAGACCGAGGCACTGGTGGAACAATTTGGGTCAGGTGGTTAATCTCTGAAACTTGCTTGTCTTTACATTTATCCCCCCCAAAATTGAGTCTGTATGTATAATTTTGACCATGTTGTTTGATTAGTTCACTCTGAAACAGAGTTAAAGAGTTAAAATCAAATGACAATCATGTTCATGATGAGTGATTGTAAAATTCTCTGTATGATCAGATGTATTTTCTTGCATTTCTTTAGCTGATTTTTTTTCCATCACTGACTGATATTTGCTTGTTTTATTTCTCTTCTTTATTCTCACCAGCTTGCAAACAAATGTGTGTTGTCAAAGTAAACCGTGTTGAGAGTAAAAATTTAGAGTTTTCTAAAAAGGACACATCTCAGTCAAACCCCCAGACTTTACTGGTGGAGGACAGGCTAAAAGCAGCCGAGTCTGAACCCCAGGACCTCTCAGGGGTCACAAACTGGAGCCCAGAAGGACCCAGGGAAGGTCCCGGGGCTCCACAGCCGCATCTGGAAGTCAGCGATTCGAGGTTTTCTGCGCAGCAAGACCTCGACTCACCTTCCCGCACGAACCGGTCTGCAGAGACTCTGATGGACACGTGTCTCTCTGAACCTCAGGCTCACGTATCAGCTTCCTCAACTTCAGCATTAACTATGAGCACTGACACTGACAGGAGCACGCATACGGGTACCAGGAATTACACTAACGACACTGTAAAAGCAGAGAACATGGACGTCGATGTTGATCCTGAACATGTTAATCAACACTCCGACATGAAAGCACTTTATGAGCCAGCAGAGGGCGATAGTTACACACCAAGTGGCTCCTTTGCTGCCTCACAACACACTCAGAGTGTGGGAAAAGGCAGCACAGAGGAAAGCCTTTTGCCTCCTCTGTTGCAGAGGAATGCAGCGGATATGCCACAGCTCACACCGGAGCCGGCCGGGAAGGTGGGCGCTTCCCCGTTGCCACCTGTGTTGACCCAGGAGATGCCCTCCCTCACCCCCGCCGATGATGACTTCACTCATTTCCACAAATCCGGAGCATTAAGCCACCAGATCGCACCTGTGCTTCAGAGGGAGACGCCAACCGGCTCGCCGTCCTCACAGGAAGCTAGGGAGGAAGGGACTAATTTACAGCCAGCAGAACCCTGTACAGGAGACCATGACAACCGCTGGCATTTAGAGGCTTCAGTTAATTGTGAGGAGACAGCAGAAGCAAACACAGATCATTTAGCTGCCAGTGGTTTGTGCAAGAGAACATCTGGCGACGTCCATGAAATGTTAATAAAATCTGCTGCGGAAGGAGATCACGCAACGCTGGAAAGTTTCATCCCCGAGCAAAGTGATACAACTCAGAGCCAGCTAATTCAGAGAAGTGTACAACTCAACTTGCCTAATCCAAATAAAGACAACTGCAGAACTCAGAGAGACGGTGCCTGCAGTCCAAATGTAATGCTATTATCTGCTAACGCTAGTGATGTTCCTCAAACCCCTGATTCTTCACTACACCCTCAGCATGAGAACCACTCAGCATTAAAACCTAACTACCACACTATGTACTCTAACTGTTCTTTCCAACACACTGAGCCTAAAACCTCCTCCAGTAGTATCTGGAAGAACTTCACTTCCCAGAGTCCTGCAGTTCTCATCCAGAGTCTGCACCCAGATCTCCCGTCTGATTTCTCCCACGATCCTCTGCCTTACACCATGTGGACCGAACCTCAGTGCAAAGAAGTCACGGACCTGGAGGATGCTGCGAAGGACCTATGCAGATCAGAGAACCAGGAGGATGAAGGTAGCAGTCTCACCTGGGCCCAGCTGGAGCCCACCTCACTCCTTTCAGTCGGTGCTATCGAACCTCTGGGACTCTGTGAGGATTACGAGTTGCAGAAAGTCGAAGAGAACAGAGCTGGATCTGTGTCGAGACAGAGCGAGGCCGATGCGTGTTTACACCCTGAGAGGGTAGCATCGCTTCACCGGACTGAACAAGACGAGACGGATATGGAAGATGAAGAAGCATCTGATCTTGAAGATGAAGAGCAGCAACATAGTTTGAAAGGACGCTGCAGCAGTGATTCTTCAGAGGAAGAAGAGGAAAATGACCCAAATAACTACAAATGTGATGAGTCTGGCCTTGAGCCTGGGGAAGTTAGTGCTGTGAGTTCTTTTCCTTTTCTCTCTCTCTCTCTCTTTTTTTTACACACACAGTTTAGTTGATTTCTTATTCTTTACACCAAGACAAATTGTTTGCATGGTTTAACCTCCCACTAATCCCTGTCTGTCCCAGTACCCAGCCCTGTCAGCCAAGAGGACCACTAAGAGCTGGCGTCACCCTCTCAGGAAACCCACCGCAAGAGCCGTCCCCACCGCTGTGAAACAACAGACTGCCAGTGATGAGGGTGGGCACATTCTCATACACACATCGAGTTATTTTGAACGTTACTGTTATGGCTAAGCATTGTAAAGATTTGCAGACAGCAGTAAATGCTCCTGTTGAAAGTCATGCTCAGCAATGCTCATTTAAAAAAAAAAGGTGTTGTCTGTTGTGGTTTCTGTCGTAAGGGGTGGCTCCAATTCAGAAACCATATTTTACATTTTTTCATGGCTAAATTACAGTGACCCCAAACATAGCTGCCATAAACTTCCTTCTCCTTAATTGGATTTAGAGGCACAATCTACTCAGAAATCATTAAACTGACTAAAGTTATCTCAAATTTACAGTCTGAAACTTGTTAAAGCCCCTTAATTGCTTTTTGTTCCACAATATAATCACAAACTTTGATGTACTGTGTTGGGATTTCATATGAAAGACAAAATTTAGATTTTAGGTTTGTTTATTTAAAACTGGGACAATGTACAATATAACTACAATAGGAGAGATGGTAATAATAGTGAAACGGAAAGAAAAGTAAACTTGTTTAAAAACATCTGAATAGTAAATTTGTTCTTTGCAACCTAAAATCAGTTTGCCTATAGAAGCTACATAAGTGTTCTCCTATTTTGTGAAGTCCTTAGAGGTATGAGCCAACCAAAAGTCATCATGTGGACCAGTTGACGCCGTAAATAGGCCAGGGATAAAACTGAGACGTTTCAAGCAAGCTTAGACAATAAAACAGTATCCCAGTTTAATAATATAACTTTTTGGCCTACAGGCAAAACGCTGTTTGTGGTGGAAAACTAACACTGCACCTCACCCTGAACACACCTTCCGCACCAGTGGTGGCAGCATCATTAAGGGGGAATGCTTTTCCTCAGGAGGGACAGGAAATCTGGTCAGAGTTGATGTGAAGATGGATGCAGATAATCCTGGGAGAAAACGTGTTAGAGGGTGCAAAAGACTTGAGACGGAGGCAGAAGTCCCCCCTTCCAGCAGGACATCGCACCTAAACATACAGCTCAAATTGGATGCTCACCAGCAGATTTTTGTGTTACCATGACCCTGTCAAAGTCATGATCCAAATCCAATTGAGAATCTGTGGCAAGACTTGAAAATTGATGTTGACTGATGCTCTCCATCTGAACTGACGGAACTTGAACTGTTTTGCTAAGAAGAATGGACTAAAATGTCAGTTTCTAGACGTACGTAACTGGTAGAGACACTACCCAGATGACTCGCATCTTTAATTGCAGTGAACGGTGGTTTTTGCTAAATATTGACTCAGGAGGTGCTGCAAACAATTTGCACACCACACTTTTTAGATTTTATTTATAAACAAGAAAGTTTTAAACGCATATAAAATGTTTTCTTTCACTTCAGTTGTGTATTATTTTTGAAGGTCTATTGCATAATATCCCAATAAAATGCGTTGAAGTTTGTGGTTATAATGTGACAAAATTCGAAAAAGCTCAAAGAGTGTGAATACTTTTGTGAAGCATTGTAACTAATAACTTCTGTATCATTAACTCAAATGTGTCTTCTCCCACAGTAAATCCTTCATCTCTGTGGTCTGTTCCTTCCCTCCTT
Source organism: Xiphophorus maculatus (assembly GCF_002775205.1). NCBI lineage: Eukaryota > Metazoa > Chordata > Actinopteri > Cyprinodontiformes > Poeciliidae > Xiphophorus > Xiphophorus maculatus. The sequence goes on from NC_036447.1 coordinate 11,463,741, forward strand.
ATATTCTAAATGATATGACATCCCACCACCATGACCAGTATGATGCCTCTGACGTCAATGTGCTCATAAACATTTAATTGTCTGGCCTACCACAGTGCAATGACCTTTTGAATAGATGATCTGTTTGTTTTCATGGTTTATATGAGGCAGGCGTGAGGGTCCCCCTTAGCAACACTCTTGATGTATGTGTACATGCAGAATCACATTCGTTATCTTCATGATTGTGAGGGTTGAATATTTCAGCACCAGTTGCAACTGTTTATCTTAATGACAGTAGAATGACCCTGGCTTTGTGAGGACTTTCTTATTCAGGAAATAGCTTGTTCTGTGGAGACATCAGATTGAACTAAGCACCAAGTCCTCAAATGAGCATGAGTGCTAGAAACACAAATGAGTTATGCATGTTACTAGGGTTGCTCGGATATGAAAGTTTAAACTAATAGCTACTTACCCATAATATGTAAATTTCCCTACACTCTTTCCTGACCAAAACACCTAAATTGCTTCTCTATTACACCCCCACAATTCTGCACTGTATCACTGCCACATAACTGAATAAATACCATAAGGCCAAACCTTTTCTCTCACCCTTCCTGAAACATTAACACTAACACTCTCTTCAGAAGCTACTCTGATGAGAGTAGCTTCTAAATGAAATGATGTCTGGATTAGACCAAAGATAACTAAATAATACACAGATCAGTTGAGATGAACATGAGTTGTGAATATCTTATCACCTTTATACCAGTATGTTAAAAAAATGACTAGAAACAGCCACTACAGATGTTAATACGTTCCTGCAGGCTAGCACTATCAAAGCTTTGGATCTGCAACAATTTTAGGCTTAAATAGTAGTAATTGACAAATTCAAGCACTCTCACTGCATGCATCACCACTTTCACCAATGTAGTGGATGAGTGCTCAGTCTGGGTAGTGCCAGCTGACAAAAAATAGTTTTGTGTGAAAAGCATACAACTTGTTATCCTTATAGTTACATAGAACATGTTGGATTAAGTGAAATTAGGTAAAAATTCCCTTCTGATGAGAGTAGCTTCTAAATGAAATGATGTCTGGATTAGACCAAAGATAACTAAATAATACACAGATCAGTTGATTAGGAAATTGGAACAAATATCATCTGTGACTTATGGACATTTGGCGTACTTATAAGCAATTCTTTAGCAACAATTCACAAAGCGCAGGACCTGCCTGTGCATATTCACTGGTTTTATTAGTAATATCTTCTTAATAAGTTTAAGAACCCATGCTCACTTATTAATGATTATTACAGCAGTTAGAAAGATGAACTACTATTTATTTTGTATTGAAGAGCTTTTTCATCACTTCACAGGCATGTGAACTTATTGTAACCATGGCTGCAAGATATTAATTTTCATTTGATAAATGCAACCAATAATTATAGCAGTACTAACAGAAAGCTATTAAAAATGAGGGGATTATTGTGAGATGAGAACAACATACTGAATGTTTTTGGCTGTAAATATAATCCAAAAATGTATTTTAGTCAACTCTTATCATCAGCAGGAAAGCAAAGAGTTCTGTTTGTTGACACAACAGTCCTTGGTGAAGACGTAATTAAAAATTGTTGCTAGGATTCTTTATAATTACAGGGATTAGATGCGACTGCACAGCAAGTCTGCATTAGAGAATGAAAACTGCAAACAGCAGTTATAAGATTAACACATGCTACATTTCCACAGCCAAATAATAGACCTAATTAACTAACAATCACTAAAAAGATAAGATGTTATTATTAAATGTCTCCCGATTTTGACCCTTGAGAAAGAGTCAAATAAGCTAGAGCCGCCTGAGAAAATACATCATTAACTGATGTTTAGTTTTAACATGAGATAAAGCAAGTCTATAATTGTGACAGTGCAACACCGATGCAATTTTTTTGGACAAACTAACTTAACAGTTTTCAACTCAAGTTCGAGCTTGATTTGATCTTTTAGGTCAAGATTCCAGACTCCGATCTCCTGGATTCTCAGTCTTTTTCAGACTGAATTTGTATAAATACAAAAAGTCAGTATGATGTAACAAATATGTGTATAATGGTCAGTGCTTTGAATATGTAATCTAAAAATCAGGTAGGTGGAAAAAAACAAAGGGTAGAATTACACAAACACACAGACGCATTCATACCTGAGGACAATCCAGAGACTAATTAACCCAACAGTCATGTTTTTGGACTGTGGGAGGAAGCTGGAGTGCCAGGAGAGAACGCACAAATGCACAGAGAGGCCAGAACATGTAGGCCAGGATTCAAATCTAGCCTGGTGCTACCAACTCTTCCACTGTGCACCATGTTTTCAATTAAAACCTTTAATAATGTATTCAATGGTTGATGAATAATCACTGTATTGTTTTTAGTGTAGCACAGAAACATATTAAAAATCAAAAAAATGTTGAAAGTCACATCAAAATAGTGTTGCTGCTAAAAATGACTTCAGCTGAAACAACTTTCAGATTCGTAGTAGTTCCACGGTGTGAGGAGAAAATCTAATAATTTCCTCGGCATATGAACTATACCTTCCAATTTCTCTGTTCTATTATGTGTTGTGTATTAACAGCTATTGTTGTAACTCACATTTGACCCTCTTAAAATAGAGCCTCCTGAAGCAAGCCTGGCAGAAGAGGAAGAGGATGAGGAGGGGGAGAATGAAATGGAAGGATGGGCAAAGCCTCTCATCTACCTTTGGCAAAACAGAAAGAGCTGCTTCTCTGCAGAGAGGGAGTACAATGCTCATGCAGCCACCATGGAGCCACACTGTGCTGTTTGCACACTCTTCATGCCATATTATCAGGTAAACTCACATCTATAGGTATATATCAAAATGGAAGTTCTAATTTCTGTTTTGCTGCGTATAGTAAAATCTGCAAAACAAAATATATTAAGGTTACTTGAACACTGGTTCTACAAGACAGCACTCTTCAGTAGTGTTGATTTCCCTTGATGTTTTTCTCTTATTTGTTGGGTTGGAGTTTCACTGGGCCATTTTACTAACATATGATTATGGTTTAACCTACACCACTCAGTTATAGCTCTAACTGTCTAACAAATGGTCAGTGAACACTTTGGCAGGATATTGTTGGTGATTCCCATTTTTGTTAGTCTATATTACCTTGCCTGCATTTTGTTTAAATTTAAAACCGACATGTAACCTAACAAGATTCTGTTGTTTTATGTTCTGAAGTTACAGAGTTCAAATAAGTATATTTGCTTCTTTCGACATGTAACGTTGGTGGGAAAAGTGAAAACAAACAGTAAAGAGGAATCTTAGTTTTCCTGCTGAAGCAGAAAATATTGTGTCGTAATCCTAATATAGTTTCTTCAAACTCACTTTTTGCCTTTGCACAGAAGTTGCTGCTGAATGATTACCGGTCAATTACCTGAATAATAGAAGTAACACTAAACCCACAGGTCACAATAATCACATAGTTTTTCCACAGGGACGTTGCTGTTTATTACAGTTGGCCCTTGCAATTTCCTGCTGGCTGAAATGTCACGTAGAGTGACAGCTCTCTTTACAACGCAGGGAGGCATATGTTTCATCACCCACATACCCTGTCAATGTTCCAGCCTGTTTAAGTTTTAAAAATTATGCTGCCTCTTTCTCCTGCAGGCTGACGACAATACTGAGGACAGCAAATCTGTCACAGTGAAGGACCCCTCCAAAGCTGTGTCTCCAATGGAGACACCCCCCACGCCTGGCTGTGGCGGGTTGAGGAGGTCCAAGCCCCTGGTCCCCGAGATCTGCTTTTCTTTCCGAGAACAGAACTGCCCCCCAACTCCTACGAACCCTCTGCTGCAAGAAGATGGCACCTCCCCTCTCCTGTACTGCCAGAGCTGTTGTCTGCAAGTTCACGCAAGTAAGTCGGCACAAGGAATGATTAGAGTGGGAAGGACAGTGAGCGAGAGTGCTTTCTGTTGTACATGCCACTGTTTACTGTGGTCAAGCTTCATGGGACTTACCAACTAGCAGAAAGTGTAGATTGAGTATGTTTTATGTATTTGGTAGAAGGTCGCTGGGTTTATACGTCCTGATTTTCTTAAGTCTGTTTTCTTTTCAGTCCACTCTCTCTGTCCCTCACTTTCTCTCTCTCTCAGAGGTATTCTGCTTCCCTCATCAGCCAATCAAATCTTTTCCCTTCACCACACATAGGCTGTGTTCTAAAGCCCCAAACCAGAAACAAGCCTTTAAATATGTATATCTTTTCATTTGACAGCATACAGAGCCTATGCATTTTACATTCAGCTTTAGCTTTTATAGAGACGCACCAAGAGATCTGTGGCTGATTTTCACCCGTTGTGTTGTCATGCTGCTGACCATTTTACCCAATTAGATTTCTCTGTTAGACCTGCAATTAACAGCATTCAAAGTAGTTTAAAAATTTATATTTACATTAGGAGCAGAGGCAACATCACAGTTTTCTATCTGAAGGTTATGTCTGGGGACTGAAATGGTCATGGAATAAGGGACATATTGTGTCATGTGATCCCATTATTCTTTTAAAAGACCCAAATACAACACACTTCCATTGCATTAAATGAGTAAACCAGATTTTTATTTAATTGCCTTTTAGTTGCAAGTCCTTATGGTTCAAAAAGAAAGACAGAGAGGGAGAGAAATAGGCCCACTGTATCTTGTACTGAGTAACTGTAGACATCAGTACTACTTAAATTATGTAGGTATTTGCCATAATGCTGTGATTCCCAAAAGGTTGCCAGCATTTCTAAATCTAGGATGAGAGACTGAGACTGAAAACTAAAAACAACAAAACAGAGTGAAACACCATCAAGCTTCTTAGTGTCAGTGGGTTCAAACTAACATCCTCTGGCAAACCTAATTTACTTTACTGCAAAAGTACTAAATGGCAAACAGCAAACAACTAGTAAAAAGAACCATGTGTTACCAAGTATTTTTATGTCTTAGTAAACTTGAAACACAATTAGACTAACTTACAAGTAATGTAGCTTTTCAGCAAGATATTGGAGCTTGTTTTAAGTCAATCATTTCTTAATATTGATTTTAAAAGATAATTTTTTCAAAATCTGCCAGAGGAATTAATTTGTATCTTTTTATTAATATTAATGAATTGCTGACTCCTCGTATGCTGCTATGTATTGTTAAAAAGATACTTGTAATTTGTTTTCTTCTTATTTCCAGGATACTAAGATATTTGCATTAAAACTAGACAGAAAATACTTAGTGAGATTTTATGTTTTTGAAGTGTAATAGTGGAAGCATGCAAAAGACTGCTGAGCATTTAGAAAAAAGGTTTGATTACTGTAATGCCAACACAGGCTTCCCTCTTTATTACTGAGGAGGCTTATAGTTATGCTGTTGTTTTGTCAAAACGTAATTACCGTAATAATGTCCTATTAAACATTGCCTATCACTTCAGAACCAAACTGAATCAAACTTGGTCCAATGAAGAAACCTATAACAGTATGAATACTTCTGAGCCTGGCTGTTCTTTACATCTGGAAGTGTCTCACAGTCACTTTCTTTCTCTCAAAGTCAGAATCAATCCCTGATACTAGAGTTGATCCTGCCACATATCCTCTGTGATCCAGACATGTTCTGCACTGTGCGGTGACTTCATAGCAGCTGTACTGCATTTGTAATTACTTGGTTTGTGCTAGCATGAGGGAGAAAGAGATGAAGCTTATGTCATCTGACACTGAGGGAAAAAGCCACAAGCTTGATTTTGAGACAGGAGAACGAATACACATTAATGTAGCTTTCCCCCCTGAACAGTAATCTGAACTCTGGAAAGGAAACAGAGGTGGGCTTGGATTTTATTTTTGGTTATGTGATGGATAGTCAAGAAAAAGATTGGAGAGTTTAAAATGTCCCTCTTCCTTATATGTCTGAAGGCTTTAGTACTTTTATTGTAACCATCTGCTAGGTTTAAAGGAATCAAAGCAGTTTTACTACATCAAAATCTGAAAAAAAAATCTCTATTTGTGGAAAATAATTTGAAATGTTTTTCTTGCAAAACGCACAGCTCCTAAACTAATCACAAATCATCACTTGAAGTACTTTACATGAAAGTATCATTTAGCATAAAACATACACAGAAACCACTGTTAAAAAAACTTGTATTGTTTTTTATTTTATGCTTTCTTTTATCCTGGCCACCCAGATAATCCCTCACACACGGCCACACAGACCACTAAGATCTCAATTTCCACTTAGTCTGCAATACTGGGCTTGTCTACACAGAAACCCACCACTTCAATGCCATCAAAAACCTCTGGAAACAATGTGGCTATGGCATTTTGTCAACTGTTTTGTAACAATAGACCTTGCTGTTCCTGTCGACTGTGTTGTTTTATCTCACTCTATTGGGACATTTTTTTTACATCTGATTTCCCCCTTCTCTCCTTCCTGTAGGCTGCTACGGTGTAGCTGCAGAAGACATCAGCGAACAATGGTCGTGTGATCGCTGTTCGGAAGGAGGCTTTGCAGATGTAAGACAGTTTATTTCCAATTTTAACAAAGCTGTCCTGTCTTGTATCAAAGTGGTAAAATGTAGAAGTAACAATAAATTGAATTATTTTTTAATTGCAAAATGATACTCTTATTCTGAGAATTTTAGAGAAACCTAACCTTTGTTTTAAGGAATTGATTTTTAACAAAAGAAAAGCCCTTAGTCTTGTCTATTCATACATATGAAATATGTATGAATATAATATGAATATTATAAAAAACTGAAGATAACATGGTCACTTGATTGTGGTATAAAATCACACTATGTTCCTGGAAAATATATAATTCTGTCCTTTTAATAGCATGCATCAGATGCTTTTTCTTATATTAACCTTTCCTTTTATGTAGAAGGCACCTGGAGTATTTCTTTTCTTTCTAAAAACCCTAATCTTACTTGACCAAAGGATATTATTTCCAATTAAAGTTATATAGGGGGTTCTGATGGCAGGACAGAACATCTTTTTCCAGGCATTCCTCCCTAACAATCAGTTTGCATGTAGATACAGTCTAAGGGTCGTTACACAGACTTGGTAAACCCCAAAATGTCACTCACTCAGATTTATTTACCTTTGTTACCATCCTGCTCAGTGTGTGTAATAAACACACTGTCCAGCCTTGTGGCCACTGGCTAAAAGAAATGGGCTTCTGTTTCGTCATATTTGTTCTTGGTGGAAAAGGAAAGTAGTAAATCAATTATTAGAAGTTTGTAGAAATGCTGATCTGAATCAAAAATATAAGTTTTTTTTAAAGAGTTCAGCTACATTGTTTTGATTAAACACATTTCATAACATAGGTTTTCTCCCCATTTAATCAGTTAGGTTAAATATAGACTTTTTCTAAATTTGTAATGTTATTTCAAGGTTTTTTAGACATCCTTGCCAAGGGTGCCTATAAACTGTATGATATAGAATCATATTTCCATAGGTTTTTATTTGTATTTTTTGCTAGACAAACCTCAAGTTTATCCAAGCACATGAGAACATTTTGGTAACTCACCTCTCTTTATTGGTTTTCTCAGGAGTGCTGTCTCTGTAACCTCAGAGGTGGAGCCCTGAAGAAAACCCAAAACAACAAGTGAGCAATGCTTTTTGTTCACTTGGATTATCTCTGCGTTTTCATCCCTAATCTCAAGAGATCCACCAAATAAAGCGGATGTGTATCCTAATAATCAGTGTGTGCTGTTGTGGTTTGTTTTCCATGTGGACACGGCTGCAGATGGGCCCACGTGATGTGCGCCGTCGCACTTCCAGAGGCGAGATTTGGTGATGAACCCAAGAGGAGTCCCATTGACACCAGTAGGATCCCCATACAGCGTTTTAAACTGGTGAGAGGACACACACACACACACACTCACCCCCCCCCCAACACACACACACACACAGAGAGAGAGAGATAGAAACACGCAGAGTGTCCTTGAGGACTGGTCTGGTTTAATTAAGGAAGTATTCACAATCCTAATTAACAATGTGAAATGAACATGCCTGCAATCAAAGCTAGATAATTAACTACTAGTTGATGGGAATGGCAAAGCAGGGTGATGTGGGGAGGGCTTTCTATGTGGTGTATCATTTCTAGCATTTGTGTGTCTTTGCTTAATGAGATATCGGAGTGTGTCTCAGCAGAGCTGGCATGTTGACTCGAGTTAGCTCTGTTCTGCAGGAACCATGATGGCTCAGCAGAATGCAAGGTGTATGGGAAGTGCTTCCCAATATAGGATGAATAACGGAAATGTGATAAAGCTAGTTAAATTACAGCCACTGTTTCTGAACAATAAAGTGAAGTTCAAACAGTAAAATAGATTCAAAGGCAGAGCATTACTTGCTCTTTGAAGTATCATATTAGGTCAGATTTATAGAGGTCTCACTTGAAAAAACAGTCTTTTGCAAGGCAAACAATATGAGCTCCTACATAAAAGTTTATTCATGATTTCATAGATTTTATTACTGCAGTGATGCAAACTGATCTGAGCGACATTACTCAGAATGTACTTTATATTTTCTCACACCGCACTGAAATTAAGGCTCATTTAGGTTAGAGAATGCTGACCATAAAGTGATTTTTTTTCCCCACTTCCAAAATAAGCATTAAAGGCCAGACCGGGCGGGCATGAAGCTCATAAACGCTTTTGACACAGCAATTTGGCGACCGTACAGTAGGGACCTTCTTGGGTTTAGCGGCCAGATTACACTATTTGTACTGACTCTTAGTGGAGTGCATTTTGTATATACCTGCTCCTTTTTTAGTTATTAAAAACTTTACCTTTTACTTGTGTGCATCATATTCAGTTACATGTTAGACATGACGTGATACATCGCATTTGTTACCAAGTAAAACATGTTGACAAAAACTAAAATTACCGACAAGTAAATAAATAAATAAATTTTCTAGCATTAGCAGGAGCATTATCAGATCTCCTTCAGCAAAAAATGGGTAAAACAACGTGGAGACATATAGAGAGAGTTGCAGAGCATTAAATAAGACTTCTTACAAAAGGATAAATATTTTTATTATAATGTGAGTTTGCTTTTAACTTATTATTACTTGCAGCTCTCAATCCAGTCCAATCCAACTATGGCAAACTAGATTAAAAAGACATGAGCAATACTTTTACCAGATAGTTTTGGTATGCACATTAGTAAGAGTTGTCATTTTTAATCAAATCTGTGTTGTCCAACAGACAATAATTGTCAAATTGTTGCCACGAGATGAAACTGTTAAAAAACAGATTTAAAAAGAGTTTTGGATACCAGCTTTAATGTGATTCAGTCAAATTCCTCACAATATAATCATAGGTCAAACTCGAAGCGTTGCTGGATGAACACAGTTGTTTCACATATCTGAATTGCCTCCTCAGCAGGCCATCAATCTGTGCAGAGGGTCTGATAATGACTCGTTCATTTAATTCAGATCTGTTGAGCCACAGAAATATTAAAAACAACAGGACGCTGACCCTTGAGGACTAACTCTGGACACCACCGCCGTGATCATTTCAAAATGCTGTTTCTGGGCACGTTTTATTTTATCATGGGATTTTAATTTGTTTTGCATTTCATTTGAATGAAACTGGTTGAAAATTAATGTCTTTTCAAACTGCAAAGTAACTTTTGCTCTGAGACTTTTATGTTACTGGAGAAAATGTATTTTGTGAGAGTAACTAGAAATGCACCAATCATTGCTTTGTTAAAAAGACTGTCACAGAAATCCAGTCAAATTGAAACAAAACTGATCAGTGTCTCAGTTTTATCGAAGTTTATTTCAGCCTCACAGGACAAACAGCATTTAAATTATATTTTCAAAAATTATTTATTTTAGAGAAATTGCTGCTTAAGAAAAGAAAGTGGGGTTGGATAAAACATTTAAATGAGTTGACAGTGTGGGCTGTCCATAGTATCTTATTTTTAGCAATTAGCAAAGTAAGCAATAGTTCTGTAAATAGCATTGTCTGTGTGCATTTCCAATAGAAAAATTAGATGATAACCTTAACTCTAAGAGTTCAAATATCATGCTAACATTTTAACGTTTAGTGTAACGCATGACTGATGGAGGCTAAAGGCTCACAAAACAAAACAGTCGATTTGAGCCTCCCTGTTGTCCGTATTTTCTATATTAGAGATATGTTGTCTGTTCAGTTTCATTTTAAATAGTTCCTTATCCTTTTCATCTTTTCTTGAGTTCTTTTCTGAACACTTCACTTATATTTAAAAATAGCTAACATTGAGACTTTCTGAATAGTGGAAGATTAGCTGTTACTGATCAAAAAAATGTTGTATGAAATCCAAGGTAGTATGTGATAAAATATGACTAAACTGAAAATTCTTCACTTTTTGAACACTTTTCTTCTAAATAATTTGATGTAAAATGAACAAATAACACAGATTTTGTCTTTTCTTTTTAGATTTAATTATATATTTTACCTTTACATTTTGTCCACTTTCTATATTTGAATGTTCCTCCCACTTGCCACATGTTTTGAAGTTCGCGTTGAACCCGTTGTCGCCACAGCAGCCCAATGCATTCATAATTCACTACAACACACGCAAACTTAGGCATTCATAATTTACTGTGGGAAGGTTCTTAACGCATGGCTCAACACAGGCACCAGATGAACTTAGCAGAAGGAACAAGCACTGGGAAAATATCCTTAAAATGCTGTTATGTTTACTGCCTTTTATCTTCGCATCTGAGATGGTTTTAAACTATTGTACCAATTTATCTCAGAATTTGTGCATAGTGAAGATTATTCTAGATCTCAGTATGAATCTTGTCAAACCGTATTCAGTGGATGAATGTTGACACAGAGGCCACTTTGCCTTGACTTTGCTGTCCATAACAGAGCAGGTATTGGAAAAGACTTCATTAAAATGTAGGTCAAGTTAGTCATTAAGAATAGCTGTCCTTCATCCTACATCCTTCATCTGAGAGGACGAGCAGCAAGGAAATGAGAGGCCTCATTATTTGAAAAAAATACATGATTAGGATTTTCATCATCCAGATTATATTAGGCTTTTATGTTGCCTTTTTCTTCATCTCACTAGAGAAAAAGAAGAAAGTCCCTCTTCACAGTATCTTCTGATACTTAACTGATAGTTAAATGAACTGATTAGCTGGTAATTGGGAAGATGAAGCCACTGCTGCTGCAGAGGGCATACAAATTTAATTAATTCTGTCTTGATGCACTAATTAGATCAGTTATTGATTTTTTTTCAAAGGGATTAACGGAGGGGATTGATTTCAGAGGCGTGACCGATAGCAGAGTTGGGAGAAAAGTTATTCCCCCCCACACCCACCAAACCATCATAATTTAATTTCTGGAGTCCCTTATATGGTGTTTAGATTCAAAATATTCTCTTTTAAAGTACTGTGTAAAAGTACTTCAACTTTTGCAGATTAAAAATAAAGAGTGTTGCTGAAGAGATGTAAAAGACTCACTGCCAGTAAATTCTTGTTCACGTAGGGCCATGTTGGTTTGGACAGCTTTTGGCATTCAAAAAATAAAAATATAATTTGAAAACTGCATTTTGTAACATCTTTTTAGGCTAAAGTTGTCTTTATATAACAGCAAATAGAGCAGGAATTGAACCCAGAACAACCACATCAGGTACTACAAGCCCCTTGTTTTTTGTATGAAAGCTGTTTAAGTTTCAAGCTAAATTTGCCTGGACACAAACCTTCCAAAAGTTTTCACTTTTGTCTCATCAGTTCACAGAAGAATTTTTCCAAACGGTTTGGAAAATGTGAGATGGACCTCTTTATTCATTTTTTGCAGCTCAGATTTCTCCTGTGAACTCTCCGATTGACGACTTTAATGTTTCCTCTTTTTTGTTGAATCATAAATTCTCACCAGAGCTGGAGCTGCTTCAGATATTCTCTGTTCTCTTGTGTTCTCCTGGATGAATCTTTGCTGAGCTCTTGGGGTAAATTTGAATATATGCCTTCTTTGTTGGTGAATAATGGATATCACTGTGATTTGCTGGAGTTCCAAACCCAGAGGAAATATCTACCATTCCAGACTGAGAAGTGTTAACTGCAATGTTTCTTATCTGCTCTTAAATAACAGATGAGAGTGTTGCTTTCTGAGATGTTAGCTTACTTTGTGTTGCCAGACAGCTTCTGTACAGTATATGTGATTCCTGGCAGTAAATGAAACCCGAGTGTGGCTTGTAAAATAGAACCAAAACTTTGGTTAATCAGAGTTAATTCATTTATTAACTAGGAAGTAAAACCATCCCGGACAAAACCAAATCCCTGGAAAGTCATTTTGTAATAAATGAAAAAATAATTTCAATTATTAAACCTTTTTGAATTTACTCAGATTATCTTTGTCAGATATTAAGAGTAACTTAATGAGCTGAAACATTTTTTTAAAGATTTGATGGGATCTAGTGTGTACAAAAGACTGTTAATTATTTGTTTTCAGCCCTCTAGTTTAGGTTTTCTTCATCAAAGTATTTTAGGTGCAGTATTTTATTTCAGCCACTGGGTGGCTTCATGTTCATATTTGTTACAGCTTGTTTTGAGTAGAGTGTTGCGGTTCTCAAGGCTGACTTCGTTCATAACCTCTTTCTATTGTGTGCGTCCATTGAATGTAAGTAATACTGTTGTTGATTTAGTTCGGTTTCGTCAATGTCTAAGAGCTGTAGTTGTGCTTTGTTCCGTTGAGTATTATAGTCGTTTGGTGTATTTTACTTGTATTGTTGAGAGCTAAAGTTAGCCGTTTAGCATCAAGCTATTAAGCTCGGTTAATTAGTTGCAGCTGTTAATTGTGACCATGTGCAATTGAAATGCGTTATTTCTCTTGTATGTTTACCGTGTGACACTATTATTTGCAGGGTTTATTATTACTATGTATGTATAATTATTATTTACATTCTCATAGTCAGACATTAACACATTTATTCATTTGTGGAAATTAGGTTTATTTGTGAAAGGGTTTACAGACAAATTCTCATAATTTGTATTTGTTTATCTTTATAGGAAACCACACACACACACACGCCACACACACACCTGTGCCCTTATATGTATAGCTGAACCTCCAGAGCTAATTAAAACCCAAGTAAAGCTCAATTCTGGACTTGGACATTCTCTTCTTTCACTAACTCACCTGAACATATATATCAGCTGTTCTAACCCGACACCCTGGAGTGATTGTTTATCCACAACTGAACCAGCTTCAGTAGAGCAGAGGACAGAGTGGATTAAAGTAAACAGACGATGCTGGCGCTGCGGTCGGGAACATCAGGCTGCCAGGTGCAATCTCAAAGCAAAGTGCAAACAGTGTGAAAGGAAGCATTTGGATATCCTGCACGAGGTTAATACCAGCCAAATAAGCACAGTACCTGTCGAACCTCAACCACCTCAGCCGAGCACATGCCTAGTGAGTTCTGTTTCAGAGACACTGTACGTTGATCGGCCAGTTAGAAGCAACCAAGTGTTACTCAAGTTGTGCCGTGTCATACTCCAGAGTGGTCCAAAGGTACTAGAGACCTACGCAATACTGGATGATGGATCAGAGCGCACAATACTCCTACATGATGCAGCTCTTAGCCTGGGCCTTCAAGGGAAGCCTGAAGATCTCACACTTCGTACCGTCCGACAAGAAGTTTGCACCATCAACGGTGCCACTGTCTCCTTCTCAATTGCTCCAGCTTCACAGCCTAGTAAGTCATACCAGGTCAACAAAGCTTTCACGGCCAAACAGCTAAACTTAGCCTGCCATACCTACCCAGTTGAAGTTCTGCAGGAAAAGTATCGCCATCTCAGAGACATTCCACTGCCATCCATTGAAGGTGCCCAGCCATTGCTGCTGATAGGGTCAGATTACCCACATCTAGTTACGCCAGTGGAACCAGTACGTCTTGGTCCACCAGGTGGACCTGCAGCAGTTCGCACGAGGTTAGGATGGACTTTACAAGGCCCCACAAGTCTGTTATGCCATCAACTGTCTCCACAACAGTGCCTCTTCACTAAGTGCAATCCACCGGAAGCAGAGCTTCTAAGTCATGTGGAAAAGTTGTGGCAGCTAGATACGCTGCCTTACAGGAGTGAACGGTTGATTACCAGGTCAAGAGAAGATTTGGAGGCAGTCCGCATACTGGAAGATAAGACCACCAGAGTAATGGTCGATGGTGTAAACAGGTATGCGACACCATTGTTATGGAAACGGGACTTCCCACCCCTCCTTTCACCTAAAGAGGCTGTCTTACCACAGCTGCGTGGGACAGAGAAACGGCTAGTAAAAGACCCGGAGAAAGCTACCATTTACTCTAGAGAAATCCACAAGCTCATTGATGCTGGTTATGTCAAAGCCATAACCCCAACTAAGGCAAAGGAGAGCAACTATTCATGGTTCATTCCACACCACATTGTTCAACACAATGGGAAGTACAGAATAGTCTTCAATTGCTCCTTCATCTTTAATGAGCAGAGCATCAATGATCACCTTCTTCCTGGGCCCACACTTGGAGCCAGTCTTCTGGGAGTCCTCCTCAGGTTCCGAGAGCACCCCGTGGCTATCAGCAGTGATGTGAAGGGAATGTTTCATCAGGTACGCCTGTTGGATGAGGATAAACCCTTCCTTCGTTTCCTGTGGAGAGATGTTAAAGTGGACCAGGAACCTACCATCTATGAGTGGCAAGTGCTCCCTTTCGGTACAACGTGCAGTCCATGTTGTGCCGTCTTTGCATTACAAAGTCATGTCCAAAAACACACTGCACCAGAGGAGGATGCCCGCCAATCAGTAGAACGTTGTTTCTATGTTGATAACTGTCTGCAGAGTCTTCAGTCAGAGAACCAGGCCAAGCAGCTGGTGAATCGACTGCACACAGTACTCATGGAAGGTGGATTTGAGCTCAGAGAATGGGCCAGCAATGTTCCTGCTGTCATCAAACACCTACCCAAAGAATTAAGGTCAGAGAGCAGCACACTTTGGTTCACACAACAAACAGCTAACCCTCAAGAACGTACACTTGGACTGTTGTGGCAGTGTAAGTCAGACACACTCTGCTATAAGCAGCACAACCGTGACTGTCTTGAACCAACTATGCGCAACATCTATCGTCTTCTTGCCCAACAATACGATCCTCTGGGATACATTATTCCATATACGACCAGAGCTAAGATCATCGTACAGCGACTTTGGGACAAGAAGAGAGGTTGGGATGATCCCAATCTCCCTGAAGATCTGCTCCAAGCTTGGAAGTCATGGGAGGAAGAGCTTCCCCAGCTGTCCCAGATCGCTTTACCCAGATGCTACACTGACCACAACACAGATCGTAGTACCATCAGTCAGACCATCCATGTGTTTTGTGACGCATCTGAACGTGCTTATGGATCAGTGGCGTACCTGCGTAGTGATAATGGGGATGGAAGGATAGAAGTTGCATTCTTAGCTGCCAGATCCAGAGTTGCCCCAAAGAAGCAACTATCGATACCTCGACTCGAGTTATGTGGTGCTCTAACTGGAGCACAGTTAGCTTCAGTGCTGCTGAAAGAACTCACCATCAAGATCCAAAAAGTGGTATACTGGACTGATTCCACCATCGTACTCAACTGGCTCAAATCCAATTCCTGCAGATATAAAGTATTTGTAGGTACAAGGGTTGCAGAGATACAGGAATTATCAGATATCAAATCCTGGCATTACATCGATTCTGCCTCCAACCCAGCAGACGATATCACCAGAGGGAAAACATTAGCCCAACTGACTGAAAAAAGTCGTTGGACTCATGGACCATCCTTCCTCCTGCAGGCAGCTGATCAGTGGCCTGAATCACTAACTGACCACTTTATCGAGGAAACAGAGGAGTTGAGGAGCCCAGTATTCTGTGGTCTAACTAGCTCACCCCAACCGACTCTTCCTGACATTCAGCAGTTTAACACCTTTCAAGAGCTACTAGAAGCAACTGCAAGAGTACTCGGTGGGGCAGCCAGTGACAAGTCTCCCACTGCTGATGACTATCACAAGGCTGAGTTAGCCCTTTTCAGACAGGCTCAGATGGAGAACTTCCCAGAAGAAATGACGTTACTCAAATCGGGAAAAGCTCTTCCATCTACCAGTAGAGTGCTCACACTCGCCCCTGAATATGATCAGACCTCAGGTCTAATCCGTGTTGGAGGTAGGCTCCGCCGATGTGAAAGCCTAGGTCCGGATGTGCTCCATCCCATTCTACTGTCGTCCTCTCACCCTGTCTCCAAACTCCTGATCCAACATTATGACAAACAGTTGAACCACCCTGGAGCAGAGCGTGTTTTTGCTGAGCTGCGACGAAAATACTGGCTACTTAGAGGGAGAGAAGCCGTCAGGAAGCACCAGCATAACTGTGTGGACTGCAGGAAATGGCGAGGCAGCCCTCAAGTCCCAAGGATGGCAGATCTTCCACCCTCCAGTTTGAGGCTTTTCAAACCACCTTTCTATTCAACAGGGGTGGACTGCTTTGGTCCGATGATGGTAAAGGTGGGACGACGCAACGAAAAGAGGTGGGGAATCCTGTATAAGTGTCTTACCACCCGAGCTGTCCATCTTGACATCCTCCCAAATATGGACACAGATTCCTTCCTAATGTCACTCAGACGTTTTATATCTCGAAGAGGAAAGCCCCATGAGATCCTTTCAGACCAGGGAACTAATTTCAAAGGAGGAGATAAAGAACTTCAAGAAGCCTTCGGTGCCCTGGAACAAGCAGTGAAGGACCAACTTGCTGCTCAACAGATTCGCTTCCGCTTTAATCCCCCTAATGCTCCGCATTTTGGTGGGTCTTGGGAGCGAGAGGTTAGATCAGTAAAGAACGCACTCCGGATTGTTCTTGGAGTTCAGTCAGTGCCAGAGGAGGTGTTGAGAACAGTCCTTATTGAAATAGAGGGTATTCTCAACTCCAGGCCATTGGGCTATGTTTCATCTGATCTGGCCGATCCAGATCCAATCACACCCAACTGCTTGTTGATGGGGCGGCCGGACTCCTCCCTTCCACAAGTGGTCTATCCCGAGTCTGAACTTTTAAGTCGAAAAAGGTGGCGACATTCTCAGGTTTTAACAGATCACTTCTGGAAGCATTACATCCGCCACTTTCTTCCAACATTACAAGCCAGACAGAAATGGCAAACAGAAAAGGATGACATCACTGTAGGCACTATAGTGCTTATTGTTGACCAGCAGACACCAAGAGCCCTCTGGCAAGTTGGAACAGTGACGAGCGTCATACCCGGAGCAGATGGACGCGTGAGGACAGCTGTGGTTCAAGTGAAAGGCAGGACCTTCACTAGGCCAGTTGTTCGCCTCATAAAGCTGCCAGCTCTACCTCCAGATGATTAAGACACCTAGTGGTCAAATTTGAGTATCAAATTTGGGGGCGGCTGTACAAAAGACTGTTAATTATTTGTTTTCAGCCCTCTAGTTTAGGTTTTCTTCATCAAAGTATTTTAGGTGCAGTATTTTATTTCAGCCACTGGGTGGCTTCATGTTCATATTTGTTACAGCTTGTTTTGAGTAGAGTGTTGCGGTTCTCAAGGCTGACTTCGTTCATAACCTCTTTCTATTGTGTGCGTCCATTGAATGTAAGTAATACTGTTGTTGATTTAGTTCGGTTTCGTCAATGTCTAAGAGCTGTAGTTGTGCTTTGTTCCGTTGAGTATTATAGTCGTTTGGTGTATTTTACTTGTATTGTTGAGAGCTAAAGTTAGCCGTTTAGCATCAAGCTATTAAGCTCGGTTAATTAGTTGCAGCTGTTAATTGTGACCATGTGCAATTGAAATGCGTTATTTCTCTTGTATGTTTACCGTGTGACACTATTATTTGCAGGGTTTATTATTACTATGTATGTATAATTATTATTTACATTCTCATAGTCAGACATTAACACATTTATTCATTTGTGGAAATTAGGTTTATTTGTGAAAGGGTTTACAGACAAATTCTCATAATTTGTATTTGTTTATCTTTATAGGAAACCACACACACACACACGCCACACACACACCTGTGCCCTTATATGTATAGCTGAACCTCCAGAGCTAATTAAAACCCAAGTAAAGCTCAATTCTGGACTTGGACATTCTCTTCTTTCACTAACTCACCTGAACATATATATCAGCTGTTCTAACCCGACACCCTGGAGTGATTGTTTATCCACAACTGAACCAGCTTCAGTCTTCATTACATAGTGGCCTTTATTTAAGAGTGGTCAGTGGGTAATGAGAGAAGGGGAAGACGTGTAAAGGTCATCAGGTCTGGACTCAAACCTGTGACTGCTGCGTTGAGGACATTGTCCTGAGCTGAAACATTTAAGAGTAACAGAAAAGCAAAAACAGAAGTCGGTCAATAGACAGTTTCTCTTCCACACCATGGTACATGTTCCCTCGCAATATAGGAAGGACAGTTTTTCTTTTATTTTTACCTTCTGAAAAATAACTATTTACACCTCAGATAATTTCTATTTCACTTCACTTGAAGGCAAAACTCATTCTTTTCCTAACCCCCCTCCCCACCCACCCACCGAAAAATATCAAAATAGCATTTACAGATGGCTCAAAATGACTTTCCAGGGATTTGGTTAATGCATAAATTACATTACCACACTGCAAGAAGAAAGGCAGACGCAGATAAGTGAAGTGAGAAGGGGTGCACAGATGAGTGTTTTAAAGAAATGGAGTGAGATGGGAGGTCTGCGTGAAAGGGGTGAAGGAGGAGCAGCAAACATGTAGGGTTATAATGGGAGGATGTCATCTGTTTTTTTCCCCAAGAAGAGAAGGAGGAGTGACTCTGTGGGAGAGACAGAGGCCACCGCCATAGTGGTGAGAAATTTAACTTGATGGGTCACTTAGTGCAAAAAGCTGCAGGATAAATCTCAACAGTGTGGTATAAAAACTGGGCAAAGCTGGTGTTTTGAATATGCCTGTATGTGTGTCAGTCTGTTCTGGAAACCTTTAAACTCTGCTTTAACACGATTCATTTATTTTGGTGCCTTTTTGTATTAAAATAAAGAAGTAATTTGAGTCTATTGAATGACATTGTCTTCTATTCACAAATAGCTGTACAGAAAAAAAAGGGTAGCACATTCAATGGGATGAATACTTTTTATAGGCACTGTATTTTATTTCATCATGTACATTTTGTCCATATTTAACAGCTGACCATTGGTAAGATGTAATTTTTATCTATTTATATATACTGTATATTTTTTTATTTTAGGAGACGGAAGCATCTCTGTCAGAAAAATGTTGAGATGGAAATTGTTATTTTTTTTTCCAACAGGTTGATAAACAACTCTTTATTTGGATTTTATGTTTGCTGTGAACCCAGAGCAGAAAGGTTCAGATTGTGCGACTGACGGCTTGGTATCGTCTGTGTGTGTTTACAGAAATGCATCTATTGTCGCAGCCGCTGTGCAGGGAAGCGTCAGGCGGGCGCCTGTATCCAGTGCTCATGTGGCCGCTGTCCCACCTCCTTCCATGTGACCTGTGCCCATGCTGCTGGTGTCACCATGGAGCCAGACGATTGGCCGTATGTGGTGTCAGTCACCTGCCACAGACACCAGTCGCGGAGTTCGTCTGCTGTAAGTCGTAGGATAGCAGTTCACTGCAGCGGATGAGATCTACGCTGTGTTTAATAAGAAACAGCCAGGAGTTGAACAATTCCTAGGATGTCTATGTTGGCCGCATTGCTGAATTAAACTCTCGAGAAGTTTAGGTGCAAGTCGGCCTTAATTGCTGGGTTTTAATGTTAGGGTCGATGTGACTGTAATGGTAAAAATATTATGCATCAGTTTTAGGTTGTTATCAGGTTAGAATGAGTTTAATACAGCCTGAGCTGAACATTAACGCATTTTGTGTTTTTATTTTTACGTCAAAATGTAATTGCATGGATTGGTTAATGGTGCCTTTTCTTAACTTTATTATACAGATACATTTATTAGAAATAAAAATCTGTTACATGCATTTCTATGTGGTATAATTTACTTTCAAACCCTTTAATAAATTTCAGTGCAATGAACAGGATTCAGAATAAATCCAGCTATGTTTGGAGAATGAAACAAATTGAAACAATACCCCAGGATTTGTTTAGCTCATGGATTACTGTTCAATCCATCCTTTGAAACAAACAGAGTGGCTCTACCAAAACATAGCTGTCCACTGAAGCTACCTTGCCGGGCAGAAAGAATCCTTTTAAATCTATTATAATGTAATACTGAATAACAGTCAAATGCTACTCTTTAGTAAAGGCAATGAAATTGTCTTGGAAAATGGTCCGGTGCACCTAATCGTAGACAAACATGACAGTTCTACTGCTCTAAATAATTAACATTGGATTTTATGATTCTGCTCTAAAGAGGATAATCAGAGAAGTACCCAAGAGGCCCTTGTTAACTCCAGAGGAGCCTCAGAGATACAGGCTGACATATGGTGGTGGCAGTATCATGCTGTTGACAGGTTTTTCATTAATATGAGAAAGTTGATCTGACCCTGGAAGATGAGTGAAAAACATTTGATGGAGGAAAGCCTTTCTGAGGCTGCAAAAGACTTCACCTTCCGACAAGACGACTTTAATCTTGCAGACCGAGCTACAGTGGAATGGTTTCAATCAAACCACGTTCAACACAGTCAACATCCAGTTACTATTCTCTTGCAAAAAAATCTCTATCCAGTTTGACTGAGTTTGAGATGTTTATTTGGAAAGAGGAATATGTGAAAATTTCAGTCGGTAGATCTACAAAACAGGTAGAAATGTGTAACAAAAGGCCTACAGCTCTAATTGTACCAAAAAGTTTTTTTCTACAAAATATTTGATCAAGGTGGCCTAAATACGAATGCATGGCACACTGTTTTCACATTTTTATTTATAAAACAATTTAAATGAAATTAATTATTTTCCTTCCAGTTCTTAATTATGTACTACTATATTGGAGAAAGATTTGCTGGAACGTTCTCTCTTGAGACGATTGAAAACCGTCTCGGCTGCGTCCTGAACAATCCTCCGCCTTGTTGCAGAAATCATATAGTTTGGAAAGGGCTCTAAACTCTTCTCAGGTTGCCAGGCAGCAGAAGATCAGCACATGGTTGCTTTTGACCCTTCAGAAAACAGTCTGTGTAGTGTTTGGTTCATCTGAAGTTGCGATGTTTTCTGTAACTGCAACAGTTTGTTTATATCATAAAATATTTATTTCTCAGTGTCCCGATGAGTACATCCTTAAACTGGAAGAACTTGAACTTTCTTCATGACTTGAAACCCCAGATTGGGCAGAACATTTAACCACAAATTATACTGCTGTTGCATAGATTTAAAAACATCTTCATCTTTCAAGAAAACATCAATTACTTCTGTTTATGTGGGTCAACAGCAGTTTAAATCAACACAATCCCATTGAATAGATAAAAATATCATTGATATATAATGGATTGCAGATTTGCAATGGAAGTAAAACTCATACATTTTAACGACACACCCTGTTCTCTTCCTGTTTCTACCAGAACCAGCGATTGTGCCAACCTCCCATCTCACTGGGCCAGACAGTGATCTCCAAACACAAAAACCTGCGTTACTACAGCTCCAAAGTGACCGAGATCACATCGCAGACCTTCTATGAGGTCATGTTTGACGACGGCTCTTTCTCTAATGACACCTACCCAGAGGACATTGTGGTGAGGGTTTCTTTAATTTGATCCTCTCATTTGTGAGATGTCATATCAGATCCATTAAGATCTGAGATCTGATATGTCCTTTTATTAGCACTTTTAGTCTTTACACCAAAAATATCCAGTTGAAAGGTGTTCTTTTATTAGAAACCTCTTTGTGGATTGTTTATTAAGCAGTAGTTGCTCTAAAAAAAAGCTAAAAGAAAAACAAAAAAACTTTACAGAGAGACCTGCTGACTGTCATTGATCACAACTGTCTGGATCAGGATGATGTGTATTACATTCAACTAATTTTGATTGAATTCGAATTACCAAAAAATTTTGCATGTATTTTCATATTTTTTTTTTTTTTTTTTTTATATCTGTACACTTGAAATTGAAGTAGCAATTTTGCATTAAACCTAGTATTTTGCGGATGGCTTTAAAAGTGTTTTGTGTGTGGTTCAGGGGGAAAAAAGGCTCACTTCTTTTAAAGCTTGTCAGAAAGCCCACAGGCATGAAGACTGTTCGGCACTGAGCCTTTTTATAAGTTCACCAAGAGAAAACTAAACATACTGAGCGTATTCCAAACTTTCCAAGGTTTCCCATGCAGATTTCATAAACGTAAACACAATACACTGAAAAATGAAGCATGAAAACAATATTGTGTGCTGAAAAAGGTTCAACTCCTTCCCCTTTTATATTTTACTACTTTTCCAGTGAAGGCTGTCCTTATGGTTGGAAAGCAAGAAAAAGGAGGAATATTTTGTAATTATATATTTTTAGCAATGTGTAGTTACTGAGCTGTAACTTTTTTTTTTCCAGTTTCAAAGCTTCAGTTTGCAGTTGTGACTATTTATGATACTTGATTTGCTTGTTATTTTAATTTTTAAACACAGTACACTGAAAAATGAAGCATGAAAACAGTATTGGTGTGCTGAAAAAGGTTCAACTCTTTCCCCTTTTATATTTTACTATTTTATAGATTTTTTGCACTATAAAATAATTTTTTTCCCCATTTTTATAAGCTCCTATAACATAAGATTAGTTTTTTTCAGGAACTTGTACATTTTGGTTTTTATATGTAATTAAAATCATATACATAGACTTTATAAAAGACACATAGCCTCCGTCACTGTCTGACATGAAATCAGACTAAATATTTCCCATTTTAGGTTGGTTAGGTTTACACAAATTATTTCTCTTACCAAAATGACAGAATGTGAGAATTTGTTTAAGCAAAAGGGGGGCGAGAAATTAATTCTAAATCTAAACAGTTTACCAGACTGTTACTGGCAACCAGCTCTTTCAAATGAAGTAGCTTGTTTTGAAAAAACCTCTCCTGCTGATTTTGCTATAATACATAACAAGTGAATGTTCATACTCAGACTTACTCTCATGATTGCTCAAATGTTATTTATATGCTTGATTAGCATGAACTTGTGCAGGGACTGCAGGTGGAAATTAGCATCACAGCTACAACCTGGTACCGTACAACTTTCCTTTGAAAAGGTTGAAGAGATGCTGCACGTCGTTGCTGTATAATTTAAAAAAGGTCTATCTTATATTTATTAAAGGTATTGGCTAACACAAACTGTATGTTGACTTACATCTCCAGATGTATGTTATACCCAGTAGAACTTGTGATTATCTGCCTCCTTAAAAAAACAGATAAAATTTTTTTATTGAGTTATTTCAGAGATTTTCTCAATTTGTTTAAAAGTAGCTTTAAACAAGTTGAGACATGTTTCCAGCTGAAACATCTTGATTATGCAGATTTAAACTGAAAAATGAAGATAATTGGTCGTTCACATCTCACCTCTAAAATTAGAAGACCTTGAGATTGCCACGTACATATCTGATGATTTCTTCTTATGCTTTCAGAGTAGAGACTGTGTGAACTTTGGTGCTCCTGAAGTCGGGGAACCTGTTCAAGTGAAGTGGCCTGATGGGCTTTTCTATGGCGCTAAATACCTGGGATCCAACGTTTCCTACATGTACCAGGTACACACAACCTGCTCCAGAAAACTCTTAATCTGCCAAAGATAGTTGACAACAGCAAAAGCTGTAGGTCAAAGCGAAGAGCTGGACTTCTTGAAGTCCCTCGACATCCGTGTCATCGTGATGCCTCCGATGTCATCAGGGTCCCCTCGGTATCTGAACTGAGAGGCAGAGCGAGAAACGGAAGGAGTTCACTTGGGAAGGAGAAGTTGTGACAGTTAGCGATGAAGGGTAAGAGGGAAAAAGAAATGGGAAGCAAAAGGAAGTCAGAGAAACAGTGGTAGAAAATAGGTCAAGAAAAGAGAAGAAGGTGAGAAGCAGAGGATGATGAAAAGGAGGTGCCAATCTGCATTATTCAAACTCACTGAATTATTCACCTTGCTCAGGGTCTCAGGGCTTCCACTTAGAGCTTTATTTAGTGAGCCGGGCGTCAAGCATTAGTTATGCACAAATGCGTCTATGACGCACATTCTCTGCTGGACATGGGTCAGAATTTTTTTTTCCCCAAAGCTTGAACAAGAATATTCCATTGTCAAGGTTGGTTTAAATTTGGCACAGCTTTAGCCTCGGCCTCACTTCCAAAAGTTACATTTCCTGAACAGGACACTTTATGTTTAGAAGTGAACAGCAGAGTCTTTAGAAAGGGTTATGTAAGGTGCAGGTTTCCAATTACATCACTCTGTTGCTCTTCTGCTTTGGGCTGCAATGAAGTTGAAACAGGTTGTTTTGAATCCCAGTAAAACGTACCCAGTAATACATATGGATCCCTACATGGTCAGACACTTTTATATCCATCGGATTTACATCACCAACATGTTCCTATAGTAGGTTTCTGAGTTGAGCTGAGGGTTTACTGGTTGCTCAATCTATTAGATTTAAATCTAAAGGGGAGAGAGGCTCTGAGTCTGTGGGACAGACTCAGAGCTCTGTGGGACAGAGTGAAATGTGCTTCAACAGTTTGTGAGAGCTTCACCCACTTTTGACCTTTTTAAGAGAAAACTGAACATATTTGTTTACACAGACATTCCTAATTTGCAACTATCTGCAGTGCAATTTCTTTGAATTATTATATTGTTTTCAGTATTTTTAATGTTTATATGGGAAATGTTCTTGGAATCTAACTTGTAAAGGACTTGTCTTTTTCTCTTTCTTTCTTCCTTGCTTCTTTTGCTGCTCTTTCTCTCCTGGTTTCTTGCTCTTTCTTGCTTTCTTTCTGCCTTTATTTTTTGCTCTTTCTTAATTACGTTCTTTCTTGTTTGTTTTTTGTTTTCTTCTTTCTTTCTCGCTTGAAGTGACAGGATCTGGTAATTCGAATAAATTATGTATAAATGGCAAGTGATCTGTTTGCACTTACACCCCTCAGATTTGCACAGTGAAACCTTAAATCATTAAAAAAAAACCTTACCTAACTGCTATTTTTTTTTTACTCAGGTGGAATTTGAAGATGGATCTCAGGTGCTGGCCAAAAGAGAAGATATCTACACTTTAAATGAAGATCTTCCTAAAAAGGTGAAGCGTAGACTTGTAAGTATTAGGAAGTCACACCATAGGCTGGACCCTTTAAAGGTGAAAAAGCCAAGTGGAACCTTTTACTCACTTGTTTTCTCTCATGTCTTGATTTCTAGTCGACAGCCTCAAGTATGCGCTTTCAGGATGCCTTCTTCACCACGCAGGGGGAGAGGAAAAGACAGAGGACACCAAACTCACGCTTCCAGAATGACTATGTGGCCCTGCCAGGCCTCCGTACGACTGCCAAAAGCACATGGGAGCACCGCAGCCACAAAGGGAAATGAAGTCATGGAGAGAGATCGATGGCGAACGAATGCACTGAGTTAACAGTGGATGAGAGCTGTTTCTGTTTTTTTTAAATTTTTTATTATTTCCCTCTGTGTGAGTGTATGCTTGTGCGTGAGTCTTCAGGATCTGCTTCCATCCATGCGGCCCACACAGATTCCTTGTGCAAAGATCACAGGAAGTGATGAAACGGAATCTCGGTTTGGTGGATGCTGATGTGTGAGCGGTTGTACGTTTGATTCCCGTGATGAGCGAGTGGGCGGTGTGACTGCAGGTTGGAGAGGAAGTCTGGTCGGACTCACTTAGAGGAGGCGAACAGAGGGGGCTTTGCTGCTTCCATCAGGGAAAACACACAGAACCCTTTTTTTGAAATCACTAATCACGTCTTTGTACATTAAAAATTCAGAAGTAATCTTTTTTAAACAGCCCATTTATGAAAGTTTTTTTCTTGGGGGTAGGATTGGGTTGACTTGCTTGTTGAGTTTCCAGCTTTGATTTAGATGTTTATGTACCCTGCTTGTAATATTTTCACCCATTACATTTTTACTGCATGTTCAACACTGTTCAACAACTGCTTCTGCCCGGCCAAGTCCAAGCACACCTCTGCGGCCTCCTCCCTGTGTGGTTTTTCTACCTTTTAAAGATTAGAATATGTCAATTCTACCATTTGGCAAGTAACAGCATGTTAATCACTTCCTCTGGGAAATATTCAGTCAGGACGCTGTAGCTTTGTGTTGGACTTGGCCTCCCATTGATGTGAAATGCTACTGTTGCTCTGTTAAATCAAATCCAGTGTTGAAATTATTTAAAATTTGTATTTATTATTTTTTTTTGGCTTAATATTGGTGAAGTATTGCCACCTGCTGTAAAAAAAAGAAAAGAAAAAGATAGTTGCAAGTTTATTTTTCTTCTTCAAATGAAATGTCGATAACGACAGACTTCATCAGATTAAAATAAATGAGTAATTTTAGGAATCAGGGAATCTTTGACATGTGAGTTTGGGAAAAACTGTTTCTGAGGCTGGATACAGTGAATCGGATGTTGAACATCACATTGAAATGGTAATTAAAGTATTTCCTGAAAGCATTATTTATACACCGTTATTTACACATCTTCCTTAGCAGAGGAGAAGTAAAGTGAATTTTCCTTTTTATGCATACGTATGTCATAACTGATCTGCAGGATTGGATTTTTTTTTTTGGATTAGTTTTCAGAGAAAAAAAGCCAGATTGTATTACTACTTTTAGCTAAGTTACAATTTCATCAAGAGGTCAACTAATGCAGACCAATAATAATGATCTTGTCCATTTTAAATTAGACCTGTGCATCACATGACCACTGTTCTCTTCCTGAATTGTTGGTCATTCTACTAAGCGATCTAACTACAAAATGTACTTTACAGTAATAATTTAAATATTTAGAAATACAGAAAAAACAGCTACGAACAATGTTTGAACCGAGCCAATATTTACTACACGCATAGTAAATATTCTTGAATGACTGAAGATTCAAACTAAGTCTTCATGTGTTTCTGAGTAAACTACAGGAAAAATTTTTAAAGAAATGCAGTCCTGCTTATGTATTATTATATTGCCTTCTGCATTTATGGCATTTTCAAAGGACTTTTAATGCTCAAGCGTAATGTAATTAATTGCCAATGATGTCATGAAAATTTGCGGCAATAACATTTTACCAATAAGGAAATAAGTTATGGGTTACTGCCTTACTGGCTCGATTATGTTTTTGGTTTTATTGCATATAAAATGACCCAAATTATGTATGCATCATAACTCATCTATGGGGAGAACCCAGAACAACATCTAGAGCTCTGCAGACCTCCCTTACTTACAGAGAGATCAGTCTTCACGATTCAAGACAAAAACTGGACAAAACTGGCGTCAGTGGATGAGCTCAGAGGTAAAAATGTCTGCTGAGCAAAAAGAACTCAAAGAGGCCATCTCTTATTTGCCATCAAGCATCTGGAGTTTCCTCAAGACCTCAAGAAAAATCCAGATAAATTAACTTATCAATAAAATTCTTTTTGAAAGAATTTTCAATAAGATTTCTTTAAAAATTTTATACATACATACATACAGTACATACATACATACATACATACATACATACATACATACATACATACATACATACATACATACATACATACATACATACATACTGTACATACATACATACATACAAATATCTATCTATCTATCTATCTATCTATCTATCTATCTATCTATCTATCTATCTATCTATCTATCTATCTATCTATCTATCTATCTATCTATCTATCTATCTATCTATCTATCTATCTATCTATCTATCTATCTATCTATCTATCTATCTATCTATCTATACATAGAGAGAGAGAGAGCGCTGGAAAAAATTAAGTGATGCCAGTAGTTCATAGACTAAAAGAACAATGTTCATTTTACTCAAACATTTAGCTATAAAAAGTAAAATCAGAGAAATTGATCATTTTGCAGTGGTCTCAGGGATGTATGTACCATACTTGTATATTTTATATATGTATATAGATAGAGAGATAATTTTATTGAAAAGTTCATTTATTTCAAGACTGTATTCATTGAATGAATCATATCGATTAATTCCGAACAGGCTGATGTTTTCAAGTCTTTATTTAATTATGACTTTATAACAGCTGATGATAAAACAAATTCTAAGATTAACATTTTCAATACATCAATTTAGGCTTAATAAAAGCTTGTTTAAAACCTGCTTAAAGATTAATTAAAAAAATTAATCACTTCCTCTGGGAAGTGATTAATGCTCAAGCGTAATGTTGTTGTAATGCACATTCAAGTTTACTGAATATGACCGTCTGACCTGAGCATGCATCGGAGACACATTAGTTTAACTAGATGTTGTCTTTGAAGTTGGAATAAAGACTCTCTCTCTGCAGCTCTGTGGAGTCACTGGAAGCCATTTTGCTGTAATTTAACAATAAAAAGCCAAACATAAGTGAGCATTAGTTTCAGCTCTCCACCACAGCCCGAATCTGTTTCCTAATGTGGATTTAACGAGACTGAAAGAACTGCAGGACTTGAGGCCCTGTGAGGCAGGAATGCTCATTAAACTTCCCAACATCAAGTCAAATGCTGGATAGTAAACTCTGAAATAACAAGAAAGAGAGTGAAAATGAGGGGATATAATTAGCTTTTCGAAGGCATTTTATGATTAGCAATGGGGTAAAATTCAAATTAATGAAGAGAGTAAAGCATGAAGCTGTGCAGTGTTTGGATCAAGCTCTCTCATCATCACCTTTACTCTGAGTTACTGTTGTATAGTTTTGTTTTATTGTTTCCTGGTTGGTGATAATAGGTTCGTACAAGGACATAAACTGAGTGGCATCCTGCATGACACCTTTAAAAGAAAGTCTGCCATTCAAAAGTTCGCCTTAATTCATTCAATATTTACAGTTTCAGCATAAGAAAATACATTTTAACAAGGTTCGCATCACTCAATAAATAGTCTGTTAAAATATATCTGGCAACCTTCTGGTAAATTAGAGCTTTGAGATGAGTGCCTTTGCATGTTATGAATTTCAGTTTTGGAAAAAAAGATATCAAGTGAGAAACAAAATAAATAAATAGTTAATTTTAGCCTTAGTGTTTTCTGTAGGAAGGCTCTCTGTACTGCTCTCTGTAGTATTGAGATAGATTGTCATTAAACTTGGGGACATCGTTTGTGACCAGAAAGTCACAGTAAACTTCTCCACAGGGCTATATTTACACTACCAAAACATAAAGTGGATGCCCTTTTCTTTTTTAATCATTTGCTAAAAAACAACTAAGTATCTTGAGAGATTCTACTGGTCACCTTAAAATCAGATTTTATTACCTTAAGCACAACACCATAACTTTGCATTTGAATGCCCAAAAAAACAGCAAAAGAAAAACTATTTTTGTGTTTTGACCCCATTTTTAAAACAGTAGTTTTCTATTTAATATGCCTATTTCTCACCAGTTTCTGTTTAAGGAAACTGAACACAGGAAAAAAAGTGAAAAAAAATAAATAAAATAAAAACAGAAACGAATTAATAAAAAAAAAAAGATTGGAAATAAAATGAAAAATTAAATAATAGTGATAATGTTAATTGAATATGTTTCACTGTATAATCAAATAAACTGGGAAAGTTATTTTTTTGGATGTAATATTATTATTTTTTTTACTTATTGCCAATTATGATAGGATCTATCCTTCATATAACAAAGGCAGCTTTGGTTTTCAGACTTTCTCCTCACATTTCCAAAGACTTATTTTGTATCACAGTATGAAACTCTCACAAGGTTGTTGTTTAAAGGAAGAGATCAGAAATTCTTCTTGTCAGCATATCACAAACACTGACATCTGAGACTCCACTGTGAATTTTTCATGACTCTGTTTTCGCTTGGTGCGTTGTAAAGTGAAATGAGCTGCAAATATGCCTGGAAACTTGCTGCTGGAGTGAAAATAATCAAGAGCTCAAATAAGAGGTTGGCATTATAGGCATAAAACCTATACTCTGACCATGTTCTCAGGGTTCTGATCATTAACTCTCCTGTGTTTGCACTTTCAATGTTTTGCTAACAGGCCTTAATCATAATGTCCTGCAATTCAATAAAAATAAAGCTTAAACAAACTCATTACTGGCAGGAAAATTTCCACTATTTTGGGGGTGTTTTCATGATAAATTTGAACTGCTCTTTTCACAGCACACTGAAAATCCAACATACAACAATTGAGCTCACAGATTAGGCTATACTGTTTTTTTTTCATCCACAAAGTGTCAAAGTTATATGCACAGACAGGCTCAAATGCACAATTGAAGCTAAATATTTTATACATTGTGAGAAAGCAACTGTTTTCTCCTCACTGTCTGACTTACCAGTACCTAAATTATGTGTTTGGTAAATATCAGAATAATGAGTGGGAAAACAATTCTCCATACTAAGATTAAAAATAGGTGTTTTAAAAAAAGATGATGATGTCTTGACTTTGCAAACATCTGATTTCTTAAGTGCTGCAATAAGTGACTTTGAGTTCTCACAAACTGGAGGGAAATAAAAATGTCTGTGCCACATCTCTAATCTTTTTTTGTTGTTGACCAAAAAAAATGTGGTAGTATGGAATCAAGACTTAACCTCAAATTAAATTTGCAGCTCTCATCACCAACAAGCTTAATACCTTCTGGAGACATATTTTATGGTCGGAATAAAAAGCAGCAAACTTGAGCACAATTTTCCTGTTTTTTAACACAGAAAAAAACCGATTCACTTAAATCAGTCTCAAAAATAACATGACATTCCTGCCAGTTGTCATATGCAAATTTTTCACTGGACCAATATCTAAAATGCTTCAAAATTCAAAATGTTAGGAAGTGTTCCAATTGTCATAATATCTTCTGACATTGCACTTGTATTCAGACGAATATGAAGAAGATCTGTTCTGCAGGATCATTTTTCACCTCCAATTTTTCAAATTCTTCTGGAACATATCTCGACCCTATAACAAGCTCTGCAGCTGTCAAACTGACCTTTTTTTCCATAATTTGCATTTCCCCAAAAATTATTTTTAAAATTGTCATGTTGCTGCTAAAACAAAAAAAAATTACACCAGCACCAATCATTTCACTTGAGTTTATTTGTAACAAATGAAACCTGTGTCAATATTGAACAGAAATCCATACAGACTGGGTTTTTGTGTTTTCCACACGCTCTGAGATCCAACATAGGAAAATAAAAAAAAGAGCACTTGTTGACTCAGAGCCCGTAACAAAATGAAAAAAATGTTTTACATGTACAGACCAATTGGTGGTAACTGACCCAAGCAACACATCGTACGTTCATTTTATACAATTTATAAACTTCAGTTTTATCCATCTACATGACACATTTGAAGGAACGGGGGAGGAAGGGGTATTTAGAACAAGCTTTTAGTGAAACTTTTTGTTTGTGGGATAACAAATCCACAAAGTGGCGTATTGCACAATACAGCTGTGCAGTAAAACTGTGATTTCAGGTGCAACTTTGATATCACTCTTTCTATCTCATAAATGTCTCTCTTTAACTGTAATTTATTTCTCCGTTTAGCTATGCATCTCAATTACTCTCTGTGTTTTGTGTTATTTACATATACACAACCGTGGGAGCATTACACAATCCACTTCAAAGAGTTCAAGTAAGTCTCCTTTTGGGGCAGGGGGATAGCGGGAGGGGCCATTAGAGATCTTAGTAGTGCATAGTACAAAGAGAGAAAGTGCAAGTCTTCCCTTAAGCGACGTGACCAATAGGGGGCATCTCAGAAGTGGTACCATGCATATGAAATAAAAAAAAAAACAGACAACAGGGTCACTGCTAGATGGTGGAAAACTTTTGACCGTCTCTTGTGCGGTCAAGCGTTGATGGAGATATAAAAAAATGTGACTACATCTGTTCTGTGTTGGTAGCACCTGAACTTCTCTTTGCCTTTGTCATTATTGGATAAAAACACATAAATGGGGACAGAAGTGTGGATTGAGGGACACAGATGAGGAGGCTGACTGACTTCAGGTGAATGGTTTCAGGTGGGTTACATAGGTGTGCTACGATGGTCTCGATTTTGTTCCTACTGACAGAGAGCTCCTCTGTTGTTCATCTTGTTGTAGATTACTGCATAGCTGAGCAATTCTGACTTGTCGGAGCCGTTGTGCGGCCAAACCGTGCTGTCAGGCAAACTGAACTCTCCCTGTGAAGAGCTGTGTACGCTGCCTTGCAAAAGTATTCATACTCCTTACAGATGTTCACATTTTGTCGCAGTACCACCACAAACCTTGATGTATTTTATGCTGTAGACCAACAATACATAATTGTGAAGTGGAAGAAAAA
Source organism: Xiphophorus maculatus (assembly GCF_002775205.1). NCBI lineage: Eukaryota > Metazoa > Chordata > Actinopteri > Cyprinodontiformes > Poeciliidae > Xiphophorus > Xiphophorus maculatus. The sequence continues at coordinate 11,496,034 of NC_036447.1, forward strand.
TTATACATGACTTTCATTTTTAACAGAGATCTAAAAAGTGCATGCATCTGCATATTCAGCCCCCATTACACTGATACTTAAATCCACTGCTACTCACTGCCATCAGAAGTAACCTAGTTATTAAATAAAGTCCATATGTATGTAATTTAATCTCAGAATGATTACAGCTGTTCTGTGAAGGCAAAAGATTTGTCAGAGAACGTCGGAGAACAAACATTGTCATGAAGACCAAGAAACATAGGAGACAGGTCAGGTAGAAAGTTGAGGAGACGTTTAAAAAAGGGTCAGGTTATACAATTCTGTCCCAAGCGTAGAACATCTCCAATCTTTGACTGAAACCTGTCTTCTTGGCTGTCTTCCCAAACCTACAGGCTGAGCAAGGAGAGTACTAAACAGACACGATGGGAGAATCTCTTGATGGAACAATTATTAGCTGTCCACAAGTTTGACTTTTATAGAAATGTGGTGAGAAGAGGAGTACAGTTGAGAAAAAGCTTGTTTCATCTTTGGAAATGAGTAAAAATGCAAAAAAATATTAGATTAATGTCAGATTTTGAAAGTATTCTGGGTCATGTAGTGCTAACAGTGCACATCATTTTGAATGCTCTATCCCGAGTGTGAATCGAGGCAGTGGTAGGGTCATGCTGAGGGAATAAATCTGAATGAGAATCTCTATCATACTTGAAATAGAAGTTTACATTTCCTCTCCATTCAGTCTCACAGAGCTCGAGCTATTTTTGCAAACAAGAATGGGAAAATAATTTAGTCCTTTGACGTACCAAGCTGCTAGAGACCAAAAGCTCAAAGTTGCAACCACAGAAAAAGTTGATTTACAGAAGCTGAAAACAAATACAATACATACTTTTTAGATTTTTATTTGCAAAAAAAAGTAAACTGTGTGATTTTCTTTCCACTTCACAAATACGCACAACTTACACATTAAAACCCTAAGAACATACACTGAGATTTGCGGATTACAATGTGACAATTTAAAAACTTTAATGGAGGGAATACTTTTGCAAAGAGCTGTAAAGAAAACTCTTGCAAGCAACAACTTAGACTTTATTTTGCCTAAATGATCAGTTCATCCAGATAAAACTTCTGTAACTGAGTCGTAAAAATAACTCATTGAATAAAAAGAGCAATGCTGAAGCAGCTGCTGGGTTCGAAGCAATGACCGTCTAACCCACATGGAACCTTCAGTTTGACTTTTTCACGACCAAAAAAACTGAACATACAAAAACAAAATACTTTCACATACCGGAACAAAAATTAACACAAACACTCAGATCACACACGCACAAGCATACGTACATAAAATATACACACACACAAAAAAATCATTTAAAGTAACGTTATCAAAATAGGCGTGTAATATAAGGCACTATAAATCTAAAATCAAAAATACTCAATAGATGCTGTTTGAAATGTGATTTTGATCATTTCGTTTGCTTCGACGTGACCTCCGGAGTTGTGACGCTCTGTCCGGACACACTGAACCAAATCGAGTGTAAAACATCTTATATCTGGAGTAAACGACACACCTTTATCAACGTCATCCTCATCATGGCGTATAACTGCAGTTAAGTGACTCGACACAAAAATATATAATACATCTACTTATTGCACACTGAATCAGACAGAGAGAAAAGTCTAAGGTGAGCATTCCAGTGAGAAATTTGTCCCCTTCCCCCAAAACCCAGACCCCCTGCATCCTTTTCTCGCTCTCTGGTAAAGAAATCTCTGTGAAAGCTTATTTGGACACATAAATAGTTGATTTCTCCCCTCCCCATCATATCTTGCCTTCTGTACATACCTTCTGCACTTTTTGTGATTTAGGTGGCTTTAAGCGAGCAAAAACGCACAACTCGGTGGGATTTTCCATGTCCTCATGTCTCCTTGCTCTGCTAGGCAAGACAGCCATGTGCTGAGATATTAGCCGCTGTGCGTGAGTGTTTTCACAAAGATAGGAGGTGTAGAGTAAGTGACAGTGACACTCGAAGGTGGCGTTTGTCGTCAAACGGAGAACATCCTCCACACTAGATTTGATTGTACGCTTTAAAAAACATGGCAAGAGCTTACAAACCTTGCTTTTTGTAGTCAGTGGGGACAAAAATGCTAAAATAAAAAATAACAGAATGTGCCATTTTGTTTTTTAAAAAAACTAAATAGTCATATATCTTTCTAAAAAACTAAATTAATGTTTTGCTTTGCAGTTTAAACCTCTTTTCCCTTATTTGAAATGGTGAAGCGTAATAAGGTTGAACTGGTGGTACTTATTACTGTAGAAATGTCCTCTTTTCATTCACAGGAAACAATAGTCTATTTCCAACATAATCCAGAACCCAAAAAAAAGAAAGAAAAATACTCCTTGGTGCTCCTTTTTAAAGTACGTGTTTTTTGTCTTTTTAGTACTGTGTGCTCTGTGTTCTCAGTTCTTTCTGTTGGCAATTCTCATGGGTGTAAAAACCGATGAGGATTCCATCGGATGGATGCGCAGACTTCCACTTGGCGTTCCTCGTGGTAGAAAAAATTCCAACTTTTTCCCACCGCTTGGTCCTGTTTTGTTCAGTTTAGTGATGCTACACTTGTGGTGGACGAGGTGAGAGTTCCACACCGAAAACAACACAAAGCAATCTGGGTGCTCACAGAAGCACTGGAACCAACACGTATTCATCATCATCATAATAAAAAAAATCTAGATTTGATAAAGTATTTTGTTTTGGAACAGTGGTTGAAGCTGCTTCTTCAGACTGGCCCACAGGTGTGTTTGTGTTTGGACTGGGTGGAGGGGCCGGGGGAGGGTGAAACGAGTCTCCCACCCTCCCCAGGGGTCGAGCAGGATCGCTATGGCTCAGTTAGAAGTGCTGTTTCTGGGTACGGGGATAAGCCGATGGTCCGCCGCCCCCATTTAAACTCTGTAGGTGGTGGCGAAATCTTCACGCACACATTCCAGCCAAGTGCATGTATTCAGGTTGTGTGTGACACTACAAAAAGGGAGCAGTCGGCTGAATGGGGCGAGACTAGACAGCAACTGGGTTTATGTTGCATAGTGATCAAAGCTTCCCAGGTACTCAAGACTGGCCCGGTAGCAGAACTGGTACTGATCCTGGTGGGACGGAAAAGAAAACATGGATTAAGAATGAAACATAATAAAAATGTATCGATGTTTTGTTTTTATGTCAAATAAGATATTAGTGAGAACATGATCTCACCTCTGTTTGAACGGTGGCAGGTCTCTGAGTGCGCAGCATCTTGACCGTCTGGAAGATGTCCACCACCCCTTCGTACCTCATCCTCTCCAGGACGATGCTCAGGGTGATGAACACACCGGTCCTCCCGACTCCAGCACTGTTGGAAGATGGGGAACCAGTTACATATGAATTTATATAGAAATGGCTTATATTTTATCAGTCAGTAAGCTTTAACAGAACTAGACTGGATGTGCCTCTTAAATCATTGTGGTCCAAGGTAGCAAATCAGTTTTTAAAATAAGGGACATTAATCTTAACTTCAAACAGTTGATAAAAAAATAGTTGCATACAATGTAAAATATGTAACTTGCTTTTCACAATATGACTTTAATATTTAATTTTTTTTTTTACATGAAATGGGATTACCAACATTATTCAGATTTACTAAATGCTAAAAGGATGTATGAAGAAGTTTACATTACGGACATTTCTTTGGCATTGTATGACTTGGGTAACATGTTTTGGGTATCTCTCCCCTTACAGTATTTTGCTCTAATTTTGGAATATTATTTCTAATAGTGAATGTAACTGAGTCATGTTTATAGGCTGTGTTGTTTGCACACATCTTCCCAGTTCTGATCAACTAATTTGACAGAATGCTTGAAGTGATTGTATAAAAAGACATTTTTATATCAAGCTCTAAAGTCCTGGGTGATGTTTTGAAATGTTGCGTCAATATTTACAGATCGTCTTTCCCTATGATGCCATCTATTTTGTGAAGTGCACCAGTCCCTCATGCAGCAAACAACCACCCTTCATGTACTTTGTGGAATACCATTTGGGATGGTATTTCCAGGCTTCCAAGTTTCTCCATTTTCCTCCAAATGCCACAGTGTGCATTGTTGGCTGTTTCTTAGACTTAGAAATATGTAGGACTAGACAAATATTTCAATAGGGTACAAATAAAAACAACAAGAAAAACACTCCTACCTGCAGTGCACAGTAATTGGCCCATCCTGGCCAAACTGTTCTTTAGTTTTGTGAACTTGGCCAATGAAATCAATGAATCCTTCTCCCGATTTTGGGACTCCTTGCTCTGGCCAATCAGTAAACTGGAACTGACGAACCGTCCTTGATTGGCCATCCTGAATGAAGAAAGTAAGCGGTTTGGGTTTTTTTTTGTCTTGATGCATAAATCAAAACCCTATACCAGCATGAATGCACGGAAGCAAACAGAAGACTCACTCTGGCATCAGTCACTTTGAACTCTCGGAGGATGTACTGAGGCATGTTATATTCAGCCATAGGATCAACCACAAAGTACTGGTACCTGGCTGATCTCTCTGCTGGCCAGTACTGGTGACACTTCTCCTGCAGAGGACAACACAAATCATTATCTTCAGATCTCCACATCAAGTTTCAGGGCATCACTTTAAAAGCATAACAACTTTGGACTTTTTATCATGAGCAAATCTCAATCGTACAGTGCTGTGCAAAAGTGCTCAAAGCTCTTCAACTTTTTCCACATTTTTTATAAGTCCAGTACTTGAGAGTCGGTGTCCTGCAATCTTTAGAAGTGTCTCTGCTTCAACAAACCTGAATTAAGTAATGAGGCCATTAGCAGAACTTCAGTAAATGCCAAGGAGCAAATTGGGCTATTTGATTCAGTTGTGTTAGACGGGACATTGATTAAGCACTGGCTTTTGTCACCTCTGCATTACAACAAACTAAGTATTTTGCTGTCATTGCCTGTGATAGACCAAAAAGTGGTACATAATTGAGCATAATACCAACAAAGGAAAATCTGAATTTGTATTTCGCTGTCTGAGTCAATACTTTATAGAAGCAACTTTTGCTGTAATTACAAATCAAGTCAATCAAGTCTTTTGGGATACACGAATTGCAGATTTAAAAACTCATTTTTTTTCTTACCCATTGTTCATAACAAAATAGCTCAAACTTAATCAAATCAGAGAGTGAAGAGCCACTTTCAAGTCTTCCCAGATATTCTCTGTTGGATTTAGGGCTGGACACTTCTAACACATTCACACTGCAGCTCTGACTATATGTTTATGGTTCTTAACTTCCTGGAAGATGAACCTCTATGTGTTCTTTTTTTTCATGATTGTGCTGTAATTAGCTCCACCCATTTTCTCCTCAACTCCAACCAATTTCCATGTCCCTGCTGAAGGAAAGCGTCCTGACAGCATGATGGTGTCTCAGTAGGTTTAAGGTGTTCAAGGTGATGTGTGGTGTTACTTCGCTACCACACAGAGATTTGTATGTGGAGCAAAAAGTTCAATTATGGTTTTATCTGATGCTTTGTGGCAAACTACAAATGTCACTTCTTTCAACTTTCTCCCATAAGGAACAGATTTACAGAGGATATGACTAATAGTTGTCCATTTTATGGTTGTAGAATAAAAACATACTTCCACCATGCATGTTAGTCTTTGACGTACCCGTCCCATTTCTCTCAGTTTGGTCAGCATGACAACTATAGTGGAGTTGTGTTCCCACAGCATTCTCCAGTAGTCCTCTGTGGTCTCAGCCAGTGGACCCTGGGTAGCTATGTAGGCCCGTTGTTGTCTACAAACAAAAGCACATGATAAATGTGTAGCGTACCCTCCAGACAAAGCAACAGCAATTTCAAAGGAATGGAAAGGGGCGAATACCTGTATCCATCAATGAAGCTGGCGTTGATGTAGTCGGACCCTTCCACCCCTCTGATTGGCTGCAGACACACGCGTGTCGTCTCATAGGGCATAATGTTCACCAGTCGGTTCTTGAACTTGTTGCATGGCAGATTGGCACTCACAAACCGAGACGTATGGGCCTTGGCACTGGCCAGACGCTGGAAGCAAGCACAATATCCATTATATGTATATTAAATCATTGCAAAATTAGTTTTGATAAAATTTCAAAATAAGAGTCTACAAAGTAATGCTATGGGTCAACTGAAGGGGAAAAAAAGGACAAAGAAGTGTAAACAAATTCAAGAAGCATATTGAAATGCATTCAACATAAGGTCTGGACATCCTCTGGCAACCTGGATAAGTAAAACAGGAAGATTGGCTAAACCAGGCAGGCCTCAGGATATTTAGCCAGACGTCTTAAATTGAATAAACAAAGCGGGGGCGACTCCAAGGAATCGGGGCAGCGGTTCAGGAATGGAAAGGGGCGAATATAATGAGACGAATAAGAGGAGGAGAAAATCAAGAGTCGGGGTGCAGGAAACCACAAGGCCCCACACTGTCTCAGCTCACATATGTGAACCACACATGAACCAGCACCGGAAGGAAAAAAAAGTGGAAAAATAAAAGAAAAGACCCTCACCCTAAGGAAGAAAAATAAAGACAAAATCTTTTTCTTCTTTCTTTTTTAAAATCAAACCATGATTTTATGTAAGTACATGTGCAGACACAGGGAATACTCCCCTGAGCCTCGGCTATTGGATGACATTGCTTTTAAATGGGAGACAGAACAACAGAAAAACGGGCCGAGGGAGAAACCGCAGACGCTGGCGGAACAATGGGGTCCGGTTAAGTGAGCGGCTGTGAAAGAACCAACTCTACCTTGTTTTCTCACAGAGGAGTTGAGACAGAAAATCCCCCCTGACCACAGCTCCACCAGTCATCCGGCTATGACTGCAAACCGGCTTTCCAGCATCAACAGCAGTAACTCTTCACGCCGCCTGCGCTGACTTTGATTCTGTTTTATCAGCAAACAAACACTACGTCTTTACCACTCCATTTGACACATGCCAATATTGGCTTTGAAAATGTTGAGCGAGGGGAAAAAAAAACACGCTGCCTTAAACGTGGAGCCGCGGAACCGCATTTGTTGATTTTCTCACACACATGCTTCAGCTTTTCTTTGATTTTTATGCGTTTGGATATGACACCCATCATCCATGAGAAATCCCCCATGCTTTGTAGCTTCAGACAGCAACCCGCGACGTCCCGTGGGTGTTCCACCAAGATGAAACGCAATGAAAAAGACGATCCTGGCATTTTGGTTCCTATTCGCTGACTTTTGGAAGGAGACCACTGCTATTAAGAGGGTAATGCTGGGCCATTTCACGGAGGAGACTATGCGGCGTTGCTCTATGTTGGCTTTGCCCTCTGAGCATTTGAGCAGACAAAAAACATTTCCTGGAAAAATCTGAACCACCTGCTTTTACTTTATATATACCTGAGAAAGCCAGATCCGCTAGACCTGCAGAGATCTTATCAGATGAACTGGATATCAGAGTAAAAAAGTTAAAAGAGTAAAACAGCTTCAACGCAGCTGTTTTCCGTGTTTAAACCAGCTCCATCAATCAGCAAAAGTTCATTTGTAAATTTTTTATTCAAAGTTTACAAAAGTACAACTTTGTGTAAAAAAAATGTGTGCTCCCCTAGTTTCAGAGGCACAATCCTCTCTGGTATCACTAGCAGATATTTTAAGCCTCACAATGAAGAGCAGCAAACCAGCAGCCCGCTTGAGCTTCAGCCTTAATTCATATAACAACCTCTTTAATGTAAACTGAAACGATAAGAACTTGTAAAACATAATATGACAGGAAATAATAAAAGAGTGAAAGACGCTTAGAGGTTATCAGTCAAAACATTTCTATGGAGGACAAATCCTGCCAAAAGTGGCAATAAATATATAAAAAAAAATTGGCTTGATTTGCATCTCCAAAAAAAGAAATTTCCCAATTTATCTGATTACATGGTGTGACATAAATTAATATTTGTTTATCATTTCCAATAGTATTAATTTAACATTACCACTGTTATTTAATTTCTCATTTTATTTCCAGTCTTTTTGCTTTACTAACTTACAGTTTTTATTTCATTATTTATTTTTTTCCATTTTCTACCTTAATACAATTTTATATACAGTTTATTAAGTTATTTAATTTTTCTCATTAGTTAATGTTCCTAACTTATTTTTTTATACACACTTTTTTTCTTATTATACGTTGGTTTATTTCCCCTAATATTTAAGGTGATTTTTGCAGATTCTTAATAGGTCACTTCTACCATAGCTAGTATGTTTCGTGTTTGTTTTATTTGTTGTGTAAAACAAACACATCTAAAAAAAATCTCATAAACCATTTTACATCTGATAAATTCTTCAGTGGTGTACATATTTGTCCTTACCTTGAACTCTACCTCCATGCCAGTGACGTTCTCTCCCGGCTCAATTTGTGTCAGCCTCTGGATATAAGAGTACAGATTTCTGGCAGGGACCTCAGTGTTCCCACACGTCACGGCCTCCAGCAAAGCATCGTGGATGAAGATGTACTGGTCTTCGGTCTGGACCATGTAGTTCCTCTGAGAGCGCATCAGCGTGACGTGTCCGTAAGTGTCGACAGTCTTCTCGTGCTTGATACGCTCTGTCATGCCGTCGATGACAATGAAGCAGCCGGTTCGGCCCACACCAGCGCTAAAACGATAATAAATAAATAAACGAATAAATGGGCCGACAGATGGTGATGTGATTGTCTCACCTAGGTTGGATGAGACCAATGTAAGCACTAAATCTGAGCTTGGAACGCTCCAGTATTTGGCGCCTACATGAAGCAAAACACAGCAACGATGCCAGCTGGCGACAGTACCAACAAGGCATGTAGAAAATCGAAATCAGCAATGAGTCAGCATCATAATCATATCACCCCTATCGACATATAATCCAGAAATTTAATACATTTAGCTGCCGACCCTAACACTTCACATTTCTGCTGTGCTGGTACCTAAACGGCGAGACGACCTGACTGAGCAGGTTTCTGCAAGCGAATACAGAACCCTTTATATGATTATATTAATATTACTCTGCATGTGCGTGTTGTTCAGGTGGAATGAGATCGGGCCCGTTGAGGCCGGTTGATGTGTTAAGGCCCATCATGATGGAGTCTTGCCGAGATAATTAAATTTGACTGATAATCCTGCTGGATACTCCATCTGACTGCGACAGAAGATTAGGAAGAGCTCCTCTCCTGCCAGCCTCCTGCCCTCATCCCCCTGCCTCTTTATCTTCGCTCTAAGTACCCGTCCAAAACCCGAACGCCAGCACCGCCACTTTTTCACTCTCACATTTTTGCTTTTTTTTTTTTTTACACTCCATTTTCTCCCCATCTCCGTGATTCTTTAATTCATCATTTTCATTCACTGCGTCCAGGATTTCGCTTCACCTTCTCTCCCATTCTGCACAAATCTCCCCCTCTAACTTCCACTCCCCTTGGTACCACTTTCTCTCAATCATTGTGTCCGATCCCCCTCCCTTTCTTCCTCCACGTCCATACTCCACTAATTCCTCCTCCTGAGAGCTTCTGCTCCATATTTTCCCCACTCAGCTCTATCTTTTTTTCCTCCCCTCGCTCACTTTCTCTCGCACACTGGTAAAGGCAAATAGCTGTTTCTTTCCAAATCTGGAGCTCGACATTGTGCCGTGACAGTAATGACACGTTTTCAGAATCTTCTTCCATCCAGCAAATGAGTCTCCCGCTGCTTAGACAGCAACTCATTTAAATGTAAACTTACGAACTCCTGCTTCTCTGGCAGCATGAATGGCCAATTTTCAACACTGGAAAGTAATCATGGGAAATGTTTGAGATGGTGAATTTTGTTAAGAAAGGAATCCAGGAGCCTAAGCCAGTCATGGTGGTCTGGGGTTTGCATATTGGCAGGTAATTCCAGGCTGTCTAAAAAGTTTTAAACAAGTGCTCTTGAACTCTGGCTGATTTTCATAAACTAAAACCCCAAACTACCCCCTCAAAAACATCTTGAAGATCGGGTTTGTTTCCCTTTTGCATTCACTGAATAGGCATAAACACCCCTCAGTAGCTGATAAGACAATATTATAGAAAATCAGACACACCTGCAATGCACAATCATTGGGCCAGCATCTGGGGGGTTGCAGGCTTTGACCCGGCGAAGGAAGGCTAGGAACGGGGTGGGATGTTCGGGGACCCCGTGGTCCGGCCAGGCTGTGAACTGGAAGTGACGAACCTCACGCTTCTCATTAGAGCCGCTCTGCAGGAGCAGATAGGGAAGATCAAACGCCGATTAAGATACAGCTATTCTTTTAATAAATTATTTTAAAATCATCAAGATAAAATTTTTTTTATCCTCCTGAAAATTTACATGTAGAAAAAAATATTTACAAACTACATTTAGATTGTTTTTTTGTTTTATTTGCTAGATGCCTGTGTTCATAGTTAAGTTATTTCCAGATCTGAGTATCTTTGCTGGGTTGCGAAACAGGTTGCAAAAACAAACAAAACTGCCTGACCAATGTCATGCAGTTACCAAATTTATTACACGGTAAATCATTTTAACAATTTTAGCATTCTAAAAATTCTGCAATTTCTAATTACAATCTCAAAAATGCCTGAAATGAGAATTGCTGGGACTTTAATGTGTCCATTTTGATCAATTAATTAAATATATTCAAAAGGTTTAAAGCAAATAATTTATTTTACATAAAAAAAAAAGAAATAATTTGGAATCAGCTGAAATCAGTATAGGCAGCATAGAGGAGCATCTTTCTTCAAAAAATATCATGTGGACACTTGATTTTGAAAAAGAGGTATTACTGTTTCGTATGCTACCTTGTAAAGAGCGAAGGTCCTCATAGAGTAGGTGGCCAGCTCCACTGTGTCCAGCAGAGTGACCTGGATGAGACCATAGGTCTCTGTGCCACGTGTTGGCCAGTACTGATCACATTTCACCTACAAAGGAGAAGACGAGGACTTGTGAGATGCAGAGGTTGTTTATTTTACATGCGCATATTTCTGTAGAAAAACATTGAAGAGAGCACAAGTGCAAAAAGAAGTGAAAAAAGAGAGGACAGTGATGAAGTAGATCAGTTTGAGAATTTAAATAATTCAGACAGATATATGCATACAGAATCAGACCAGCGTGGCGGGAGAAGGTTTTTAGTGAGCGTGTGCAGTGAAAAGTGACAGCGAGAGGAAGAAAGTAGAGAGAAAATGGCCACCCGCTGATGAATCCTCCAACGGAACCACTTATTGGTTGTAAAAATGCCCAGGATGAGATTTGGCTATGCATGTTCCCCTGGACTCCATCACAAATACCTACAGAGAAATCTCATCGCATGCCACAACCACCAAAGCACCTGGAATTTCTTGGTCTAGAACGGTCATATTCGTAGTTCTGCAACTTGGCTTGAGAGACTAAAGAGAAGGGAAGAAAAGAAAATCCCAGAGGAGATAAAAGAGGTTGGTGGGGGCAGGGGTGGCGGTGGGCCTTGGCAGAACCAGGCCAAACCAAACGTTATGTGCTGATCCCTCCAGTCCTCACATCAAAGACGGCTCAGTTTGCGCTGCATTCCACTGCTCCAAACTGAGGATTATGCTTTTTGGCCTGGATGTTCAGGCTGTAATTACAGCTTTCCAACTGTTGTTTTCCCACCAGACCTTGAGACACTGCAGGGACACAAATGGTTGTACACGTAGGGGGGCTGAGAGCGCAGCCAGCGAATAAAGAGGGCAGAATAAAAAAGGAAACTGGTGTGACAACTATATTAACCATAGATTTATGGTCCAACAGCATGACTGTGGTTTGATTTGCGCTAGGAGGAAGGGTTCTGGCAAGATTCCCATGGTGGAACCATCTGTGATCATCTTTATACTTAATGGGTAAATACAAGACTGAGTAACGTTGAAAGGTGTTAATAAGATCAAATGGTTTTCTCAAATGAGCAGCTTGTACTCAGACATATACAGTCGTCCAGGGCTGGGAAGAAAAGAAAGAGGCAAATATGTCCAAATTAAAAGATGTCCCTGCAGGACCTTAACAACACACATAAAAAAATTCTTCATTAACCTTTAGCCTCAGATGTTAACTAAGATTTTATGTAATGACTGATGAACTACTCTTCTTTTTAATGGCGGGAGAAAAAAAGAAAAAGTGTTGTGATCATGCAAACTGTACACATTCATGTGCACCGTCTCTGACCTGCAGTGGTTATAGTAAAACCCATTTCAGAACATGTGGTGTTTTGGTAAATGAGTCTACATTATCACTTAATACAGCCGAGAAAACAAACCAAACAGGGGGAACAAAGGGGCAAAGGGATTAGGGTGCATTAAAAAGGGGAGGATTAGAAAAGGAGTGAAAGAGAGATCTTGCCTTAGAGAAGAAATAAGAGGGCATCTGAGGGTCAGAGAGACACAACAGAGACAGTTGGAAAAGGTTGAAAAGGAAACAGAGTTTTAACACAAAGCATAGGTTAGTAGGAGAAGAAGCACAGACGGGGAGAAAGGATTGTTTTCTGAAAAGGACTCTGGACATAATTGTTTAGCACTTAATCATGATTCATACCTCGAGCCATTCGTGTTCACTTTATTTTTACATGACATTCTCATTATACTGGTTTTTCACTCAAGTGCACATTCAGTTAACAGCAAAATGCCTCAGAACCAAAAGACTTTCTAATTCATCACTGGCCGCAGTTTAGCTGTGTCTGTAATCCCCTTTCGGCCTTGCTCACCAACATATTCTGTTCTGCTCTTTTCTGTTCATGTGGCCTTGTGCTGCTCACTGGTTTAAGCCAAACAAAATGATTTAAAACTAATGATTATGTGCAGAGCCTTGGAAACGTGTTCGTACCCCTTTAACTCTAGTCATGAGAGAAGCACAAGTTTTAACGTAATACAAATAGACTGAAGGGGGATGAAAAGGATACATGGTTGACACTGCATTTCAAACAAACATCTAAAAAAATGTGGAACTGCCCTCAGTCAATACTTTTGTAGAAGCACCTTTTGCTTAAAATTCAGGTGCAAGTCTTTTGGGGTATGTCTCTACCAACTTTTGCACAATCAGACATTTTTAATAATTTTTTTAGGCACAGAAGCACAAATCAAATCAAACTGGTTTGAGAGCATTTGTAAGAAAGAATTTTCAAGTCTTGCCACAGATTCTCAGAAGCTTTTAGGTTTAGACTTTAACTAGGACATTTTCTAAAATTCCATTTTAGCTTTTACTGTGTGACTGAGCTCATTTTCCCGCTGAACAGGGAGACTCTGCAACTCCTGGCTCTTTTGCTGTCTCTCTCAGGTTTTCGTTTAGAATTCTCCTGTTATTTAGCTCCATCCACCTTCATACTGACTCTTGCTTACCTTTTCAGTTCCCCACAGCATGATGCGTTTTACATATACAGTCATGGTTTTCTTTCAACAACAGTTTTAGGACTCTTTGATGAGGGTAAATCTTTGTAACAAAAGACTAACTGCTTTTCTGTCCACAACTTGTGACTTCTGAATTGGTTCTGCAGGATTTTTTCAGGGGTATCAGAGTAAGGAGGCGTGAATACAAATGTATGCCACATTTTCCAGCTTTTTACTTGTCATTTTCTTTCCACTTCATACGCATGTGAAGCATTATTGTGTTAATCTTTCAATTGATAAGAAAACACCTAAAAACCTAATGAAGTACATTTCTATGATTGCCTACTAGTCTATGACACATTCTGTCTCTATATGCAGTTAGAAAACTTAATTTACTATGCACTACCTTTATAAATCTATAAACTAGGTGGTCGTATTTAATTTTTAGTGTGTGACACAATCTAATCATTTTAATTATTTTATGTTACTTTATAAAATTCCTTCAAGATAAACCTTTTTTTTCTTCCAACATAGCCACTAGTTTGCTACAGTTGACCCTAAATCACTTCCAGTGCCACCATTAATCATTCTAGACATACAATCTAATGTCTTATTCACTTTATGCAATGGGCTTTAAGCAGTTAACTACACTTCCACTGTGTGTGAGCTTCCTTGACCTTTTTATTTTCCACTAGTGGTAAACCTGAGTATGTTGAATTGTCTTTATTCTACCGTGTTATTGCTGTCCTATACTCCAGCGTAATTACACCACATCGTCTCACCCGTGACTTCTCCTCCAGCTTTGTCATCATGACGATGTTGGCTGTGTGCTGCTCCCAGACCATCCTCCAGAAATCCCCAAAGGTCTCCGGAAGAGGGCCTTGAGTGGCTATGTAGGCATTTTGACGGCGGTAGCCATCAATGTAGTTCGCATTAATATAGTCACTGCCAGGGACACCTGGACAACGAGAACACAAAGGAAATCGTCAGGAGCTTAAGGAATTAAGGGAAAGACCTACGAGTAAAGCAGAACATACTGTATGTTGTTTTGTCAGAGGAAGTAACTTTAATTTACTTTTATGCACCAGAATATAAGGGTGAGTGCTAAAAGCCTATCACTCTGTTGTAGCTACGTTTGACAATTTTTAAATAAGGCAGGAAGTAGTTACCTTGTTTAATTAAAAGCACTGACTCATAAAGACTTTTTTTTGCCTGGGCGACAAGACATGAAAAATGACAACATTCTTATAGCTTAAAATAATTTGTTTGACAATATTGTGGATGTTCAGTAGAAAAACAAAATGGTGAAATGTCAGATAAAAAACAAAGTATATGTTTTAAAATCAGTTATTTGTTATTCATTAAGGATGTCTGGAGTACTTTGATCATCTCAAGTTAAAAACATTTAGACTTATCAAACCTGAACTGGATTGTTCTAAACTGGTTAGTGATTATTTGATTTATAACACTAAGATCTGGTGATGGTGAAAAACACTGACGCACAGTGAACAACTCACTGACATGTTCAGGAAATCGGGTATACTGATCTGAGTCCAAAATCTGATCCGACCACCTGAATGCTGCAGCTAAAATCAAAATTCATCGGACCAGGTAAAATTTTTCAAGTTTGTTTTTGTCCAACAGTTAACAAGAATGGCACCTGGTGTATTCTGCTGTTGGAGAGATGATGATATTCTGCATAGCTTGGTTGTAAGAATTGGTTATTGTTGCCTTGAACCAGTCTACCAATTCTCCTCATCATCTTTGTCCTCAATAAGCCATTTTCTCCCACATGGCTGTGGCTCACTGGATATTTTCTATTTTCCTTAAATTTCTCTATAAATCTGAGTTAGTGTGTGTAAAAATTAAACCATTTGTTTCTTAAAAACTCAGACCAACCTGTCTAATACCAACCATCCCAGATTCAAAAACACATCAATGGTTTGCTGCCATCTGATTTTCTGATTCACTGTTTATGTTAAAAGACAGGTGGACAGGTGTTCATAATTAATGGCTGGTGAGTGTACATTTCTAAAATAATAAAAAAAGAACCATAGTGTTCATTCAAATATTGCTAAAATCCTGTCTTATTCTAGTGAATCCAGTGTATCATTTTGCCTTCTAATATCGAGTGTAATCATTACATCCCACAAGTTTTTAAAAAGCAGCTGATTAAAAAACAATCACGGTTCTTGATGCGAACATCCCTGTGAACATCAATTATTCTTATTATTAAGCTATATGGCGGGGAAAAAAAATGAAATGGATTATTAAAGTGTACCACTCTGAGATGGTTTATGTCAAAGTAATAAAGGTTGAAAATCATATAAGTTCCTGGGATTAATGTTTTCACAAGGCCCAATGTTCTCTGGTGTTGGATTGTTCCGTCATCTTGTTTTATAATACAAGCTAAGACGATCATGGGCCTAATCAGAGTATACTGTGGATGTTTCGCCTACAATGGCAGTACGACTGTAAGGCTCTCTCTGTGTAAGACTCGGCTGACGCTGCCTGTCCTGCAGGGGATTGTGTGTGAGTGTGTGTGATGTGGGAGACCGTCAGTGTGTGTTTGATTTGGGATCAGGCCCGCTCATCTAGGGCCTAATACCATAATCCCAAAAATCACTGAGTCACAGCTCAAACATGCATGCATACGGCAAAACACCAAAGCACACGCAAAGACATGCATTCAGAAATGTACATTGCACGTTGAGCCATGACCCGATTCTGCCGAGGTGGGAGACGAGAATCCTTTAGAGATTTCTGATGACAGTTTACAGTTTAAAGAAAGGAAGAAGTCAAAGGAAAAAAAAAAGCTGAATCCCCACAGAAAGAAAGTATTGAAGCAGATTTTCTGAGCCAGATTACTTTATGAGGACGACCCATGCAGTCGTAAAACCCCAACCCGACATCTCACACAGCACAGATGCACAAACCCGTTTAAATGAAAGTCTATTTTTTTTTTTTACACATCTTTGTTCCAGTGGGATGGGGACGGACAGTAGGAGAAGCTTCTAACATGTGTTTATCAACCTCAGTCTTTAAAGGACAGACGGCTTTAATGCTCTGATGCGCTTTAACTTTATTGCAAGGGACTAAAACTGAGGCATTCTGCAGATAAACGCACAAAGACTTCCACTTTCTCAGTGGCTGTACTGGCTTGGCAGAGCTTGTGCTTTTATGAATGTGCGAAGGAGACTGGGAGCAAAAAGTGCATATCTGTGCTTTTGCACATTCTGTTTCTGTTTTTTCTTTTTCATTTCTTTTATTTACATCACAGTGAATGAGCGCATGTGTGTGTGTGCGTGTGTGTGTGCATGTATGCATTGGTGAATGTGTGGTACTGTGGGTTTGGACCTGCTCAAGAGTATATGTTTTCAAAGCTGAAAGGAAGACAGACAAGCCGGAGCTCCAGGACAGATGGGGGTGGAAGGGCTTCTCACACATGCTCTGCCCAGATAAGGCTCATCTGTTTGGGCTTGGCCTCCCACTCCCTCCCTCTCTCAGCATTGGAGCAGCCAGTTTCATTGCCTCAGGTCTTTCCCAGCTGAGGTGGGTGAGCATGCTTCAAATGCACAATCAGAACATAACTACAACAATTTTTTCTTATTTGCTTCCTGCACTCATTTTAGATCACTCACCACAGAAAAAGTGGTGCACAAAGAATGTATTACCAAGTAGTGTGAAGAGCATATTTTGATAACCAAATCCTCTGACACTGAAATCATTATTCTGTCTTATGAAATCTGTTTTACATTAGGGTGCCTTTATAGGTGGAAAGATTTCAGTGATTTTATATCTTTTATAGAAAAACATGAAAATTTATGAAATGCTTAATATAATATCATTTATGTGATAAAATACAGAATAAGAACATTAACATTAATATTTTTTAAGCATATTATATCAATTCAATGAAGAGAGCCTTTGATTTTTATCTGTCCAGTAAACTCAGCACTCTTAGATGAGGAAGTTGTGATTGCACTAAGAAGTGACTCTGAGCATGAGTGAGGTGTTTAAAATGAAGTCTAAATATAATGAAACTGTGCACAAAACCATTTACTATAGATTCTTAAGGAAGAATGTAAACTGTTAATTTTAGCCACAACAAAATAGAGGTACATTTCAGCTGATATTAGGAATTTTATGCCTTTGCCATTTCCTACTTTGGTAGTTTCAGCTTCTTCACTCTCTTAATTTGTAAGAACCAAAAAAGAGATTGATTTGAAAATGTTTGTTGACAAATCAAGTAGAGGGGTTTTAAATAGGGTTTTTTGAGGTTAAGGTGAGAGAGAGGTTCTAATGCAACCAACGACTTCTTAAGCTTCATAGATTCTGAAATCTTAGGTTGTTTTCACACCAGCGGATTTGTTTCGATTGAGTGGGTAATATAAAAAAGCTTCACCGATTCATTTGGCTTGATGCACTTTCACTGCTTTCTGAAAGTGGACCAAACTGTCTAAACACCATCATGTAGTTAAAGTAGCTGGTCTGTTGGTGCTTTTTCACTGCAAGAGCAGCAGGTGAAACAACATATTGCTCTTGTGTACTAGACAGATGTATAGGTACACAGAGAGGGAGAGACCATGACTTGCTGCTGGGGGTTGCCCAGAAATTGAGAAATTGCAGGCCAAGTATTAGTAAGCCTGTCACTTCCTCTCTTGGTTCGCTAAACAGTCTGTTTACCTTATTCTAGGTTGTTTGCTTTTTACTTTAATAAAAACAGTTTACTTGCAATGAAACCAAGATTCATTTTGTCTTTGATTTAAATAGTAAAATCCTACTTCACATTGGCTACTCTCTCACACACAAATGTCGACTATGTTCATCCTTACATAAATCATTAGAGACCATTCATCATAAAACAGCGGGAATGTTTAAATGCCTTTAAATATTGTTGACAGCAGACAGGTTAATACAAAATAAAAACCTGAATTGCCTACAATCGGCATTAGCAGGACGAATTTCTGATCAGTCCATCTCTGTTGCAGGTTCAACACAAATCCAAAATTTCCAATATACATAGAAACAAGCTTTTGGCCCTGGTTGCCTTAAGAGCAGGTGTAGAGCCTAGGCATCCTTATCCTATCTGTGACAATAAGCATTTTAGACACAGAGATAATGCGACCTGAGATTTGATGGAGATCCAGATGGGATGTTAAAGCCAGAACCATGTAAGATTGATAGTTGATAGCAGTTCACTGAATGTGCACAGCTGCTCCAGTACCACCATCAGCAGCAGCCCCTGGCACTGGCACAGGTGTGGTGCCAGGAAACCGGTGAGTGAGACTAAGGAAAGCAGCATTGACAGAATGGCGAGAGATCCAGATCTACATACATGGGAGGTTACTTGTGTTTATTTCTTTGATCAAATCTATGTCATTAATTTAATTTTATAGTTTTATTTTCATTTCTTTTTTGCGTTACTTCCCCGCATTAAATAGTTGTGTTATTTGTTTGATTTCATAAAACCAATGTAATGAACATAATCTTTAGGTGCAGTATCCAAACTCCAGAAATGTAACTCTATTGCATCTGACAGCAATATTTGGTTTAACAGTTATTAGGTAATGTCAGTAATTAACAGCAACTAATTTCCCTCGAGAATTTCTTTAATCATTCGTTTCACTGAATACGTTTTTAAAATCCTGTCACACTTGTGATTATGATGTTGAAAATTGTGCCTGCAATTCAGCATTCTTGGCATCAAAACCCAGCTGTGGTTCTACAGACTATCTCTATTATTACACCCGTCCTACCTTGGCTGCTGCTAAGATAAAAAAAAAAAAACTCTTAAAGAAAAAAAAATGCTATATGATAGAACTGGATGTACATGACTCAGCAAATTCTCCAATTTTTTTCTCATAAAATGTACTTAGTAACTTCTTCATCTAACTGAATCCAAACCTAAAACTCTCAATATGCCTTTAATAAGAGCTGCAAGTCTGATGGAAGTGTTTCTTACCATCAATGCTGGAGAGTATGACCCTCGAGTGATCATATGCAATGACGTTAGCGTAGCGGTTCTTTGGTTTGTTGACCTCCAAGTTAGAGTTCTCCCATGTGAACTGCTGAGATGGGTCTATGGACTGGAAGACACAAAGGCAACACACAACATAGATTTAGAAATGTATTGATTTTTTTTTTCAGGTTTGACAGGAAATGGATTTACATAATAGCAAGAAAAGAAAAAAAAAACACAAGAAATGACTCATTCATTATAGTTTTGATAAAGAAAAATGTAAGCAATTTTCAGACAAAAATGTCAAAGTAACAGAAATGTTGACTCTCTTACAAATGCATGGATGTAGCAGTCATAGCTGTCAGTTTTTGTAAGATGAAAAAAGCCTCAAGCTATGCATTTGTGGTCAAAGTATGATTAGTAGGACCAAACAGAACCCTTTATGGATAGTTATGATGAGGTTCAGGTGGAATTACAGTGAACAATGGCAAAAGCTAAAGTTATTATGTTTAAGTTCCTTTCCCTATATCTGAAACTGCAAAATCTTTCTCAGAACAAAAGCAAAGAAATCATTTGTAAATTTACTTCCGACGTCTGTCAGCTGGCTGTACTGGTTTAGGTTTCTTGATATATGTAGAACTCTGATTTATTAGACTGATGATTTATCTTAAACCTGCTCCCTTTGGGGATGGTTTTTGATTGTTCATCTGTCTCCACTTCACCTGCCTGGCCTGCTGATGGTAGTAAAAGGTTTGTATGGCAGCCTCACTTCCTACAGCTGTGGCTACAATGTAGCATACCACCATCATCATGTGGATGTGTGCGTGAAATGAAAATCTTGGCATCTTTAGCTCTGCATCCTCTCTTTGTTATTTTCATTTCTGAACCAGAAATCATAGGGACCCTCATAAGCACCTTGTAAACCTTCTCTTTCACAATACTTGTTTCTAACAAGCATTGTTAGAAACCAGTTTGAAGTCTCGTCTTCAACCCTCTGCTTTAGACAGTTGGCCCCAGGTAACTGAACTCATCCACATTCACTATTTTTACCACTTAAAAGGGTTGTTTTTCCTGTACACATTGTCTACAAACATCATGATACATATGGATTCCTTTCCAATCCTATTTGTCATGTTTTCCATCAGTGTGTACAAGAAGGGGTTAAGAGCTGAACCCTTGATGCCTTGTCATTTTGTCATGACAAGGCATTTTGCCACAAACCAGTGTATTCCCGATGCTGTTCCCAAGTCAGGAGAAAACGGGGAACAATAGAAACATTTTGACTTAAATTTTCTAATACAATTTTTTTTTAGGATTCTTTATTTCAACCTTCTGTGCTTTTATTCAAAATCAAACCATTAAGTACGGTTTCCAAGCAGTATACTAAAGAAAGAATTACTGTCTGACTAATGACTTATGGGTACGGTGTTGCAAAGGGTATTGTTTTTCCTTTTTTGTCACACATAAACACACAATGATTTATTTTATTAAGGGAGGAAGGTTTCCAAGCCAAAATGGACCAAAGTAATTGAACCAAGCATTCTCAACTACTGGCAATGAAGTAGTCCAATGAAGTCCATTTTCTTTTTTTTTTCTTGTAGAAAGGTTTGCACCCTAAATATATGAAATCATCATGTGAAAACTGCATATTGTATTTACTCAAATTATTGGATATTAAAAATTCAATGATGAGCTAAATCATTTAGCAAAAACAGACTTCTGTAAGCGGAAATACTAATTTACTGCCATTTTTGTTAAAGTTGCACATATTCTAACTGAAAGCTGACTTCCCACCAGACACTGTCTGGTGAGAGTTTTTAAATTAACAAACAGTGTCAAACAATGCTGAAGCGCCAGCTACAAGCCACTATTAAAAACACGCTGCAAATTTAAGATAAGCACATTAGTGACTCTGGACAGGAACATGGATACTTATGGTATCCCTTTTCAAGGAAGACTTTCCATTTTCAACAGACATACTCACTACCAGGGAAAGATGATAAAAGCACAATAAATTTCCATTGGTAGAGAGAGGATGGTTGTGTCAGACCATTAAGCTCCTGGAGGGTAATTACAGTGTAACCGTTGCTGTTAGCTGGGAGAGGCAGACATGAGGTCATTACAGGGCTGTCAATGGAGAGGCACAAAGAGGGAAGAGCCAAGGCAATTTAGCAATTTTGAATATTTTACGACACATAATTATGGTTTTTGTGGAGGAAAAATGGACAAGAGTGGTGCTGGCTGAGTGCATGTATGCGTACTCGTAAGTTCAAGACGGCTTTCCACACAGTGCCAACACCAAGTGTGTCTGATTATCACACCACAATCATTTCTGGCCTCCCTCTCGTTCCTCGGCCGCTCTTCCACCCATCTCTTATGCTCCTCTGCTGAGGGTTCAGAACCGAACAAAGCACACAGTCATGCAGAGAGAATGTGAGGCCCAGCAGAGCGGTTCCCGCGCCAACCACAGTCTCACACACACAGCTTCTCCATCACCATCTTGTCTTTTCCTCCTGCTAAATGCCCTCGTTGGATTATTTTTTTCGGCTTTTTCCTAAATGTGTCCTAGAATTGCTTTATACATCTGTCACGCACAATCTGTCTCTTTCTTGTGGTAGCCAATTAGAGCCTTATGCCTTCTCCTTCACCCAAAGGCCCTTTGGTGGACATGATTTTTTTTTTTGTGGCAAAACAAAACATTTTTACTGCTTTAACAGCTCTCTGCGGAGCTCATTGTAATGCAAGCTCTTGCTGTAACAGCCGGCGTGCTTGGAAATAATTCTGCTGATCTGTCCACTTTTGTTAGCGAGCATTACCAAATTCAGGCACACTGTTATGTCCAAGTTAATACCATCATTGCTTTACATTAACTGTGCTGCAAGTTGAGGGCATCGAGTAAAGAAATTTCAGAGAACACTTTCTTTCTTCTTGATCCCTGCTTTCCCTCTTTTGACGCCAGAGTGCAGAAACAAGAGTCTGATAATCATCTGGCTGCAAGCAAATTGTGTTTGAACTCACAAATTTGACATTTTCTCTCCCATATTTGTACGCAGAACAAGACAACAGTAAAAGGGAGGAAAATGGACTTTATCTTGTATCGTTCAAAGTCAGCAAATCAAAAGGGGATATCAATGCGGAGGCTACTGAAATTGAAAAATGACATGGCACTGATAAACATGACTGACTGCAACAAAACCAGATGAGTTTCCCCGAGTTGGAGATGATCAGCATTCCTACCTCATACTCTTGAGAGAACTTGAGATTGTCATTTGCCTTGAGGCGCTCAATGTGATCTGCCAGCTCAGAGATGGGGACAGGCGGGTGACTTGCCATGCCTGCCGAGCACAGTGAGAAACAGTGAGACGTTGTTTTGATACCGACATTGTGCAGCTGAACTATTTTAGAAGAAAAAATTAAAAGCTGTAGTCTCTGAGGTGGTGTTGTTTAGAGTACTGCCAAGAAGCAAATGGAAGTTAATTATTTTCCAGGTGACTTTTTTTTCGGACAGAATAAAATAATAAGGATGTACAAACAATGCATCCTGATTGCGTATGAGCACTGCTGGTGAGAATCAACAGCACAGGTGGTTAAAAAATCAGCATGGATTTTTTGTTGTTGTTTTCTGTGGTGTTGCTCGGTGAAATGTTGTCAATTAAAGCTGCTTCGTCCTGAATGGGATGGAAGGTTAATTAGAATGACAGATAGAGTGAGAGTGAGAGAGAAAGATAAAGAGAGAGAGAGAGACTAACTGACTTGACAAACGGCGATAACCGCGGTAGACTGATACACGATAAGCTGTGAAAGGAGAAAAACATCAAAATTAACCTCATTAGTACAACAACAACCAGAACCAGCATTCCATGTTTAGCCTGTATGTGCTGGTGAGAAGTTTACACACATTCATCATCTAGGCAGGAACAATTTATAAATAAACAGGCTGCTTTTAAAAATACATTTCAACTGTTCTTCCTTCAGAGTGACATGATAATGCAACAAAGAACTTTGATTTTTAAAAACTTTTGTTTGGCTGCAAAAGTTTTAATTTCTCTGGAATATTTTCCAATCCACATAGGGTCATGATGATCAGTTAAGTTAAGGTAAAATGCCTTCATCTTGAGCAAGGTACTGGGGTAGTTCTAGTTATTTAAGCTGTTTTCTTACGTCTGAGAGCTTTGAAACTGCTTGATTTCCTGACACGAGTCTGACTTTTCTCCGATTCCATAACTTTTAACCAGGTTCTAACCATCTAACTAGAGATGCAAAGATATGAGAACTTGGGTCAATATGAATAGCCTATATTGATATTGAAAAGGCAAATGCAACAAAAATGGAAATAAATATTGGTTGTTAATATCTGACCAGTTTTACTTAAAAAATGACTAATGTCAGCCAATACCAATGCTAGTGCCGATATATCACGCATCACTCCAGCAAAATGTTGATTGAAAGGAAAGTTGAAAAATTTGGAGAAGTTCTTCCATCTTTATTCTTTGATTCTTTGGTGTCGAATGCATCAGTAGACAAGACAGAGTGAAACAGACCCTTAGCATGATGCTGTCACCACCAAGCCTGATGACTGGTAGAGCGTTAGGTCTGAAAGTGTCATCTAGACTCAAACAAACATTCTTGTCTGTTTTCTTGTCTTGCTTTATTCTTGCTTTACCTAATTGTGAAGCTTTTCTCAAGAAGGAATTTGGCTTGTCCATTTGGGCAATGGAAAATTTCAGTCAACTTTGGTGCAAGATCTTCTTTCTTAGTTGTCACCTTTTAAGTCCATGTCAAAGTAAAAATAGATTCAGCAGAAACATAATTGTGGGTTTATGTTTATATTTGATCTTGCATGAATAAACTGACTCGGTGTGGGGAAAATCTAAATTCCAACTTATGCACCCTAGTCTTCTTAAAAATGATTGTAGTTAAATGAATACAATCTTCAAGATCCATGTATGTAAACTTCTCACTAGCATTGTACATGTCTCCCACCTACCTGGAGTCTGGAAGTTGATCCTCCGCAGCTCCACAGGATCTGTGGGATGGTGGGAGGACATGGCTTTGCTGCAGGGAAAACTGCCCTTCCTTCCCTCAGCCTCGGCTCTTTTCCTAGAATAACAGATGAAATTTGGCTCAGTATCACGTGTCTGAAACACCTGGTATGAAATTAAGTTGAAGTCTATACACTTATGCCAAACTTAATTATTTCTTCCAATGTCTCAATATATTGGACATGATTGTTGGTAGCCTTAGATCTCCATTTTCAAATTATAGTTCCCGCAGAACCAACTCAGGTTCATCTGCCTGGTTGACAACATTCAGAAGAGCATCACAACTTTTTGATTAGACTAGCAGCATTGTCAGTATCAGTAGAAGAGACAAACTTTTTCAGATAACATACAAATGACTTTCAGGCACTTTGAATAGCATCACTGGCTAACCATTAGCCGCTAATGATACTAAAGTTATGAATTTACAACATCTAAACTAAATGGGAATTTCATGACATCTTACATGACTTTGGACTGCAATTGAAAGTCTTAAGTTAAAATCTATCTATCCATTATATAACATGCTTATTTTCGTGGGGCTTTTAGGGGTGCTAGTGCGAAGTCGGATATGCCCTGGACAGGTCGCCAGTCCGTCATAGAGCAACACAGAGATAGACAGGTCAAACAACCATGCATACACACACACCGAAGGAGAATTTAGAGAGACCATTTAACCTAACAGTCATGTTTTTGGACTCTGGGAGGAAGCCAGCTTCATCCTGGCACATGGGGAACATGGAAACCCTATGTAGAAAGACTGGGACTCAAACCCAGGACCTTCTTGCACCTAACCAGAAAGTCCAACTCTGTTTTTAATGTAATAGTGAAAACACGAAAGGGAAGCACTCTCAGTATGTTTTGCTTTTTAGCATAAAGACCACATTAGACTTGGACAAGCATACAAACTGTAATGTATAAGTTTGTCAAAGCTAGACATCAATTTTCTACACTGATTAAACTTCATTAAGCAGATTGTTTGTGGAAACCAACAAAAATAGATTTGTTATTTTTACCAGAAGATTTCTAAAACCTCTTCTTGTCATTTTATGAACCCAGTATTGTGTATTACCACATCTTGTGAGCTGATGTATAATATTTACACTCCCATAATATTGGCTGCTATATTTATCCAATGCAGTGTATAAAGCTTTTCTTCTTGAATTATATAATCACTTGAGGTAAAGAAGCAGTTATCAAAGCCACATTAGCATAAGTTGACACTAGTTCAGTCTAATATCTACAGAAGTCCTTGAAGAGGTTTTTTAGGAAGAGTGGCCCTGTAAGCCAGAGGAAATGTAAATAAGGAGTGCTTGTTTACCTGTCAGGTTTGCTGGATCCAAAAGGGGGGGAGGGTGTGCAGATAAAAGGACAGACAAGAAGGAATATCATTAGTGTCCGATCAAAGTGCATCAGAGACAAAGGGAATCCTGAGCTCAACACTTTCTTTTTCACATTTACACTAATCAGTTTCTTGGTATGGCATTAGATATGCAAAATACCACCTCCTGTGGACACAAAGAGCAACGGTAGATTTAAAAAAGAAAACTTCATTGCTATGCACTGGATAGCATCATGGCTAGCCATACTGACACAGTTATATCTAATGACAAATTAGAAAACATGGCTTGAAGTGCAACTTAACTCCAGATGAGACATTAACAGTCAGAAATCTCTAGGAGTAACCCTCCAGGGCTTATGAACATCAGATTATTGTCATCAAGGTTAATAATTTTGCTATGCCACATCTGTCACAGCAATTATTTATGTGCATTAAAAAAAACCTCTTGCCAGCAGAGCTGATGATTATCATTAAGGATGCTAACGGCTTGCAATATTATCTTACTCTGTCTGTTTCTTATGTAAGCAAATGCTGCCATCCGTATATAGGCAATAATACAGAGTACAAGGACAAAAATGATTCAAACTGAATGGAAATCTATGAGATAATGGCTTTTAATTCCTCTTTTTTCAGATGAATACAATGAATCATATCTCAATCTGTCTTCTACTGCCAAAAGGTTACTCTTACCTCTTAAATAGAAGAATGGCGATGACAATACAGACGATGAAGATGACAGCCAGCACAGGGCCCACCACCCACAGCAGACCCTCCTCCTCATCAACAATCGGCTGGGGATCCACGTCCGATGCGGTCACCGGATCAGAATAGGGGCTGGTTGAGAACATTGTCTGCAGGAAGTCATAAGTTCAGCCATTTTAGCATATTTTTTGCATCAACAACATTGTTTCCTGAGCACACGAGACCGCACTTACATTTTCTGAGAGGTCAAGGAGAGCAAGGACAAAGAAGACATACTCCTGCCCACCCTGCAGAGGACGGTTGCGGAAGTCACCGTAGTTTCGGTTGTCGCCTAAAGTGAACTCGAGTGGGAGGGTCTTAAAGTGAGCCGTGACATAGGCTCTGGGCTCTGACTGGCTAGCCTGTCTGCGGATGCGAAGGGCCCGGCTGACACTTGTCCTGTTTATCTCTCTGAGGAGCTGAAAGGGAGAGCAGCAGGAGAATCTGGTCAGAAACTTATTTAGATGAGCAAGAAAGGAAAGTGTTGGAGAATAAACAAGATGTGCAAAGTACTCAATCACACTAAGGTAAATGGTAGAGTTGTGGGAGAACTGTGGCCAACAGCTGGTTGTAATTGTCCTTTCAGCACCTTGCCCAAGTATTCCACTGTCACAACTGCAAACTTCAATGTAATTATTGGGACAACACAAATTGGCCCTTAATTATAAAGTAGAAGGAAAATTATGCTGGGTCTTAAATATTTTACAAAAAAAAATATTGGAAAATGTTGGGTGCATTTCTATTCAGCACCCCGAGGCAAAACTGAGTAGAATCACTCTATGTGGGTCTTTGAGGTATGAATCAAAGCTTCTCCATAGTAACCATGAGCCTTTAGGCTGCTTATCTGATTAGTACAGTCTTTGCCCAGCCCATCAGTCTAGGTGGATGGCCATGTCTTTGTAGGTGTGCAACTGTTGTCAATTATCGCTCATAAGATTGTGAAAACCTCTCTACAAGGTCTTCAGGGCATAGTTTGTTCACTCATGCTCGCTAACTAACCCTGATTTCTTGTCTGGATTGTTGTATTTACACTAAGATTAAATAAGACACAAATAAACCATACTCACTAAGCAGATGATTTTAAAGGCATCTGACTATGTTTCATCTTATTTTGGGGTATCAGTGTAAAGGAGGCAAATCATAATTTTCAGATTTTTATTTTGCGAGAGACCTTTAAAAACATGTCCTATTCATTTCACTTCATAAGTTTGCACCCCTCTGTGAGGGATATCACATGACATCCCAAGCTCACACACTGATGTTTGGGATTAATACATGAAAAAAGTGGAAGATTTCATGGAGTTTGAATACTTTGGAAAGGCACTGAAATTGCTAAAAGCATTTTAGGATATTTTTATCCTAAACAACACCCTCTTTAAAGAAAGGAATCTCTGATAATTTACTCAACATAAAAAACCCATCAGTGCAGGAGCAATAGGCAGCAGAAAGCATTGTTTCCAAGGCAAATTTGTCTTCATCAGCTGAGGTGCTGTCACATTTATCTGCTGATAAATTGAGCAGAGCACTATAAAAAGGCTATTGAACTAATCTTACACACATGAATGTGCTTTCAGAACAGCATAATGAGGTGATAAGGTCTTTAGAAGTAGCCGGAACAGAAATTAAATGGGAAATGGTATGCAAAATCATTGTTTGGAATAAGTGAGGTACAGATAGCTTTGCCGTCTACTTTCCCTGAACTGCGTAAGCGTTCACTTCACTTTAAGGCCCCTCATTGTTCAGATGTCCTTTTTCCTCCTACAATTATCACTCCTGTCACTAAACATCGTTGTCCTGCATAGATATGCATTATGATCAACATTAAGCACTGCTTACCTCATCCAGATTCATCTGATCAGGATCGTCCCAGGGATTTAGAAACTTTCCTCCCCTCTGCTTCTTCAGTGGCACCACCACCACATAATAACCCCTGATGCAGAACAGACACTGGATTCAAGACTAGGAACTTGGACAAAGTATTTACAGAGCTTCCACATTTTGCTACAGCCATATTTGAAATCGCATTAGTGTAATCTCTTTGCTCAAAATTCTATACCCCATCAATTACCCCATCATGACAATGTGCAAAAAGGTTTTAGAGATGTTTGCAAATTTATAAAAAATAGAAAACTAACTAATTAAATTACATTGGAAACACAATTCAAATTCCAGTGCCTACCCCACTACCTAACTTAAAACAATACTTGGTGACCCATGATGTCAGATAAAAGACTGACAGGCCCTGATCAGGGATTAGCCTGTCAGGAACAAAAAAATAGCTTTTTTTAAACCAGCAAAAGCATAAATGCTCAGAGTTTCACTCTTCCCTTTTGGAAGTTGTTGTTAAAAAGACAGAGACAATCAACAGTGAATTCAGATAAGGTACAAATATACAGTAAGAGTAGCTATTAACAAGAATTCAAGACATCAGGACGTCAGCAGAAAGCAGAAAGTTGAGTATGTTACAATAAAGTTGCTAAGTTTTATCCACTCTGTCATAAAACATGCTAGATTTAAAATTGCTGACAGACTTTTAGAGATCTCACTGTTAATATTAAGTGATCACAGGAAAAACACAAAGAGACCACTGTTTTGAAAATAGAAAAATCATGAATGAATGAATTGGGCACAAAATCTTTGACTGGTGCCTCTATATCTATAAATAAACCTGTAAGATTGACAAAGATATCACTTGATTGTAAGATCATCTATAATCTTTACAAATGGTTTCTAAGGCAGCAGTCGGTACAGATTAAATAATAAAAAAAGGGTGTGAATAAAATCCATACTTTTCTAGACATAAACAACATGACAATTGCAAAGAGGACAAATGTAAACAGCAGAGTGAATCATCCGGGGTTTTGAAATGCAAAAAATGCTATCATTTGCTATCTATTTTTGGTTTTATGGTTACAAAACACAGACGAAAGCATCAGCCCTGGGCTCTCATTTGTGGGTGTTTTCAGACATGCTTTGCTGCCAAATGTTTGAAATCTGTTGTTATAGGCCAATAAATAAAATAAGAAGAAACCCTGACATGTGCTAAAAAATATCTTTCTGGGAATGTAGAAGAATGAACCTGAAACTACATGACAGGAAACAACTTACTATTTAACCACCACATGTATTGCATTCCCATCATTACCTGACTTTTGCTGTCGTCTGCACAGTTGGCAGCTGCACGGTCACCATTCCATCCGCATTTGTCTTTCCCACAATAAGGGGTTTGCTTTTCAGGATGTCTGGGGCGGTTGTGGCAGTGACGCGGTGCTGCAGCCCGCCAGCGCTGTTGGCGCGGTTTGTGAGCAGGAACGAGTACTGGGTGTCCGGATCCAAGCCAGTTATGAGCTTCTGAGTCTGCTTGCCATCTACTTCTACAGACTGGCCTTTTCCATACAGGATCTAGGAACATAATTCACAACATGCACAAAGTTTTCAGACTTCAAAACAGTTGTTTTCAACTGCAAAAACATCTACACGACACTGCAGATCAAAGGTATGGCACTTTTATTGGGTAATAACTTCAAAATAAAGCTAGCTAAACTGTGACAAATAACTTGTATTAGTAAGATTGATGAGTTGTGATGTGTAATGTTTTGCTATTAATTAATTCCTGTGTTTTTTTTACATTATTTGTTTAGGCATCACACAGATTTACATAGTCCTATAACCAGCCCAAACATTTTATATCTGTTGATACATTTGTGATACTAATGTGATAATTGATGTATTTAATGCTAAATTAATTTTTCATCCAATAAATGGGTAAAAAAGTTTGCATAGTGTACCTCGAGGTTCTGCATCGGGCCCTCTGCTTTTTCAGGTTATATATGAATTAGCAAGCTAGAGAAAAAATTTTGCTTTAATAGTTAAAATTTCTCAATGCAGTTACCTGCTTACAATGTCATTCTCCAGTCCTTCATTACCGGATCCTCCCATTGATATATGTCCAGTTCACCTTGCTCCCGTTTGGTAAGTTTTCAGCTTTATATTAAAACCAATTCTGTGCTCATGTCTGCATTTTATTTTTACTTTTCAGTGATTCTTTCTTTTAAAACCACAATAATATAATTTTACTAACAATCCACCCAGGAGCTGCAGATGAAAATTAGTCTGTTAAATCTGGTTTTAGATGATGGGTACTGCCTCTTTTGAACATTTCAGTATATAAGAGAACTATGCCAAAGTAAAAATGACTTTTGGAGTTTGAGTTGACACTCAGTTTGGCTCCTTTCCGCTCTATAGTCTATTTACTTTCTGATCTGCTGGTTAGTATTTTGAGGTTGTAGGTGTTAATACTATTTGTTTTAGGGTTTTGGATCAGCCTCAGCTGTTTTCACTGTGATAATTAGTTTCTCCTTTTTCTTATCCTAGTAACCATTGCCTGGTATTTGTTCCTTGTTGGTCCTTGTTAACCTTGTTAGTTAGTATATACCATACAGTGAAAATGTATTTACAGTAAACGGCTGGGCAGGGTTCTTGTCCCGGATCTCCCAAGAAAGCAGAACTGAGTTCTTCATGGCTGCCTTCACTCTGAAGTTGGTGGCAAAAACTGTAGCACAGGACAGACGAGAACAGAAGAGCAAAAAGATTTCAAGAGCGTTAGGTATTTTCTTCTGTGAAATTAAACATATGTAGTCTTACCTGTGTTTCACTCTTTAGAAGCAGAGTCAAAATAGCTATTTGATCTGATCAACAAACAACATGACTGGACAGAGACTCTGCCCCAGACCCAAGACTCTTACCTTGCTTTAAGAATAGGCTGTTGGGTCTAAGGCTACAGTGACAAGACAATGAAAAAGGACACTTAAGATGCAGTAACTATTTACTGAGTGTTTGTGGCCATGTGTATGTGCAGATTTGCATGATATGAGCTCCAGAGGGCTGTTTGAACCTGGTTCGGGCAGCCAGAATAAGGATGATGGGTTGCAAGAATGTGAGCGTAGTCCTACCTTGGTCAAGCCGCTGCGTCCTGAACTGGATCCGGGGGCTGTACGGCCCAGAACCGACAGCTGTGAACGCACACACCCTGACATCATACACAGTATCGGCACTAAGACCCTCCAGCAACACACTTGACCCAGGAGTGGGCACCACCACCTCCGTAGCATTCCCCCGACTATTTATATCCTTATACAGCACAGAGTACTTTGTAATTTTTCCATTTTGCTCTATCAGAGGGACTGATTTCCATGTCAGTTTGAGATAGGTAGCAGAGGCCTCCTCCAGAATTATATTTTCTGGGTATCCAGTTGGAACATCTTCTGGAGTGGTCACCTCCTTGACAGTTTCCTCTCCATAGCCCATTTTGTTTCGAGCAGAGAGTCTGAACACATAGTTAGCTCCCTTGTGGATATCTAGAGCAGTGTAATGGGTTTCTTTAGTGGGGAACTCCACCACCGTAAAGGGAAGAACATCCAAACGGCCGAAGGTGAGTCGATATCCCAGCAAAGGGGTTGGCGGGTTGGGAGGGGGATACCACTGCAGAAGAGCAGTACCTAATTTAGTTGCACTAACCAGCAGTCTAGGTTTCTCAGGAACTGTATAAAAGGGAGACAGTAAAAGAAGAAGAAAGAGAATGATTAAAAGATAATTAGAGGGTTATTATAACGCACATTACTCAAAATCAGAAGCAAAACGGGTGACTAATATAATGTGTGACTAAGTGACCTACTTCTTAATGGCAAGGTAAGACATTATGATGTATGACCAATTCAGTAATTTAGCAGCCTCTAATGTTAATTAATGAAGCTAAGCATGATTACTCATAACTGAGCGTTTTTATCAGCGAGTCTGTTTGTGAAGGCACACTTACAAGGCAAGGCAGTGCATGCAGTAACAGCTTTGCTGCGAGCACCGTCACCCTTTGCGGTGTAAGCTCCCACTGACACAGAGTAGGCTGTGTCTGCTTTCAGGTCTCCAAGCACAATCTCCTAAAAAAAACAACCTGTCAGCTACAAGAGACAAAACGACTGTGGCATTGCTGGGTCTTAAAATCCAAATGGATAGAACAAGACAGAAACGATTTGTAGACAAGGCATTCAATTCAATTGCAATGCTTAAGGCTTTTTTCCATTTTGATGGAAAAGCTTCTCCTTGGAGATTATTTTAGAAAAATGAAAAACAAATTTTATAAATCGTGGAAACTTAGTACAAAATTTAATTTAACTGAACAGACAATTTTTTACCACATTTAATAGAATATATTTCTAACTTATTCGAATCAAAACAAACCAGATAAATTCGATTCTCATTTGGGAAGTTATAAGTACTGGTATTTCTCTTCAAGCAAAATAAAAAAATTAGAACAAAAGCACAGTGGAGAGTGGAGTGAAAGCTCTCGGCCCAGTCTGGATTTTGAAGTTAAAATCCATCATTTGTAATGTTTTGTTTTTCGTGTTCAATGAAATGCCTGGCAAAAGGTTTACTTACATATTCTGCTGAGTTCCCATATTCCCACTAAGCGATGAAGCCATAAAGCAGGAAAAAACAAAAAATACACACTTTAGAATATTCGTACAGGATCAACAACATATCTCTAAATTTAAAGAAGTACATCAATTAACATTTTCAGAGACTGTTGTTGAAGGCTGTTTTCTTAGAAAAAAAGCAATATGGTAATTGCTTTCTAAACAGAATACATTACATATTGTAATGGCCTAAAGTGGTATTTATATTGATCCTGCATGAAAAGACACTTATATCTTATTTATTTGAGGTTAATTGCAACCTACAATTAATAATGAAGTGACTTTTCTTCTTTGTTTTTCATAAATTGCTCCTGGCACAGATTACTATATAAGTAATTAGTTGTTTGTGTTCGCGTTACCTGTGAGTCATCTATGAGGATGTCTTTGATGAGGGATTGACCTTGTGGTTCGCCATAGTTTGTCCGCACATAGTGGACTTGGTAGCCACGGACCTGTCCATGTTGCAGCTCAGGTGCCGGAGCTCGCCACTTCACCCTAATGGCCGAGGCATTCACTGTCTCTGCTTCAACCCCTCGTGGAGGACCACTTGGAACTACAAATGCATTTTGGAATAGAGGTCAAGGGTCACAGGTGATGGGCACTTAATAGTAAAAGCTGTCAATTTAGTCCTGTAGAAAATAGGTGGGCAGAAAAAAAATATCCAAAAGCTGGGAAAAAACATTACAACCCTTCAAAAAGTCTTTAAGTGCTGTGATGTCTGGTAAAAAGCCGATAGATAAAAATGAGAGAGCTCGAGGAAAATCATGGTTGGAAAAAAGCGGTGAAGTATAAGAGGCAAATGTAGAGAGAGGTAAGAATGGCAGAGAGCGAAGTATTTGTTGCCGGGGGCAGGTAAAAAGTGGCAGTCATTCAACGAGAAAATACTGTTATCAAGAAATCCATCTCTCGTGCTGCCAAGAACTGCACTTTTACCCGAAAAGAAAAAGACAGGGAGAAAAAAGAACCTCCTGTCACCTCTTGTTATCTGACTGACTCCAGTAAAACCACTCTAAAAATGGTGGATATAGAAAAAGAAAAGATTTTATGAACCAAAAGGGACTAAAACAATATGGAGTGAGTGCTCAAAAAAATTTGCAGATTCTTGATAGCACAAAATACAGTTAAGTAATCCATGTTGAATTATTTTAATTGGTAAAGAGGATGAGGAGGATTTTGTTTGTAAGACATGGTCAGTCAGAAAAGCAAAGACAAGACGTTGCATTGTTTTGTTTGTACGGATCATCATTATCATTATAGAAGAATGAAATCTAGACAGTTTCCTGTTACCAAAAACAAGATTTTAAAGGATAGGAATAGATGCAGGAGGATAAAAATGTCAGCTGAAGAAAAGGGGCTTCTGGAGAGAAGGAATATTAGGACGAGATTTCTGAGTTTTGAGTTAATTTTTGAGGTTATTAGAGGGAAATCAAAGCAAGGATTATTAAAATGGGTGGATTTGAAAGTGGTTCTAAGATGCCACATTCATTTAAAACTTAAGCTCACAGAAAGACATAATGCCTCTACCAACCAGTGGTTGTTAGTTGGGGGTAACGCTCATTCAATATTAATCAGCGGCCGTTGTTAGTTGGGCAGACAAGCCTAAGACTGGTATGGGAATATATTTGTATTTATTTCAGGAACATACCATCTTCCTCGGTGCGGATAAGCAGCTGTAAACTTTCCGGTCCTTCTCCAGCCTCCGTGAGCGCTCGAACAGTTAAGCCATACTCGGTCCATTTCTCAAGATTTTCCAGGAGATACGGAGAACTTCCCAGAGGAATCCCGTCAACTCTTTTGGACGTTTTGTTGCCCTCCATTGTGGAATACTGGATGGAGTATCCCGTTATGATGCCGTTCTGAAACTCCAGGGGTGGTGGAGCCCAACTTACCAGGATGCTGGTAGAACTGGGACTGGTGCATGTGATGTCCTGGGGAGGTGCTGAAGGAACTGGTAGGCCAATATTGAGGAAGGTTGTTGTTGTTGGGTAAATGTCATTGGGTGGTGTGTGCGAGTTGTTTTGTGTCGGATGAAGAGGTCAAGAGGTGTTTGCCATGAAAGAATGATGATGAAATTGAGCGGATGAGAAACAGGAGAACAAAAAAGACAAAGAAACATAAAATGAAAACAAAACACTGGATAACGAAAGCTCCTGTGTGTGAAAAATGACTTTGTGTGACTAGAAAGCAAAAAATAGCTGAACAAAGATATCGAATGAGGGGTGTCACATCTGTATAAATGTTTGGTTAATGAAAACAAGTGAATGACTTCAAAGAAATGTAACACAAAGACACTGACTAGAGATATTACACATAAAGATACCAGCTATAACTTACTTGTCCTTTGCCTAATGAAGATTCTTTGATCCACGCTGGACTTCTCATGTCTATCTGCGAATTTCTGGCCTCTTACCTTGTAGTTGATTGAATCTGACAGAACTCAGATTGATACCAAACAAATAAAGACTTCAACTCTAATTCATTCATTCATCAACTTAAACCCTTGATTAAACTAGCCACACAATTAAACGAATTACAAATTCTTTTAATTGTGTTTAATGTTTTGGTTCTCAAAAGATTGAAGAAGTGGTGTTGTTCTTAAGGCTGTGGCTGATGTGCATATTTTTCTGATGTTAGGTTTTAGATGCCAATATTTATTTGCATATTTGTTGAAGCATCAACCATGAAGTCGGTTAAAGTCTGGATTGCTAGCGGCCCCATTTTGACAATGCAACAAGTGAACTAATAAAAAAGTGTGTTGCAGAGAAATTTATTGATTTCACCAGGTACAAAAGTATTCACACTTTTTGAACTTTTCACATTTTGTCACATTACAACCCCAACACTTGATGTTCTGTTCATGTTTAAAAAACTGAAAATGTAAAAAAGAGTTTGTTCAAACGCTGTTTTGGAGACCAAGCTGAAGAACAAAATAAGATACTAAAGATAACAGGGACACCAGCCAGTAAGCCAGTAAGTATCAATTTGAATACATTTTTGAAAACATCTATAGACAAGGATCTCTTGACAAGGCATGTGCTTTTTATTGCTTTTAAACTGTTGCCCTCAAGTAGATGGTATTGCTATTGCTTTTTTAAACAAAACAATACAGAGCTGTTCTTTACAGCAAAAACAAAACACAAAAAATCCCCCCAAAGTATCCTAGTTTTAACATGAAAATCTTTGAAAAATCCAAGCAGCATTAATACTTTTGTAAAGATCTATAGCTTAAGATTTTTTGAGCACCTTTTTGGCTCAGTAGCCTTGCATTGTCAAAACAGAAGGTTGTTTTCCCTCTTCTCTCAAATCCAATCTCAAAAACACAACCACACACTTTCACACCATGTAGTGTGCACAGATAAACCTACGTGTCTGCGGAGTGTCAATGGACACTTCGTTGGTGTACGCTCCAATCCCATTTTTGCTCTTGGCGGCCAGCTGGAACGTGTAGGTGGAGAAGGGCTTTAAGTTCTTCAGCAGGTAGGAGGTGGCTGGCTCAAAGCTCACTTTCCTCTGAAGAGGCGCACAGATAAGAGGAAGCTCTTAACATTCAGGTCAGGTCATCTTCTCTCTGCTCTCCATTCCATCCACTCAAACATCCACTTTTAATATTTATGTTATCATCCATCCAGCCACCAAGTAAACAGTCCATGCTACCAGTCCATCCGTTTTTCCTGTGCCTACCTCCTCAGTGTCGTCCACCCTTCGATAAACCAGTTCATATCCAGTGATTTGGCTGTCTGGGCCACCCTGGGTTGAGGGGGCCACCCAGGACAACAGGATACTGGTCTCAGACTTGGCTTCACCCTTGAAGTCCAACGGTTGGGATGGAACTAAAAAGAAATGAAATAAGAAAGGAAAATATGACTACTTATGTGTCGTGTTTTCCCAGAATTATAGGGCGATGAGCTTTTCATAGTGAATCGTTTCATTGTTTCTCTAAGTTTACCTCCAGTCTTGGCTATAATTTGGAGATCCTGTGACAAAGGTCCATCTCCTACAGAGGTAAACGCCAGCACTCGGATGTAATAAGTCTTGTTAGGAGTCAGATCTTGGATGGTGATGAAATTGGTGCCTCGGACCATCTGCTTCTCCCACTGTACGCATCAATGCAACACATGCGTGCTCATTTTTAATGCTGCTAATAAAGTGTCCGATTTTAAAGTTATTGACTCAAATAACACAGAACCACACACCTGGTTGACTGGGAGTGTGTTGTCTGAGGTGTAGTACACCCTGTAACCGACCACTTGACCGTTGGGTTCCTCTGGCTCGTCCCAATGAATCATTGCTGTTGTAGCACTCAGCATCCGACCTATGACCTGCAGGGGGAAAAAAAGCCTTCAGCTGAGGAATTCAGCACTCTAAAACTTGAATTTAGACTCATTTGATTCAGTGTTGTGGTGCT
This sequence comes from Xiphophorus maculatus, assembly GCF_002775205.1. Taxonomy (NCBI): domain Eukaryota; kingdom Metazoa; phylum Chordata; class Actinopteri; order Cyprinodontiformes; family Poeciliidae; genus Xiphophorus; species Xiphophorus maculatus. The sequence goes on from NC_036447.1 coordinate 11,533,310, forward strand.
TAGATGAAAAGGCAAACAAAATCTTCAAATGTTTTTCCTGTTTTATTGTTTTCATATTTTAGATCCCAGAAAATGAGCCTAATGATTAGTCTAAAAAGGGGCCAAGACTAAAGGAGAAAGAGTTACTGTAATCCTAAGAATGTCAGGCCATCAATTTAAAACCTTAAGCTGAAGAAAACTTGGGTAATTCAGCACAACAATGATCCAAAGCGCACCAGCAAGTACAGTACATGTCTGTGTAGCTCAGATAAAAGCAAAATGAACATCTTTTCTGATATAAACCTTAGCTTGCTGTTATGAAACATATCATCGTCACAAAAAAGCCAAAGGAGAAAAAATCTGTAAGAGGGCAAATACTTCTCTGCAGCTCTGCACATGAAGCTGCCAATCGGTGCCTATCTGCAGTAGGTAAGATATTAACTACTATTAATTTTAATTTTATTAAAATATTAACTACTATTAATTTTTTTTTTCATTTTTTGCGGCTCTAGTGCCTCATATTTTTTCGACAGTAGGCAGACGGGAAGGAGAGGGAGGAGAGGGGGGAAGACATGTGGCAAAGGTCGTCGGGACCGGGAGTCGAACCCGCGTCGAGGACTAAGGCCTCCAAACGTGGGGCGTGCTAACCCCTGCGCCACCACAGCACGCCCCGATATTAACTACTTTTAAACTTTTAATAGAACCTTACTTCAGAAATCCTGAACTATCCCTTTAAGATGCCCTCCTACCTGTCGAGGAGGTGATGAGGGAGCCTGCTCTGCTGTACGAGCCTCCACCACCTCGCTGGACGGACCCTGGCCAATGGTGTTGACGGCTGCGACCCGGAAATCATAGTGAGAGTACGGGCTGAGGCCGCCAACGCTGTAACGCGTTGTGGCAATACCATCTATCTCTTTGTAAGGGTCGTCTGAACCCTTGGCACGATGCTGGAGCAAGCAGGAGACATCAAAAGAAAGAGGAGGAGTCACATGCACAATCTGTTCCTGTTTAATAGCATAAATATTTATGTAGAAATTACTAAACCCCAATCCTTTGATTCCTAATTCAGTCCAAATCTCAGTCTACATATCTAGATGTGAGACATAACATGCTAAGTGTGGTTGTCATGCTTTTTATAAACAGAGTATTGAGTCAGAGCTATTTTTTATTCCTACATTAAATTTCGCTGCTGCTTCTGGGAGGAGAGCAGCCACATGACAGCGGATCCCATTTGAGAAAATTGAGAATTTAAAAGTCTATCACCAGCCAGAGGCTCTTTTGTTTTATAGCCCTGCTTAATGATCTGTTAATAACAGTTTATGTTCATAAAAAAAAAAAAACTATTGCTTTAGACATCTGAAGTACTGTAACTCGGGAATGTGTGCAAACAGTGCTGTGGATGTGCGTCATCGTAAATTATTGGAACCCCTATTAAAGGTAATAATTCCCTTTATACTGCAGTAGAAAAAATTAACATGATACAGTTCTAAAAAAATAAATAAAACTTTCAATATTAGTTCAATGGTTAGAGTGAGAAAAATAATCCTTCCTTAAGAAATAATTATTAGTTTTTTGTTTATTACATTGACAGCTACCTCCAACAATTCCTCTAAGACAAATAAAACTGAGACAACCTTTTAATTTTTACTTGTATAAGTGAATTACTATTTTTAAGATTTTGCAAGACTGTTTCCCTGTCCCATGTTACAAAGAGTCCTTGCCACTCTTCAAAATTGAAAAGACACTAAAACAAACCTTTCCTGGACCAAACTATAAACAAAAAACAAGTGTGACGGGGCTTTCTGGACACCAGGCTTTGGAACAGGCTTCCTAATCAAACCGATTCAGCCCAGAAATATGAATAATAGAAAAAACCTCATAAGACATTTCTCTTTCTGCAGGTTTGCTGCTCCATTTAAGTATGACACCTTGGCTTTATTTATTTATTGGTTGTATATATTTTTTTAACTTTAACTAGCTCTGTGCATTGTGTTAGATCTCTTTTCATCACATCAAAATGCATACATTGCCAATCCTGACTTAATTAACAGATGTCAAAACCTCTATTGTTTTAAGGGAATGACCTATGGTCATATTATGCAGTCATATTATGTATGAACTGTACAAAATAATGAGGCTGTGTAAAACTAAAAGAAAATATTTCCAAATATCTATTTTAGAGGGTTTTTTTTTGTAAATCTTCATCGCATGTAAAGAGTTGTGCAGTTTGTGAGTGCAGAACTCCTGAGGCACACTTGCTTGAATGAGTGTTTGCTCCACACCTGTATGACATAGTAGGAGACTGGTTCGGGGTTTCCCGAATCCCAGGTGAGAGTAATGCTAGTTGCAGTTCTCTCTGTCACCACAGGAGCACCAGGAGCCTTTGGCAGAGCTGCAGGGAGGCAAAGACAATAAAATCTCACCCATCAACCATTTAAAACTTGAGAAAATGTCAAATCTACAAAACAATCAAGTGACGAGGAACATGAAGCATCATTATGATAACATTACCACAATCTTTGCCAATTGATTTAAAATTACAAAAGGCAAATGCGAACAAAATTATTCTGATCACCAACATCAAGAGATCAAGTTCATCCAAACTTCAGCTATTCTGTGAAGGTCTGTGAGGGTTTTTAAAGAATATTAGTGAACGTGTCAATGGTGACTTTTCAGCATTGACTGATTAAAAATGTACTAGTTCCACTGGCAAATTTTTTCAATCACAAGGCATTTTTCCCAATTAATAAGAGAAAAAGCTGCCAGATATTTGACAATTCTTTTAATCAATATTCAAGAATAATTGACTTAAAACTAGTTCATATCTTTTTATAAAGTTACTTTAAGTTAGTTTGGTCTTATTTCAAGTTCACTAAGTTGTTTGTACAGTAAAATGTGCAGTAAAAACAACTTATGGTTCAAACACAACACTTTACAAGTTAAGTCATAGAATCACTGTCATCATTATTTATTTTCTCCTTTATATTCCATCCATAGAACTCACCTTTCACAATAATCTGCGCCATAGCCTCGATCACACCGAGCGTGGACATGGCAACGCAGGTGTAGTTGTTGGACTGGCGCACGTCAGTCAGCTCCAGGACGTTGCGTCCAATGGGCATGTCATCCTCAGGCGTCAAGTCTTCAGCTCCCAGCATCCACTTCACGTATGGCATGGGCGAGCCCACCGCCACACAGGTGATGTTGACGTTTCCCCCTGGCATGATTTCGCTGTCAGCCGGGGGAATGGAGAAGCGAGGGGGGACGCGACGCACTAAAATAAAAGATGACGAGGGCAGGAAGGCAAGAGGAGGGACGTGATTAGATTTCAAAAACTTTGCAGAAAGAACAACAATCAGGGATTAAATGAATATTTCACAGGATTTAGAATAAACTGCAAGCATAAAGAAAGGACATCGTTGGTGGGGTTCATGTGATATGAAAATGTTTTATTAATGCCAATGAAAGTGCACACTGTTCAATGTTTTATGAACTGCATCAAAAAATAGACAAAAATGTCACAGCAAACACATGCACACAGGGGAAAGGAAAAGTTTTTTTTTCTTTTTTTTTTTAACTAGCTGGTTTGAACCCCCAGTGCCTGCAAAACACTAATGGATGTTTTGTTGAAGGAAAAAAAAAAGTTGGGAGAACCTCAAAAGAGCCTCACAGTCATTACTGTACCAACCTTCTCGCAGCTCTGCAGAGGGAGGCAGTGGAGGAGGCAGAAAAGAAAGGAAAACAGGAAATATCAGACAAGACGGCAAGAGAAAACAAGTTAAGTATAGAAGACAAGAGAAAGTGCAAGAGAACAAGGAAGAAAAGAAATGAGGAGAGAAGAAAGAGAACATAAGCAGAGTCATATATTAGATGGTTGATGTTGGTGAAAAGCCTTCCAGTTTAAGGCACTGCCAGCTGTCTCCACAGACCGCCTGTCAAACACTCTATGAGCACCACTGCAAGATTTTACCGGCTTTGCAAGCACTGTTAGACACACATCACTGACTCTGCACTGTTTCTCTACTCTTTGTTATATACATAGTTGATACATGTGTGCACCCCCCTTGAATATATATGTGTGTTTTTTTTTGTTTACCCAGGAGCAATGCTAGATTTGCCAATGTGTGCTACACTGTGTAAATGCCCTCTCTGTTTTTTTTCTCTCTTTTAACCAGGGTGGGCAGACAAAAGAGCAGAAAGCCCCAGGAATAAAATTGTCTCCAAGATTCAAACATTTGGCGGGTGCACGTGTGAGCGTGTCGAGGGAGCAGGAAGGCTGACAGCGCCTGAGGAAGTGAGACGCCTGTCAGATTTGGGGAGGAAACACGAGTTCTAACCGGACAATGATTTGGATTTACTTCTGAGGTCTAAAGGCTAAGAAGCCAGGGCAGAGCAAATTAATAGTTTGAAACAAAACTGATCTCAGCTGGTACTTTAAATGTAGCCCTGTTTATGAATAAAATATTTAGTGAATTCAAAATCTGTAGGTAACAGTAGTATCAGATCACATTAAGTATTTATACCGGGTGATTTTTTTTTTTGTTATGTTACAGCCGCCATATTTCTTGTGTTTTACTGAGATTTTATTTGAAAGACCAAAACAAAGTAGTAAAAATCAGAAGAGAAAGGCATGTATTTGCATTCAGCTCCTTTACTTTAATACATTGTAGGATCACCTTTCCCTCTGACTGTAGAAAGTAAGATATATCTCCATGTCATTTTCACATCTCGAGACTGCTACCCTCCAGCTCAGTTAAATTGGATGAAGAGTTTCAGTGAACTTCAATTTTGAGACCTTATCACAGATTCTCAGATAAACTTAGGTCTGAATTTTGACTGGGTCACATGAATATGCTTTGATTTAAACCATACTATTGTTGCTCTGGCCATATGTTCAAGGTTGTTGTCCTGGTGAATGGTAAACCTCTGCCCTAGTCTCAACACTGAAACTTTCTTCCAGGGTTACAGAATATTTAGCTAAATTTATATTCCTATCAGCTTTGACCAGCTTCTCAAGAAAATGATATAGATACATTTGATGTGTTAGGTTTATGTGTTGTGTTAGTTTCCTTTCACACAGATCTAAATTTTGGTTTCATCTTGAGCACTGAGATTAAATTATTCACAGGTGGACTACTAATTGGGTAACTTTTGAAGACAATTGGCTGCAGAGGATTTTCTTTAGCTTAGGTAGCTGAACTCATGCATGCTACAACACACTTTTTAGATTTTTTCATCTTTATTGTACTTTCCCCCCAAAATTATACACTACTTTGTGTTGGTCTAACTCATTAAAGCACAATAAAATACTTAAAATCTTGTGGTTGTTTTCCATTGATGTTACGAGCACAATACCAATACAATGTTCTACAATACAATGTTCTTCAAACATGTCAACCTTCTTTCTAAAAATATGTTTTTTAAATATTTGGTGGTAAACAGACGTGGGAGACGGCTTCGACTTACCTCTGACATACAGGTTTGCTGGAGTGGAGTAGCGTGTCCCAAAGCTGTTGGTGGCAACACACTCATACTTCCCCTGGTCCAATTCCTCACTCATCTCTATCTGTAGGGCACCTGGATGGATGGAGCACCAGAGAGAGAGGGTAGAACACAGAGAAAATAAAAATAGCAATTACACAGCAGCGGAAGACATGTAGGTATCTAAGAAAACTAAACATTAAAATGGCGTTTAGGTTTTCAAATAAAAAAATGACACTGGAGGCAGTTTCCACAAAATGAGCTGAACTCTTTTCAAGAACTGTAAAGGGAGCCATAACTGTGATTCACACGTTTTTATCATTTTCAGCAAGAATCTGCCCCAAAATAAGCATCACCTTGCTGATGTAGAAATGAGAACAAAAAGCCAAAATAAGGGGACACAAACCCTATAAAAATGGAGAATGTTGTCTCCATGCAAGACAGAAACACATAAACAACGTTGTCAAAATATGTCCAAAAATTGTCACCAATAAAATATATATATATATAAAAAAAAAATCAGCTGAAAACTGTGATTATATTGTGGAGCAAATCAGTTTACAAGGATAACATCTGCAAAAGTATTGCCGTAGAAATCAGATATCCCAAAACGGATCCACCAGAGGGATCAGGAGTGTGATTGATGTCAGTTTAAAAACACACCCAGTTAATAAGGAGGTAAAGACATTAATCGAGCTCCATCAAGGCCAACAGATTAAAAAAAACGACATACGCAAAGCCTTGGGAAGGGACCGATGCTTTCTCGCTCCCTGAAAATAGAAAAACCGTCAAAAAAAGTCAACCAGAGGTTCTTTTAAAGATGGTGTGGAAAGGCAAAAAAAAGCGCCCAGAAAAAACTTTATCAAAAAAGTGGTCGTTTGGGGCTTTTTATTTTCATAATGGAGGAGAAGAAAGGAGGTGATGGTAAAAAGCCATGAAGATGTGTGTGTGTGCGTGTGTGTGTGTGCGCGCTGGTGTGTGAATACACTAATGTGAGTCTGAGTCTTCGCCATCTGGACTCTTCAGGCAGAGTGAATAACAGCTGGGAGGGAAAACAAAACGGGGACGTTTGATTGGGCAAATATAGACAAGGTAGAAGGACACACCGGTTCAAGACTGGGTCAAGACTCTTGTAAAAAACGGAGAAAATAATCGAGTCATCAAAAAGAGGAAACAAACTTAAAAAGATGAAACGATCCTTTTTCACCTCAAACTGCAATACAGAAGTAAATCAAGCCTTTAAACACGCCATGCTCTATCTGAAACATTTACATGCTGAAGATTTCATGAAGTTAACCCCTTCCCATTCCGGAGAATGCCATTCCAGATACATGGCTAAAATATTTGGCCTCTGTGTACTAAAAATGGACTGAGACATGATTTAAATTTACCCTGTTTTCTTTGTTCTTTTGACTAATGTATAAGTCTACATCAATATTTGAACTACTGATTTCTACCTAGTTCATCTAGTTGCTCAGTACACTCCAGCTCAGTTAAATTGGATAAAGAGTTTCATCCAATTTAACTGAATGAAACTCATCCAGTTGAAACTACTGGATGAAACAGCAGCAACAACTCTTTTTTTTACTGTATATGTTGAGCAAGATAAAAATATGTTTAGAAACAAATGATAAAGCTAGGGACGTTTGATGTGATGTGTTTGTAGAGCAAATAAAGAAGTGTCCTTTACCTAGTTAACTCTGTGTTGTAGAAGCATAAAAGGGAAACCCTGCAGACTAGATGGGACAAAATATCTGCTATTGTCAAGTAAAAGATAGTATTTTAAAACAGATGTGCCCAAAGCATCATGAACACCATTGAAGAGTAGTTTACATGACAAAGATTTGATTACCCTTAATTCAGTACAACACTGAAAATGATATGAATGATTGCAGAGACAACAAAATCTGATTGTGATTCCTGTCTGATTTCAGTTTTTGTTTCGTTTTTTGGCAGATACCTCTAAATAATGATAATAATACCAAAACAACCTTAGCAAACCTCCAGACATGCTTGTCAGTTCACAGCTAAGGGGCCAGAGCAAGAAAAACATGGCACTGCATGATCCTGAAGTTTGGAGTTGAACCCCATCGAGGAAGTGAAGGCCTTATTAATGAGAAAACATGCTGTGCCCTAATGCTACTATGAACTAAAATTACTACAAACTAAATACAAACACAACTGTTTTGTTAACTAAAGGCCTTAAGCTGCTGGACATTAAAAAACCTGTATGTATTGAATGCAGCATATCACTAAATACTTAAAGTTGTTTTGTTTGTCACTACCTTTAGTTGTATCCTGTTTTGACCAAACAACGAAGTCCTCTGTTTCAGAAGAATAACCAAACTTTCCAACAGTACTCATACACAGCAAGTTGCGCAGAAAATGGTGTGTGGGTGACAGTCGGAATGGTAAGGGGTTTTAAACTGATGGATATAAAGAAGAAACATGATGGAAGTGATGAATGTTTCTGTTAAAGAGCGAACACTGAGGGTGAGATGGGAAAATATGAGACGAGGATGGCAGATGAGAAGAGAGTCGGTGACAGTTACAGCATTAATGATGTTATTTATTGCTCAACTCCAATTACTCCTCTTGTACCTCCTGCAGATCTGATGCAGTTTGGCGAGTTTTGTCAATAGAACAGAGTATATAAACCCCCCATTCATGAACCCACCAAGGGCTGCTATTCAGATCTGCAAGACAAGTTGGAAGCAGGGGTTGCAAAGGAATTAGGCCACTCTGTCATGTTGGTCCACGCAGCAGTCTTACCTCGTATGGGCGTGCCACCTGAGTGGGCAATGAATGCACGAGATTAGAGAAGGAGAAGAAGAAGAAAATGTTAGTACCACAAAAAGGGAGACAGGGACAAGGTAGGAGGGGGACTTTGGGAGTATGGGGGTAACTTGTTAAGGGAGAAAAATTAAATTAGAGAGGAAGACTTAAAATACTGATCCTTAGACAGTAAGAGAAAGTGGAGGCATAAAAGAATAAGACAGAATAAGTAAAGACAGAATAAGCCTGAGAAGAGAAAAGCAGGTTTTAGATAGAGTAAGAGACAGTGACAGAGCTACAAGGGGATTGGTTATTGATTGGCTTCATTGATTTGCAGCAGGGTACATGTGGCTCTAGAAGTACTTTCTGGCCTTGAGTTTTACACTGTTCTTGTAAAAAAATGGGAATCAAAATAAGATTTAAACCTAAGAGCCAAAAAATATGTAAATATCTGTATGCAATTAACAGAAATACACACAAAAATAATCCACTCTCCAATACTTGAATAGTATCTCAACATTTTTAGTTTCTTATTTTTATGCTCCAATTGATCATTAAACTGATTTTGATTTTAATTCATTCACAGTCTACACTTAATTATTTTTCATGATTTACTCCTCAGTCTATCCCAAATTAGAGTATAGAAATATATTATGGAGTACATATTTGCTTCCTTGATTTTTCCATAAAAGTCATTAAATAGACTTTAATATTCTTCAAATAAAAAGGTTGAGTAGGAAGCTTTAACTTTTTTATTGACTGGATTGTTTTACCAGTCTTACCTCCATGATTGAACGAAGACAAAGGAGATTTGTATTGTAATCTAGTTTTATTACTATAATCGAGACACGCAAACTTTTATATAACAGAAACTTCAGCTAAAGCAGATCCAAAACAGGGTGACATTTTGTTTCTGATGGATAGTCTTCACTTAGATAAAGCAAGTGAAGAGCCACATGGTAAAAAGATGACATTTTAAAACCACAAGTAAATTCTGTCATAAAGTTTGTGTGCTTTTAAACTCTGACTGCCAAAGGCAAAGTTTAGTCTGGTTATATAAATTGATGTAATAGTAGCATTATTTGAGAAGTTTTACCAGTTTTAAGTTGTACATTTATCCTAATTTGTCCTTCATTTGAGTTTTACCATAGCAAGATAGTAATACCATGGTCTTTTTGCTCAGGCTTATCAAGAGATACTAATCTTAGATTGGCCTATGTTGATCTATTAACCTTTTTCCTTTTCTGTTTTATAGCTTGTAACACTATGCTATTTTGTTAGTGCAACTGCTAACCTGGAAACCTACTAAATTAAGCATAATGTCCATTTTCAATTAAAAAGACAGGTATCATTTGCTACTAGAGTCAGTAATATGATAATTAAAACCATCCCTATTTTAGAACAGATAGATAATTTTCAATGCCTGCGTGTAGACCTCAAGCCATATTTTTTCAGCGTATTGTCTAAAAAGACTAAAACTAAATGCTGAATACAAAATTAAATAAAAATGCATTAGAAAAAAGAATATTGAAAAGTGGATTTTCTCTCAGTAAAACGTTGTAATGTTTTTCATCTGTGATAAAAACTAAGCACATATTTGCCCCGACCCAAACTAACTTCTCTAAACTCAAATCTGAACAAGCTTATTTTATGTGCATCCTGCACTGAGTAGTAAATGTCTGGCAGCCTGAAAACCTGGCCAACATGGATTGATTTTTTTTTTCTGGCTCCACCTCTGGCATACCTATCTGCTGTCTGGCTTATTGACTGGTAACTCTATACAAAGGGTGGAAAGATTAAGTGGGTGACTGGGTGAAAGAGTGAGTGACTGAGTGAGAGAAAGAATCATTGAATTAGTGAACAGCTGGAAAAGTAAATAGGTGAGTGTGAGGAGAAAGCTGAAGTTCTTTGGGTGTGGAAAAGCTGCAGGTGCAAGGTGGAGGGTGGGACTCAGCTACATCTAAGTTGACAGAGACAAATATCTGTGTGTATATACACAAGAGCTCCTATATTTATTCATGTTCATATTCAAACTTTAGAAAAGGGTAGAACTACTGTAAGTGTATGTATGCACTTCTGAGCTTCCTGTTTTTTTTTTCTTTTAGTGTGTGATCGTTAGTAAAATGCATGCCATGCATTTTAATAACAGTGCAGTAAGTGTAATAAAAGGTGAGCAGCAGCAGCGACAGTAGCAACATTAGTGAGCAGTAAATAGAAAAGTGGACAGTGAGGGTGTGGGCCTCGGAACAGAAGCACTTACCAAAGGACTCTGTAGTTAAAAAGATACAAAGAGAAAAGAACAGCATAGAAAGGGCATTATAATCGGACCACTGGTTACAAAGACGTCTTGACTTAGATGAAACACCTTACTGGAGCTCCACAGAACGTCACTACATACAACTTTATAGTGAAAGAAATATTAAAAGTATTTTTTTTCTTTTAGCTTTTCACAAATTATAACATACAATAAATTAATCTAACATATTAATGATTTTACATTTAACATTGTTAACAATACTCAGTGTCTCGCAAAATCATTCATACCCCTTGGACTTTTTTTAACATTTTGTCATTCTAAAACAACAAATGTCTGTGTATTGTATTGCATTTAATGTGTAAAATAAATAAAAGCTCATGAAATGTGGCGTGTATTTAGATTCCGTTCCCTTCAATCATTATGTGAATAAACCACATTACAATGCAGTTACAGTTTTATTCTGGTACGCCTCTACTAACTTTAAACTACAGAAATTTTGTTGACCATTCCTCTTTGGAAATTAACTCAAGCTCAGTAAAATGGTTTGCAGAGCATCCGTTAAAATAAAATTTTCAAGTCTTGCCACATATTCGCTATTTGTTTTTGGTCTAGACTTTGACTGGACTAAAGCTAACCTGAAAAGCATTGCATTGTAGCTCTGGTTGTATATTTGTTTCATCCAGCTGGAATGCAAACCTCCGCACTGACCAGGTTCTCTGTTTTGACTAAAGAAAAACACCCCCAAAGCGCCATGTTGTCATCACCTTAAATTTTGTTGAATAAAATCAAGTGGAACTCCTTGACATGACCCTGGATTTTTTTCTAAACTGCCTTAGAGTCAAAGCCTCAGAGCAGAGTATATACAGTGCTCTTTTCAGAGTTTCTTGTTCTAAATAAATGACAATCATTTGTCCTTTTCCTCTCACGTGAACAAAGTATGTCACTTTGCTAGTCTATCACATAAAATCTCTGTAAAATATGTTGCAGTTTCTGATTGAAACATGACAAAATGAGATAAACATCATGGGGTATGAATACATTTGCAAGGCTCTATAAAAAAACAAATGATTAATAATGATGATTATATTAAACAGGGAGAAAAACAAGGAGGTTGGTTTCCATAATGATGGCAGAAATTTGGCCCTCCATTTACAAGATAATGGGTTTTGGGTAAAGAGTTGGTCCCTGAAGGCAAGAGGGAGAACTGAGGAGGAACAGGCTTTGGGATTTTACACACTACTGTGGCTATCAAACACAACAGATGGAAAAGGTTTAGCCTGCCTGACTGCAGTTATTTTCCATAATAAAATTGGTTGAATTTGGTACATATTTCCTTAAATTACATGAGTACAGTTTCAGGAAGTCAATTCACTTCGACAACAGGCATACTTAGCAAGACATGAAGAAAAAATATAACAAAAAATTTAGTCTTTAGTCACAGCAGTGGGCTTTATCAAGAGAGGATATTCCTTTATGTACATGCCACCATCACTTGGTTGTGCTGCGAATGTTGACAGCAGGAAAGTTTGTTCAAAATTTGTTGATTAGAGATCAGTAGCCTGCTGCTACTTCTCGGGGACATTTCAGGAGCTTGATTTTGTTCTTGCGATGGGGATTTGTACAGGAAGTCCTCAAACAGTTTGGAGAAAAGTCTGGAGTTTACTTTAAAAGGGTTTGAACAGTTTTAAGGGGTTGGTGACCATACACAGCAAGCTCATAATACGCCGGCGGCAGAGAAAGGCAGCTGAAAAACACAGCCAGAGACTGCAGCAGGAGGAGGGCGGAAGCGTTGTAAGAAATTGGTTAAATGTGAGTCAGAACATAAAGGAACTCTGTTGGAGCTGGAAATAAAAAATGGTTCTGAGGATAAAACAGATTAGGGATAGGAGGGGAGATAAAAGAACTGTAGGAGAGACAAACCTACAGGTAGAAATGAAAGCGGGGATTCAAAGGAAGGAGAAAAAAAGACGAGTAAAATCCGTGGTTACCTGAGCGGAGCTGCTTGATTCGACCATGATTATCGGTCGTGTTGACTGGCAGGAAATCCTTGAACCAGGTAATATCTGGGTCAGGATTGCCGCTCGCAGCACAGAGCATAGTGGCAGTCCGTGAACGTTCCACCACTTTTAGCTGTGGACCCATATCAATGGTGGGAAACCCTGAGGGCAGTTGATCCTCTGCAAAAAATTATAAACACAAGTCATACATAGAACCTGGTAGAACACATTAGTAAAATTCAATCTATTTTACATGAGTGGGTACACTTTACAGGCCACATGTAATATACTTGACAAGTTTGGGGTAAGTGTCTGGTAAGTTCAATAAAGTATATTTTCAGTTCTGGTAAAGGGAAGTAGCTGGTAAGTCCCAAAACGTGGTTGGTAAGTTATACAATAGTTTAATTGAAAGTATCAAATGAGTTCAATGGTAAGTTCTAGAAATGGACCTGTCTACAACCAGAAAGGGTTTTGGGGGAAACTGCTGGCAAGAACTGTGAAAGTGAGTTCAACCAAGTTCAGTGAAGTACCTTGTATCCGGTAAAAGCATCAGTATTATGTTTTTGGCGAAAGTACCTTAAAAATTCCAGGAAATCACTATAAAGTACCTGATAAGTTTGGGGAAAAACTGAACATATCTAATATGTTTCAGCACAATTTAGAGAACATTGCAAAGTCATTTTTATTTTCAAAGTTTAATGAGTAAGCCAAAGGAAAAATAAAACCGGACTCAGGTTTTGGAATTTTAATAAATATTTGGAATATTTATTCCAATTTTATTCTTGGAATAAATATCATATAATCATAAGAGAATTTATGTACTGATGGAAAAGGCAAACTGCAGATTGTCACATCTGTAAAAGAACATCTGAGGACAAAAAACAGGCAACAAATTCTACTGTAGACAAATCCTGGTAACTTTAAAACAAAAAGCTGAGGCAGGAGTGGACAGAGGTTCATTCATCAGATGACTGAGTAAATGTGGCCTGATCTAATGAGCCATGCCTTTAGCTGTTGCATTTGATGAAAACAGTTGGAATTTAGACTCATTAATCCCACTGTGTATCCTTTAACAATCCACCTTGGCAGGAATGTGAAATAACGTTTGATATATATTCATGGGGCATTTTGGGTCCCATAGTACAAATTTAACATTATTTTTTATATATAAAACATAGATTTTACTTAAAACCTCCAAAGCCTTCCTAACAAATATTGCTGACCATGTCTATCACTTTGTGACCTCATTATACTATCTTTAAAGAAAGGTGCCTTCAGCACAAAGCTTAAATCATAAAAGACTGATCTCATGATGGCAAGAATGGGCTTACTTTACTGAAATGACTTTGCAGTAACCACATATCAATCAATAAAGTCTGATCAGTAGTTAGGGGTACTAGATTTCTCCTGAATAGGCATTGACGAGGGAAACATTTCAAGGTTTAACACGATAGTGTAGCTTCAAAACCGTAAAACGTTTTGGCTCTTTGTTCACTTGTTTGAAAAATATTTACATTTGTGAAAAACTCATATTCTGTTATTCCATGACCAACAGAGAACCTTACATCACTCTTATTAAGGTGACACTGTTTTAAAACTTAAATTAGCAATCTGCGAGCTGCGTGTCTGATAAGCCAATGACAATAGTCTGGCTACAGTAGCAGATATCCTGACTAATTCTCAGCTAATATCAGTCTGATACACTTGTGCTGCAACACAAAAAGCAGAATAATAAATAAGTGTCTACTGTGGTGATAGACACTTTTTAGGGATGATCAACTGAGGGCAAATGAGTACTGATATGGCAATAAAATAAAGGAAACTATCTCAAAACCAAACACAGCTAAACCCATAAGAACTGGGTTTAGCAAAAGCAAAGAGCCAAATACCAAAAGCAAACCACATCTATAACTGTGAACTCAGATTAAAACTAAACTCAAAGTCCAAATGATAAAATTGTGTAAAATTCTGCACATTAAATCACATAGAGGGTTTTAAATGAAGAGGCGCTTGTAGATTTGTTTACGTTGATTCATATGTCAACAACAACAAGTAGTATTTTCATTTATAACATATTTAATAATATACAATTTTGGCAGCACAAGTAAGAATTGCTGCTTTTATGTTGCAAAATAGAAAGAATTCAAACATTTGGTAGATTTTTTTCTTCTTGTTTTTGTAAATACAGTGACACCAAGAAATTTTGTTATTTTTGCTCAAGATTGTTGTAGCGTGAGAGTCTCAAACTGGACCATGTTTACTCACAAATAAGCACATCTAGTGTGCCACTTTTTTACAAGCCAGCAGAACATCCTGATCTATGAGGATTAGGAAGAACTACTTACAGATGAGTGCAGTGACCCATTCTCAAATGTCCTGCAAAGCACAGGCTCTAGATTGAAAGGTCACTGAGTCAATGGAGCATATGGTGCACACACAACAGAGAAAACTTAATTATATCTAATAAATAACTAAATAAAATGAAACTCATTAACACTCGATGCCCCTGTTTATCAAACATACATACAGTCACTGTCATGTTCATTTCAGGAGGTGAAAAACACTAAGTTTATCTTCTGGAATAGGAAATATTTTAAACCAGATGTCACTGAGCTCAGAGATTCTCAGAAAGACGGCTGTTCAACTAAAAAAAATCTAACCATATGAATATAAAATGTGTGAGTAGTTATTTGCTAACCGTTTATGCAAAACAAATAACACAAAATCCACAGCATGACGAGCTTGCAAAGAAATTTAAAACATCTGTCAGGATGTGGCCCTTTCATGAGCAGTTGTGCAGGGTTTTCTAGACTGAATAGATTTTGTTATGCAGAGTGATCAGAGGCTTTTTGATCCATTTCCTCTTCCAAGACTTTTCAAAAGGAGTTATGCCTACATTTAGAACTGCGTTTAAAGGAAATAACCCTGGTACTCCAAAGTCGTAACTGTTCAGGTTCTGCTCCTCTATGAAGCGCTTCCACCTGGGACTTGAAGACAGGATGGGCCTGGCTTGGATTAGATGCTCTGTATGCCTGAAAAAGTGTGCTTAGTACAACTTTGGGCTGTGCAGTGCTACACAATATATCACTAAAAACAGGCTAATGTGATGCTTGATGGATTCATATGGTTCTGGAGGCAAATATCTACAAATATCTTGTAGAACTTTTATTTATAGGCTGATAATTGTTTTGAGCAAGTGTGATATTTAAAATAAGACGTTTCATGCAAAATATGCATAGCTTTTTAACATATTTTTCTTTTACTTTGTCAATAATCTTCTGTTGGAATGCTGTAGCTTCAAAATCTTCCGTTCATCTGTGTCTCTAATTCTGTAGCCAAGGTCTCTAATACTATAAATAAGTAAAGCTTTAGTTTGTAAATTGCAACCACTTTGGATGTATCACCGGACAGTTCAAATGCTGGGATTAGTCAGTACACACACATAAACATATGATCATAATATGCCCAAATCTATAAAAGACCTTGATAAATGAGGCCTGCTAATGCACATTATCACAGTTTCAAAAAGAGGCTTTATCTCAGATTAAGTTGGCTGTTGTGAAAGTGATATGAAAATCTATGAATGACAATATGATACTTGAAGCTTCGGGAGACTCAGCAACAGCAACAAATTGACACAGCACCGCATACCAGGAAGAAAAAATGCAAGAGTTGGTTTTTACATTCCACTGAAGCCTGGATATATGTTGCATCAGGCTGGAGACGAGAAGCAGGACTGCACGGTCCACCGGAATGGGTAACATTTTACTCTACCTGACAAAACTCACTAAAGCTTTAGGCTACTGCTGCGCGAATAAAAATCAAGTGAAAATCAATTCTCCATTCTGCTGGGAATCAGCAGCAAATGAGCTGCTCTTTTTAGAAGCTCTGTCGAATCTCTCGAAGTTCACCTCTCACAAAAAAAAAAAAGAAAAGAAAAATCAAACAGGCACGTCCAATAAAGACGTGCCCGCGGAGACTTGCAATTCCTTTAGGGAGCGTGAATCAAATGTGAATTCATAGATATCAGTGGTAATTAAATCTGCAGATCCCCTGCACGTCAATACAGAAAATCAAAGGTGGCGGGCCAACTTTACTCACCTTCAGAGGGAGATTTAAGTGGGGCTAGGAAACTGTGGAGTCTAAGGAGTTTTTAGGATCAAAGAAGAGGGAAGTCAATAGGAAAGAAAAGATGTTGTATCACAATTTGGATCGAAATGAATACAAAGCAAACATGATCATAACTTTTGAAAATAAAAATATATCAGCTTTTTGAGTCACACATATTGAAGACTGACAGTGTAGGGAAAGTAAGACGAGCAAAGAATGAGTGTTGAAGCTGTATTTGATCTAAAAGAGCAGTTTACCCTTCTTTTTTTCCATTTTCTCCAGAATCCCTGGTGACTCTACCCCTCTCCACCACACACAAGCTCATTAACGGGAAATCCTAGTGCTGAATCTCACCAAGGAGATGCTAATTCTGGCAGTGGCTCATCGAACCATGGCCGATGGCTCGTGAGACGCCGGCATCGACGGGCGGGTGTGTGGCCTTTTAACAGCTCCGGTTTCAATCAATCACAACAGGCTGACAAATGGAAACATGGATATAATAAACTAAAAGAACAAGATGAGAAGGTGTTTGTGTGAGCGAGTTCGTCTGAGGGAGAGAAGGTGAACGAGGAAGGCTGTGTAGGGGTGGCAAAAGTGTATTAAAAAATGGAAGAAGATGAGAATAGACTGGGACAATGAAAGAGTGGCAGAAAGGAAAACAGGAGGGAACAAGAACGAAATAGAAAGAGGGAGAGAGAGCATGAGGGATTTAAACAGCATAACAATCCTGATTCTTTCTGCTTTCATTATGCAAATACTTACTTCAAAGCAAGGCCCCTTGTAGGCAGGAATAATGCATTCTATTTCATCTACCTGGGGTGGGACACTGAACTGAACAATGAGGGGGTGAATAGTCGGAATGCTACTCCCTCTGCCACTTGTACCCATGCACTAATGGAACTGCCAGTATGGATCTACTTGCAGAGAGGCGTGAAGGCCTGCAAACGAAGATGTGTCCTGACGTACACCTTTCACAAAATTATTCACAGCTAATTAAGGCAGATGCTCACTTATAAAATTCCTGGTTTAGTGTCAGGAGCTTAACTTCATGTTTTTGGAATTAAAAATTTCAGAACACAGTCACAACGCTTGGAACTGAGGAGTACAGATTACGACTTTATTTTGACACAGACAGCAAAGTTCCTCCAACAACAGCACGTTTTTATCCCCAGATGCACCAGAATGGGGTTCTCTTCATTTAAACGCAGTTCCTTTGTGCTAAAGTTGACCTGATGTGAGTTGACAAATCTAAAAGTGTTCAAGGGGCAACAATGCACCCACTTTATCACATGTAAAACACAGCTCCTCAGAGAATTGGCTGGGGATTATAATTTGCTTGACCTCCTATTACTGGTGACACTATTCAGCGAGGGAAGTTACTATTGAGGGAAAAAGACTCAGCTAAAACGGGGTAAGAAGTCATTAAAAGGAAGTTTATAGGAACCTGTATGTGTTTCACTTATGGTGAGAGAATAGTGTCACAGTTATGTTATGCAAGACTAAAAATGTATTCCACACACATCTCTGGCTTAGTGTCATCATCTGCCTGGAGGACTGCATATAAACTCTAGTCTTTCAGTCATAGGGTCTAAAGTATGAACAGCCTCTTTCATCAGAGCCGCAATACAGCACCAAACATAGAGTGCCTTGTAAAAGTATTTAGGTCCCTTACACTGTTCAGTTTAAACTTTTGTCATACAATGCATTTCATATTTTTCGATGCAATAGACCAAGTGCATGTGAAGAGGGGAAGGAAAATGGTAAATCAAAAATTTTGACAAAATTTTCTTAGCAAAACAGCACAAGTTCAATCACATCAACTGGAAGTCATCTGATGAACTCTTGTCACATTTTCTCTTCCAGTAATGACATGTTGTGCTGTATAGAGTTGCCTATCTACTGTGAATGGTGAAAGAAAAACCTCCCCACATCATAATCCTGCCACCACCATGTTAGCTTTCTGCATGTAGGGCAAAAACAAAAACAGGAACATCTTATTCCTTTTGTGAATAAACACCATCTGAACGTCGGGTCTTTGCAGCTGCTCCACCGTTATTATGGGCTTCCTTGCCGTTTCTTCGATTAATGCGTTCTTTGCCCAGGCAAAATGTTTTGTACCGCTGCTACACCTTTTCATTTTTAGATGAAGGATTAAGGATTGAAGGAGATATTTAAAACCTAATGTCTCCACAAATTTCTCTCTGGCCTGTCTGTTTTGTTTCTTGGTCTTTATGATGTAATAAGGTTCTCTAACAAACCTCTACAATCCTCAAAGAACAGCTGGAGATTAATTTACACTCAGCTGGACATCATTTACTAATTAGGTGAAGGCAATGAATTGCACTGAGAAACATTTTTCTATCTAGTTCACAGATGTGAGATACTTGACACATAAATTCCTAATAAGAAATATTGACTTAAAATAAGGGTGTCAAACTCATTTTCATTTTGGGCCAAATAAAGGTCATGGACGACCTTAAAGGGAAGATACAGCTGAATGTATTGACATTAGTAAACATTTCATATTAATAATTAGCTGCATTCTGTTAGTACTTCTTAAAATTACATTGTATTGAACATCTTTCATTATTTATTTTTGATTTTATTTTGTCAATAAAGTCAAAACTAATTAGGTTTTATTGACAAAAAAAATTATTTAAGCACACAACTGTTACCTTGAAAGTGCTATTTCTTGGCACTCTAGACTCTAGAGAGCCACATAAAAAAGTTATGGTGGGCCGGACAAAATGAAAAATATAGTGTATATCTGATATCTGGGTGAAAATTTATACCGTCTACAAACTTCCACATGACAATGTTTAATTTGGATAAAGCTGCCTCTTCCACAGTTTCCAGTTTCTAATTTAATTTGAGGGACACTCTGTCCCACAATTATGAGAAATGATGTGTGAACACTTTATTCATCATATAAGACTAAAATTTTACTCCGTACAAATGTTGGTGTCATCTGCCTGGAGGACTGCATTGAAACTCTGGTCTTTCAAGAATAAGCTGGCTCTTCTATCACAAATATGCAAACAAACCTTTTCTTAGACAAACCAATACAATATTACATTCCATTCATACAAAAAAGTAAAAATTTTCACTGGCACTTTTTGCTTAAAATGAAATAGGCTGGGCGATTTTTTCAAATCTAAAAATCCACAGAGCTAAATGTTGCCTATGGAGGCTGAAATTAAGCATGTAATAAGTGTTAAACAATAAGCTATTTTTATTTTGATGAGGTGGCTTTTACTCTGAAAATGGCATCTGCTTTTGTTGTGTTTGTGGAGCTACTTCAGTATTCTTGCGTGTTTGTCAACCTCATCTCGTCTTCTTTTCTTTCTTTTTGTTTGAAATAAAACATGACAACAACAATCTGAGAGGCCTCAAGGAAAACATGCTGTCGAGGTAACCAGTGTTGTTACCTCAGTGGATTTCTCCTCCCATCAATAAAAAAAATGTGACAAACAACATCTATGCTGAGTTTTAGGACAAATCTTTGCATGCTACAAGAAACGAGTTTTACTAACATTGCTTTTTGAGAGCAGGCTCTAGCTGCCTACTCCACGTGCGTCCTGAGAGGAAAAAGTAGCAGTCAAGCTCACCCTCGCAGCTGCAACGCCATCGGCACAACGGAGGCAAGCCAGTGGAGCATCAGGCTTCCACTTTGAGAAAATGTTTGAGGCATTCTGCCTCTTCTAATTTTCTCTCTGAGTGATCATCATGCAAGTAAATACAGCCAACATCCCAACACAGACGTTGCTTTTCTCATAGGTGAATGTTCATTCTAACAGCTGATGTTGTGCCTGAAAGAGTTGGGATCTTATTAGGTTTTCAAACATCCACACGGACAAACAGACAACTTTTACAGTTGACTGCTGACTTACAGAGCAATAGATATTTAAGCAAAAAATTGTTCCAAGCTTCATTATTATTTCAGCCGTTGCCAATCAGAGCCATTTACTGAGAGCCAGGATTTCAATTAGTCTGGTTGTAATCATCAGTAATTAAGCCAGCTGACCTTTACACCAGATCCCTCCTGTCAGCTACTCAGTCACTGGAGCTGTGTCTTTAAAGAGCCAAGGGGGACCTCAGGACACATGACTGACACAAGTGGAGTGCATGTTATAGTGAGCATCCTGTGTGAATCCGCATGCGTGCGCGGGTGTGTGCCTGAGTGTGTGTATGCTTTGCAACTGACATTTCGACTGACAGTCTATCAGGGACTATTAGCCGCTCCCAGGTGGCCTCTTATTCATCCACAACACAATGACTCCTCAGAGGAACAGAAAGAGGCCAATCACTACATAAAGACAGACTGTCTGAGATTGAGGACACGTTTGTGTGTGTGCTTGAGTGGTTAGGATCTTGATAAAGAAAGAGACAGATGATGAGTGAGCTGCAGTTTAAGGCAAGAGAGATGGGAGCGGTGCATGTGAAAAAAAGCGCACACAGATGTAAACATTGAAGCTGAGCATTCGCGCTTGCAATCCAGTTTTAAATAGATACACAAACACATGCACACTGTCACACGTAGACAGACAACCATGTGAGGCAGGAAAAATTCTGGACGGATGGAGCGGAACAGCACAGAAGATGCAAAGTGTTCTGATGTGAATAATTTAGAGGCTGCTGTGCAGTGGACCTAAGAGCATGAGAGACACACAGAGAGAAAGAGAGAGATGGAGAGAGAGAGAAAGAGAGAGAGAGGGAAAGAGTGAAGAATGAATGCACCTAAAAGAGAAGGGAAGAGTAAGAAAGGAATGAACTTGTGGGAAAAAAGACGGTAAGATAAGAGGAGATATACCACTCAGAGAGGAAGAGGGAGGTACAGAAAGTGAGGAGATGGAAGAACAACAGGCTCCATGTCCTTTTCCCCATGAGCATCACTCCTGCAGAGGCAGGTGATGTGATTATCCACACTTGAGGAACTTCGCTCACTAAGACACTCCTGAGCTTTGAACTACCGGCGCATAATGTTCTCCTAATGGACTCCAGAAACTCAAACTCAAACATCACTAGCTGCACTAATGAACTCACACGAACATAAATCATCGACCGCAATAATTCTAGGATCATAGCTGCACACAAGTGCAGCTATATATTTTTATACATATATACGTCTGATATATCTGGGGTTTTCTCCAGATTTTAGTGATTGTAGGATTTTTCTTTTCTCTTTGTAAAACAACACAAGCAATTTCTCTCACTAGAGCTTAACTTTCATGTTTCTTTTAGTTGTATTTACCCACAATACCCTGCACTATAGTTTACTTCCTGCTTTTGAATCAGTCTCCAGTCCAATTGGCATTCACATATGTATTCAAATTACACCAGAGTTCACATCAACCGAGCCAAGACATGCCTTTTTTGGTCCGCATCAGAATTTGGGATTCCAAGCTCCCCAAATTAACTGGACTTTCTAGGCAAAACCCCCCCAGCTCTTTTTCTGTGCAAAGCTGGTAAACACAAATTGCAAAAGACCGACGGCTGTAATTGCAGGGAAAAGTGACTCTACAAAAGAACTTATTCAGCTGCGCCGAGTTTTATTAGTAAAAAAAGCAAAATTTTACTTCCACTTTGCTTCACATGGGATTTTAATAAAATGCCTTCAAATCTATTGTTAAAGCAGGAGAAAATGTGAAAAAAGTGAATGGAAGTCATTAGCAGGTCCTGTTAAGACCACTGCACTGAGTAATTAGCTAATGACCTAAATGCAGCAACAGCGTTCTACGTCAGCTACCAAATTACTTGAACCACTATGATAAGTGCTACATTGTAAAACTGAGTTGAATGGCAGTCTTTCTTAGTCTTAGGTGTAACAAGGACTGTTTTTTTTTTTACTGAATATCCCTTTATGACAATGAAGAAACCCTAAAAAAAATCTACTGTTATGACAGCACCAGCACTGCTTATGTTTGAAGCCAATAAAGATCTACTCTCAACACAATTAAAAAAAGGGGAAGGAGATGTTTAACAGATCCTGACGCATCACGGCATTCAAAGAAGAGGATTGATAAGGACCAGTTGTGTCTTGGAAGGGGAGGTTCTCTGAGTACCATGAGGATAACCCAGATGTGAAGCAGTGCATGTGTGTAAAAACTGACCTCGTAAGACGCTGAGTCGAGTGGTAGCAGTCAGTTCTCCTGCTGAGTTGGAGGCGTGACATTCATATATCGCCTCGTCTCTGGGGGTCCTCAGCGGCTGGATCCTCAGAACCGAACCGGACCCATCATCAAACTCTATTACCTGAAAAATTAATTTATATACAGAATAAATTGATAAGATTAATTTAATAAAAATGACTTGCTAATTCAAAGCATCATTTGTTTCCGATTAAAAGCAGCTGCTTTTATTTCTACAATAAAGCTTAAGCATTTCAGTAACACAGTTGTTATGCTTTAGGTTTATCTTTATATATACTAAAAAACTTTTAAGACCTTTCCTGAGTCATCATTTATGATGAAAAGTACATTAAAACAGATTCTGGAAGCCATTAATCATCCACTCCACCGAAATCACTTTCTGAGGTAAAAATACAAGGAAGTTACTTGTGCATATTTATCATGTCCTCTTTAGATGTGCAATAACATTTGATGTTTTTGTTTTTCTTTTCACGAAGATTAGATGGTGCATTTCAACTGCTCTTGCATAAGCTCAATACACTCATGTAATTGATCTGGATTCCAAATTCTGGGAAAGTTTCCACTGACTGAAATCCAATATTGACAAATCCCACAACCAGCCCTGTCCAACAGGGCAGCAGTGAGGACTCTGCAGGAGCTCAAGCTCATAAAGTTTTGGATTAAAAATAAAAGACCTGCTGGAGTGATTTGATCACAAACAGGAAGACAGAGAGATGAACTTAAACCTGTGAGGAAACTGGACTTATTGAAGTAGAAAAGCATCCTGGGTTCAGGGTGACAGTGGCTGAGCAGGATGGAGGGCTGATTCACCGTCTACTCCGTCTGAGAGCGACTCATCAAGTAGGGAAGCAAAGGTTAAACGCCTCGGGAAACTAATAAGACCGAGTGTAAAAGAATCATATGGACTGTAGCCTAAGGCATCATCTGACTTATAAGAGAGCTGAAGCACATGACATTTCACACACCTGTGCAACCTTTGAAGTATAAATGTAGAAAAACAAGTAAACTGATTGAATCTTTTGAGCTTTAAAGCACACTGTCTATATAACTATGAAACACAGATCTGTCAGCTCTCACTGCTGAGTTAAATATCAGCTGTCACTGCAACACTGTATAAATAATAGACCTTTCTATGAGAAGCTATAATGATTTATCACTTTAAGAAAAGCTACTGCTATGGATAATGGGACTCTGTGACACTTTAGCATATTCACCATAAAAATACCATGCAGAGTTTTATTTTCTTCTATGAAAACAGATGAACGGAGACAGTAGAAGCACCCTGGGTTCTGAATTATGAACCTCTACAGCAGGATGTGACAAAATACAAAACTTGGTAAAAGGATCCAGAAAACAGTGAATTCTGTTTTAAGTGCTTTTGGGTTGATGACATCACAAGAGGCATAAGATCGGATAGCATTAGTAAACACAATGGGATTTATTACTAAATAGTTTCTGAATAGTTAAAATTGCTTTTGAGCTGCAAGGGGTTCGACCTTTGTGTTTGACGACTGAAAATGGCAATTAAATTAAATGAATGGGTAAAAAAATTAATATTTATATTTCTGTATGAATTCATTCACTTTAAGGTTTATTTTGCTGCAATTTTTAAACGAGTAAACAGTTTATCTTGCATGCACTCTGATCTCAATCAGCTTAAAGTGACAACTTCTGACTACTGAGAGTTTGTGTATTTTGTCTTGTCTGCTGCAAACTGGGACAGGTATGGAGGCTAACTGGTAGGTCTGGGCTTACTATGCATCCTCCCCCATGGTACCAATTATGAAAGAAAGTGGTGTTTAATGCAGCCTTTATACAGGAAGTGTTGATATTTGAAAATTATCTCAATGCATTTCCCAGACGATACGGATTTTAAAATGACCTTTCTCAAAATGATAACCGAACAATTTAAATAATAAATTCTGGTCTTTCCACTTGGTGCTCATCTTTTTTTTAATTAACTTTTTTCATGTGTTTTATTGTTACTCAATGTCATGCCCTGTATGACTTAGATGTTTTATTACAGTAGTAGGGCACAACAATAAATTCTTTTGAAGGAGGAATTTCATACCAAATTTTAATGATTGCCTTATGTAATGTGACTTGAGACATATGTGTGTGCTTGAGCTTGTTTCTCATCTATTGATTTACTACAGGATAGCAAAACAAATAATTATAATAAAAAAACTGAACATGATATGTTAAATAGGTGGCAAACAAAATCTAAAGTAAGTTTGATTGTTTTATAGAAAATTCTGGATCATGTCATTAAAATGAGTTATTGGGTTTTCAAAGTTTAATATCACATGAAGGAACAAAAAAAATTGTGAATCTTCACAGATGATGAGCTGGTATAATAGAAGAAGCTCATTCACTCTGAGATGAGGAGGAGATGAATGCGTCTCCGATGCCCATCCATTAATCCATTAATTATGAAGCTACAGCCCGGATATGGTCAACTCAACCCCAATAAAGTCTCCTGTAAACAACAATCCAATCAATAAACTGCTGTTTTGAGCTCTGTTACGAGATGCTAACCTGTACTCACTTTTTTATTTACAGCAATATAAGATGTCAGAGGAGCAGTCAGGCATTTAACATCACAGCATCATACCTCAAATCTCTGGTTGGTGACTTTTTTGCCTTTCTTATTCCAGACAATCTTGGGCTGCGGATCCCCCGCAGCCTGGCACACGAAGGAAGCCACTCCCCCCTGCACTCCTGTTTGGTTCTGTGGGGTTCGCGTGAATCTGGGTGGAGCTGTGAGGGAAAGATAATTTTCAAAAGTCAACATCACATTAAGACGAGTAAATGTGCGAGTAAATGTTTCACCTAGCTTTGGTCCTAAGTTTCATCACTGTTTCACTACTGCTAAAATTCCTTTAAAAGTCCTTTTTGTTGCCTGATTATGGAGCTCATAGGTTCTTTTTAGCTGCAGCTATAAAAGACAGATTTGTTTAGGTAGTATTACAGACCAGTTTTCTACATTGTATTGCAACTAATACTACTTTTTCTACTTTTCTCTTACTCTTCCCAGATCCCATTCAGTACAATCTATTCAAGGTACTGAAATCAAGGGGAATCATATACCATGCAATTTAACAAATTATTGGCATGCAAAGTATGAATGCAGGGAGCCAGTTCAATTATTGTGTCAATGCAGACCTTGGAAACTGCAATATTGCACACAGAGATACTGCAATAGCAACTGCCATTGAAATGCTGTGCAGTTCCAAACTTGATCATCCTATATTTTTGTTTCAATAATTGAGTGAATACCATAATAATGTCCAACTAATGTAAAATAGCAGTGTCAGTCTTATGCTGGCCCTTGCATAGTTTCAACAAGAAATATGTGGTTATAAATAAAACCACAATTTTCATTATTTCTACTTTTATAAGAGTCAACAAAGTAACATTTTTTGTTCAATTATGTCTCTTCAAGCATTTAGACCTATGTCTTAAATTAATATAATGTAATTATATCACACTAATTATAACACTATATAAAATAATATCACACTGTATGTAGTGATTTTAAAACTAAATGCTTAAAAACTTCTGAGCAACCCATTTCATTTTCTGTCTGTGTGTTACACTACTTGGAGTAGACCTATAGTGATTTTCCCAGTTTAGACATGCATGTGGGTGGCTTTGTTGTCTGTGTGTGTCTCTTTTTCCCCGTTTGTGTGTGCATGCTCCCATCATGTTTTCCCTCTGTCCCTGTATCACCAAAGAAGCTTAATATTTCTGTGCCATAAAGGATTTATGAAGACTTACTTCTAACATGACCACTAAAGCCCCACGTTCCGGGTACGCCAACAATATCATAACCCCAGCCTCCGCTGGATTGTGACATCACAACATCAAAAAGATTCGGCCCGTCATTCACGGCGCGTCACCACCAGCTTGCCTAATGGCATTCCAGCCAAACCAGAAAATCCCTACTTAAGGGCTTACCGCCAAGCGCCCTGACAAAGGGAGAGAAATTGCTTTTTGCTGTTTAAAAGGAGGGTGGAGGGAATGGGAGAAAAGCTAAGCTGTTCGGAGAGGGGGGAAAAAGGGAAATAGTGAGGAGAAATTAAGAGAAAAGCAAAGAGCGATGGAGAAGAACAGATGAGGAATGAGAGAGGAAAATGGGCAGGAAAGAACGAGACACAGAAGGGGAACCAGATGTGACGCCAAACAATAAGAGAAAAGCAACCAATTAACTGTTAAACTTAAGTGCTTCATAGCCAAATACAATCTCACATGCATCTTTATGACCATTCACAGAAAACAAATTAAAATAAAATTAGCACCTGGATTCAACAGAGTAACTGCAAGAGGCAAATGATTTGACATTCAAATAAATTAACAACTCAAAATTCCTGAGAAGAAAAAATAAGCAAAAAAAAGGATGATACAGAAAAATGCATTTATTATAGGGAGAAATGACAAACAAAAAAATACTCCCACAGGTTGAACTACAATCAATCCACATCGAAATGTCGAAAAATTACATTACAGAAAAATGATATTTTTATGTTGTAATTTTTTGTGATTTCTACTTTTTCCCATTAAGACCATATTTCTTCACTCACATTGCTTGCTGATGCTCTATGCAAGTTTCCTGAGATATAAACTTTTTAAACTACATTGAATAATAAATTAAACGGTTTGATAGAATTGGAATACATGTGTGACTGAATTGAAATATTTTTTTGCAAAGTGCCTCAAGAGGATATTTGCTATACAAATAAACAGAATCTAACTGAATTAGGTTTTACAAATATATATATACAGTATACATACTATATTCTGCTTTGATTAACATAATTCATGCACTTTTCACCTATGCTCTGGGAAATTGCCAAGGTAACCATTATTTTTTTATATTTTAACTCTCTGTGCCACTTTTTCTAACTGATTGTGCATTATAAAATAATAGTTTGCAGATTAACAGAAACTGGTTTGTGTTGTTTCGTTCGAGGCCATATTGTGT
Source organism: Xiphophorus maculatus (assembly GCF_002775205.1). Lineage (NCBI taxonomy): Eukaryota > Metazoa > Chordata > Actinopteri > Cyprinodontiformes > Poeciliidae > Xiphophorus > Xiphophorus maculatus. The sequence continues at coordinate 11,561,042 of NC_036447.1, forward strand.
GCACTTTGCTACTCCATCCTCACACCAACTCATGCATGCCATTACAGTGTGAGTGGGTTTGTGCTGCAGTAGTGAGAAAATATGTGAGAGAGACATGGGAAGGCTGAGGGGAAAGAAAAAGAATGAGGAGCGGGGGAATCTCTCGCTTAATCCTCTTACTAATCTCTCACCCACAAAACAAATGAAAAGTGTAAAGCCAGCAGAGCCATGCTAACAGGCTTGCTAGATCTTCCAATTGCTTTTTTTTATTATCTCGCCCGTTTTTCTTTATCTATCCAGCCTCTTCGTACATCTACCGTTTCACTCTCGAAGGTTCCCTCCATCTTGCACTTATCTTGGCTCTTAATTCTCTGAATAACTTCTTCCTCCTCTTGCTTTGCAGCTGCTCCCCTCGCTACTTTTTTTTTCTTTCCCTTCTTCTTGTTTCTCATTCCCTATCTCCTCCTTCCATCTCTGGGGTGTTACATAAGTCTTCCTGTCACATTGACTGACTTTATAAAGTGTGTGCATGTGGGGGGGCAATGGTGGAGAGAAGTGGTTCAACCATGTTTTCCACAGCTCCCCTAACTTGGGTCCTCTTCTCTTTAATGTGTCTCCTCATCTCCATTTATCAACTCTCCCGCTTTTTCTTCCTTTACATCTCTCTCTTCACCCCATCCCATCCTCTTTCACTCAATCCTCTGTCTCATCGTTGGATTGATCCCTTCTCCTTCTGCTTTTCTCTTTTTTTTTGTCATTGCGTCAGAATGTTCTAACCATTTGGTCTTTTGCTTGTGATCATCAGAGATTTTTTTTTTTGATATTGTGGTGCTTGGCAGGATTATACACTGGCATTTGGGCCAATGGAAAACAGGCTAAAGATAAAAGAAATGAAGAGAAAATAAACTCTTTTTTTAATACTTCATTATTTTTAAGTTAGTCTGTAGACGTTCAAACATATCAGATGCAATTTACATTTTATAACATCTATTGTGTTTTTCTTGAAGTTGATTAAAGGAAAGATCCAAAGAGAAACTTTGGAATAGAGCATTATCAGCTTTTTCTGTTTATCTGATGGTAAGGATTACACATTCAGCTCTCTTTTTAACAAAAATTTTCAGAGGGCAAACGACCATCTTCCCTCTTTTCCCACATACTTTAAAGGCAAAGGAACAATAAAACCTAACTAAACTGTTATGTGCTGATAGAGGCTAACTTAAGAGGTATTTAAAAAAAAAAGAACAGCAAAATTAAAAGAAACTAATGGCAGTGTAGGGGGACTAGCGGGACGCGCTGCTGCTGCCAGATGGTTTCTTAACCAAGAGGGACACACTCAAGACAAGTCAAGTTTGTAAGAACAGATGCTTGAAGAAACCCTCAGGGAAAAAGATTTATGTTTCCAATGTGTCAAGATTACGTGCATTTTAGAATGTCTTTTTATTAAAGAAAAGCACATGGAAAATAAGATGACTATAAAACACTGAGAAAACATGACTGTTACAATTTTTCACTGCTTAAAATAATGAATAACTTCATTATTATGCTCAGCACTTATTATGTACCTTATTTAGTTATGTAATCAAATAGTTTGTCTGGTAAGGAAGTGAGCAACTTTACCTGCTATAAAATCAGTTGAAGTGTGTCTATACATGTTTATGATACTTTACTTGTGTTTTATCACTATATATTTATTTACAGCTTTCTATTACGGTAATCTATTTATTTATTTACTAAAATCAAGGAACTGAAAGTATTGACAAAATTAAACAGAAAAAGATTCAGAAATGATCTCTGCTTTGTTGATAAAGATGCCCTTTCTTCTATTTGTTCCTGTATTGTATAAGCAATTACTAATAATTTGTGGTACTTTGATTTATTGTGTAACACCTATGTATCATTTAGTGAATGGGTGAGAAATGTGATCTTTTTTTCTATGCAATTAATAATAAGATATGTTCTATGAATCTGGTATTGTATTTGTATTTTATATTTGTATATTTACATCATTAGTGAACAAACGGGGCAAAGTACTATGTTAGATTAAGTGATGGAAAAAATGTGTGTTCAGTGATCTGAACTTATTCCTTCAGATCCCTCAAAGTCATAAAGTCTGTTATAAATCACTATCCTGTAGGCCTTATCATATGTGCGCTCAATCACTTACTGAGGCTGATGTGATTCGCAAAAGCATGAAGCAGACAGGCCTATCCAAACAAATCAAATCCAACAAAAAGCAGCAGCATGAGCTGCAAATATTTTCTGATACAACTTAAAGCAGATAAGAGAAGCTCAGAGAAACTAGTTTATTGCCAGAAATTTGACATAACATATTCTAATATATTTCTGATTTTGTCTTTGAACATGCTTTAATATATTTGACCTTTTGAAACAGTAAATATACATGTGTTGGAAGTTTTAATCAAATAGGAAAAACTGGCCTGCATATATTCTGAGTCTGTAGAACACAGCATTCAGTGAGTATATTTACATCCTTCCTAAGGAAATGTAAAGCTGCCATATTGTGACTGAATTTCACTGCTTAGCAAGTGAACTGAATTAGGTCCTTCATATAAGCTCAGCAATGAGGCCAATAGGGGACTAAACCACAAGTTGTTAGTCTGAAGAAGAATGGGTGGGCAACTGGCCAGAACCATAAGTTAAAACACATTAACTTCAAAGAGACACATTAAGAACAAATGAACAAATGCCCCTCGCTTTTGGGCTGGTAATGAAATTGGATTGCTGGGCCCAGTAAGCACACAGGCCTATCATCCCTCTGCAGAAAACAAGTGGTAATTGGAAAACATTTGGCTAAATGGGCTATTCTAACATAGAAAATTAAATTATGCACAAATAAATGGGGTGATATTTGATGAAAGGTTTAATTAAAGTAAAGCATTATTCAGGTTTCTGAAAGATTAGCTATTCATCTGAGCTAAACCCCAACAAATGAGGAAAGAAATAGATTTTATTTAAATTCGTTTTTAATTTGGAATTCCTTATGGTTGAATTTTTATCTGTCATTATTTGAACAACCTCCAGCTGATCTATGGATTTATAGTTTTAACCACAATGACGTTACAGCAGAAGATAAAATGCACTTTTATTGCCTATAGTTATGAATGTCCAATTAGAGTTGCTCTTAATCACCCACAGCAGCCTCAGGCAGAGTTAATCAGGGTTAATTTGCTAGAAACACAAGGGGAGGAATTAATCAAACAGGATCTTCTTTTATGCACAGGTCATTAGAAACACATGGGCGACCCATTGGGTATACAACTTTACTGGGTCAGAGCTGGCTTCCCATGAAGACGAACAGAGGCTTTCTCAGTGCTGGTCCCAGCGCATTAGTTCCATACGAGCGCTCGGCAACGTTGGCGCTAAGCTTACGCTATGCAGGCCTCTTCACAGACGAGTGCCCCTGCTTAGCGAATGCTAAGTTAAGGTGATCACATTCTGTTTCTCACAGATGGGTGCACAGCTATGTTATAGCTGCGGATAAAATATGTAATTGCACCCTCAATGAAAAGTCTAAGAAACTTGGGCAGCACCAACACTTAGTTACCAGACTAATTGAAATAGAGTGAAGTGCATCCACACTTTGAAACACATATAGCTAAAAAAACATGAAGAGTACCTGATAAATACTTTAAGTAGAGTGTGTTAAAGAGTTATGGCATCTGATACTTATCTGACTGTTTTAGATGTGGCCTAGTTATGTCATCTTCAGTGGAAACATATGAAGATTGTTTGGACTTTCAATGCATTTACACAATATAACAACCTGCTGTCATTCATACCCCTTCGGAGGACCTTCGAAGGTTCCTATGCAGTCTTTAAAAGCCCGTGATTTGATTTAAACATTTGAGTATATGAGTATTTCTGTCTGTCTTTCTTTGTGGCTTTCCTTCCTTCATGTCCTCACTTTCTTCCAAAGGACTTTTCTATGTTCCTCGTTTGAAATCAAAAAGCAACTAAGCTCTGAATCTTATGTAAAACCACATTAAGACCCTTTTTGTATGAGGTCTTCAGTCACAAAGTAACTCTGCTGTGGAGCATATTCAGCTTTTATTATATATTTAGCAACTTGTTTCAATCTAGGAATTGCCTCTGATTTGCCATTTGTAACTAATCAAATTAAGAGTGCTTTTATTATGTCAGCTATATTTTGCAGAACAGCAAATTAAATACTGATTTGCCGTGTTTTCAGCTGGATAAACTAATTGCATCAATTGTATATAAAAAAAAAATGTCTGCATACCTTTGGACTATTTTTTTCTACAATTGCTTGTGTTTCATCCATCTATAACAAATCAGAGCTATTTCACTGCCCGTAGAGGCATCAGCAATGTAAAGATTGGGTAGCACATCCTTTTATTCATCATGCTACCACTAGTGCTTGTTCTACATTAAATCAAATCATATTCACACTTATTAAAACTCTGCTGGTGATATGCTAATCTAAACAACAAAATCTGTTGCCTAAGATGCTTCTACCACAGAAGATCTCTGTATTTAAGCAAATCATGTCTTTACACTCATATGCATAAATCACAAAAGGACAATCTTGACAAGAACATTACCAGTGTAGCACGAGAATCATCTAGACTCTTGATCATTAAGAGAAATCATCAAGGTGGTGTACCATGAGATAAGCCAAGTTGCTTTTCATATTTTGTGGTGAAGTTCCAACTTTGACTTTACTTTTATCTGCAAGTTAAGCTACATCAATCAATCATACAGAAGATGCAATCTATCCAAGAAACTGACCTGATTCTTTTTCGTGCCCCTAACGGATTCCCAGATCAGAAACCTCTAATCCGAGAGGCCCTCATACTTAAGCCCATGTCTCTGAATCCTCACTTTACCCCATCCATCAGCGTCAAGAGACGACCATAGACCTTACATAACTCTAGATGCTTATCTGGGTCTAATCTCATCTAAACTAAGCATTAAACATGCTTTCCTGCATGAACATATAAAAAAGACAAGTATAAATGGTTTCACACAGGCACAGATTACTAAACACAAAGCCCCATGATAACACTGGATGAGCTCCAGAGATCCACAGTTTAGGTGTGAGAATCTGTCAACAAGACAATCCTTCACGGATTTTGCAAAGAACTGTATGAGGCCAAGCTATATCAGATTCCAGTCAACCTGAAGTTGATGCAAAAGCTGGCAAAATGCCATAATCTGACAGGTCAATCAGTCACCAAGTGAACAGGTTTCATGTTTCAAGTCACACCTCATAGGTCACATATAAAAAGGTCATTTTATTTCAGCAACACAGAAAAAAAAATGCTTCTGCATTTTTGTTTTTTTCCCCCTCTAAATTCAATACAGAGCCTTTACAGAACAGTAATGATGCGATGCAAGCTGAAGGTAAACAGTTTCACAATCCTTCCTCAAGCTGAATCCTAAACCACTCTTGTCTACATTCAAAGCGTAGAATGTGCTTCCTGAAGCACGGGGATGCAATCTGGCCATGTGTCAACCGTTGGAAATCATTTCTTTTTGTTCTTTGCACTGTACTTACAAAGGGGCTTGTATTTCACCTGGAATTACTGTTACATCCAAGCTGCACGTGCAGAAGGACTAGCTGATTTCAGGGCAAACAAGGGTCAGTGAAAAACCACCATCTTATTGCAATCGCCCGTCTTCCCCTCATTCCCATTCAACAGAACGAAGTGAGATAGAGATGCTGTTCCTTGCACCGGGTATTTCACGGCGTACATGGAGCAGTGGCCTAGTTTGCAACCGGATCAGGGCATTACTCTTAATCCCCCAGATATATGACATAAGCACGCACGCGCAGATAGCCATGCTGAGAAACAAAATAAAAGGTGGTGGGAGAGAAGGTAGCAGAATCAGAAGGAGAATTTGAGAGAAAAAAAACAAGCAGGGCATTGAGCTTTGCTTTTTTTTGTTATAATATTGTTGATGCCTGAACATAACGTAAAGTCATGCAATTTTTCCAAGCATTCACATTGGATACTGGTTCACCTGACTGTAGCTTAAATCCCTCGGTCAGAATTGTGTAATATATCTGTTCCAAGCATGCGTTTTCATTTCTTAAACTGCAGCTTCTGTTGTTGCATAAATTGTCATTAGAGATACATCAAATAATAAGCCAGAAACTGGAATTGACCAATTCTCCCCTAAATGGCTCTAGTATGTGAGTGACAGTTCAAGTACAAAATCTTTTTTATTCATCCTGTTTATTGAATGTATTAAAATTCCAGCTGCTGTCACATTATTTCCTATCTTGCTATATCTGTTGGCATATTGCAAAATTTGTTATAAATGTTTATTGTGTTCAAGAGTATGAAATTTACAGCATTCTATTGTGTCAGGACAATGTATGTTCCTTTTATATATTCTTTTATTTAATCTCATCATTATTCAGAATAAATTAAATATCAAGGTAAAAAAACTGGCAATGCTCTAAGTGCTCCTTAGCAGCCAGAAATAAGTCATGTTTTTTTATGTTATTGCTGTGCTATTTAAAATGCACCTGCACCTATTTTATTGCACTGAGCAGTATTCAAGGTGCATGCAAGGTGTTCCATCTAAAAAATGAATTATCAATGATCTATGTGTGCCTCCAAATGGTTATTCATCCGTCCATTATTTAAACCTGCTTCTCCTTGCTGCATCGCAAAGAGCGCCTGTCGGTCACATAATTATTAGTAAAATTAATTAGGAAACAGGATGATCTGAGTTTCTCTCTCAGTTTCAAGCATTTCTTTTTATTTTGTTCATTTCATTAAGCTTTACAATAAACATAATAAGGACAACTGAAAGCAATTTCTGAACGTATTTACCATTTCAAAACATGGTGTCTTATGATGAGAAACTAAGATATCAGTGTCCAGACAGCCTTTGTTTCAATTCTTGACATTCAAATCTCTGATTATCCCCTGTTGATATTAAAAGGGATGCAGAACGCTGTATACGTGGAGATAAAAGGGTAAAAAAAAGAGAACAGATTCTCTGCATTTCCTTCTATCTCAGCAGAGTGCAATGGTAGAAAGAGAGAATGCTGAAAGTTAACAAGAAAAGACTAACAGAGAAGTAGAGGGTGGGAAAGAAGATAATGTATACTTAGAAAAAACAGACTATGAATCCCTTACAACCTTTTCTGGACTTGTGGTACTCTTCTAAATCTCAAAGCCTGAGAGCATCGTTGTTTTGATGGATGACCAAGCCTTTGCCGTCTGACCCTGGAACTTCCACGTAGGACAAGAGGGAAGGAGGTTGAAAGCAAAACAAGACAGGCTTGAAAGTGTGCTTTCACTCGGGCTCTATGAGGCTTTAAAACATTCCAGCACAGAAATTACTGCCTGAAGCCTATACTTGTGTGTCAGTTTGGGTGCTTTTACAGGGTGGTGATGATATGTTATCAGAATTGCACAACTGCAAGCTTGGAGCTACACTGCACTCTCTTTTGGGCAAACAGATCATCCTGTACATGTTCAATCAGCTGATTTTACGATTACTCTTTCTGTTTTATGTTCTATCCAATCTTTAGTGACCCCTCTTTTTGTTTATTTCTGTCCACCTCAGCCTCCCCACATGTCCAAGAGTTTTAACTCCAGACACAAAACATCCTGATTTTTATGGTTAATCATCCATCCAACAAAATCTTAGGGACTCCTACACGTACAGAATTATTTTAAATAACAACCAGCACATATCTATTGAGTATCTAACAATGCTAAACACAGAGGATACATACACTGTCTAGAAAATATGAAGTAAAAGATATTTTGAAGTATTTTGTTCTTTCTATCTGTACCTTCTAATAGTGCTCTGCTGTGTGCAGCTGCTCAATTAGCCCTCCCTTTGCACACAATCATGTTTTCATTGGCTCTTGTTAAATTGCTGTCTTTGTAGAATTATAGAGAACAGCTGTAAAATAATAAGTTGACATCAGTTGATTAGTTTTAAAATAGGGCTCCAAACCGTTGTCAATAATGGTAAAGTAATATCAGTAATCTCAGTTCACAATCAGCAGCTCTCATTCCTGTTCCGCCTAAAGTAACTGTGTTGCTTTTAGCTTGTACAGTACATTTCAATTTCTTAAAACTTAAATACACTTCTTGCTTTAGTGACCAGTGGTTTTGGTTAGTACACGTCAGCGTATCACAGCTTAGCTGAACTATCAAGCAGATTTTGCAGCTTTGTGGGTTCTTGATTGCATAGACCTTCACATTATTGCAAAACATTCTCCTTCTTCACTTTATTGTTGACTATTTTGATGCATCGGTGACTGTTTAACTGGTTTCAAATAGATTGCTTTTATTGCAAGCAACAGAAAACTGTAACTTAAACGGTTTTGAAGACAGACCACTTGAGAATTTACACAAAATGAATAAAATCCACCAGTCATTTAAAATCAATTACTTGTAGTCATACACAAAACCACACAAACATCCTGATGTGCCCAAAAACTTTCTTGAGAAAAGCTTTGGATGAGGACCAAATGGCAGGGATGAGACGCAAACATGGTATTAACAGAATCACACAAGCAGTAGGGAAATTATCTGATTTGCCATATGTGACCTGTCTGCCTGTGCCAAGCACTGCTAAGAAGAACAAAAACAGCTGGCCTCAAATCAGAACTGCAGCCTAATACACACTCAGGCTGGCACAGAAACCCAACATGTGCACTATCTGCAGTAGAGAACTGCATGAATTTGGGATATTCAAGTATGTGTGCTATATTCACACACATACTCAGATCTGTGTGTCTGCATGCTTTGGAGAAAGAAAATGAGCAAATGACTTTGTAACAGGACTCACAGTCAGCATCAGCGAGGAAGAGGAAGCTGAGGAGAAGCAGGCCTGGACTGACAGGGAGCATCGCGGGATAGTTCGACACATGCATGCTGTATTCACCGTGAGCTCAGAGCCTCACTGAACAACAGGATGATAGAAACAAGCCTTCACAACCTGAGGAGACAAGACAGGGAAAATACCATTAGAGAAAATCCAAATTAGTCACAAATGTGTTTATATGTATGTGTGTTTATATACTGTATATATACATATATATATGTGCATAATTTATAACCACACCCACACACGGCCCAACACAGACTTAGAGTGCTCTAGTTCCCTCTAGGCTTCACACTCCTCGTCTGCAACCACCTCCCCTCTATTCCTGCTTCATCAGGACCATACACTTATCACCGGAGGTATGTTTCGTGTGCCTTTATGTATTTGTGTGGTAGTTAATAAAAGTAACTGATGAATCTCAATTTATGGCAAACATTTAGCAATAAAACATCACATCTCCTCTGAAGTTGAGTTTTTATGCTCCCAAGTGAGCAATGGCCTCATTTTTATTTTATTTTTTTTTTGTATCCCTGCTTGTTACACAATCCCAGAGAGCAGGCTGTACTTCCATGTTAGATTTTTCCCAAATGTGCATCAGAACAACGAGATTTCAGATTGACGAAAAGGAGTGGATGGCTCTAAGGTGGAGGGGTGGAAGGACAGACCAAGAGATTGATGGATGATGGGGAGATTAAAGTGGGAGGAGACTGGCTGATGTTATCTCCTGGCTATGTTGCACAGAGTGTTGGATCAACATGCAGCTCAGTGTTTTTATCCTTTCATCCTTAGCTCACTTCCTGCCTTAAAGTGACTCTTTTTATGATACATTTTCTTCCTCAATTCTTTTTATACTTTAAATTTATTTTTTATAAAAATTTCTACAGTTTCTGCCGCAATATGCTTCTCTACCACAGCAATTGGGAAGTTTTTATCTTTCTAAACTTACCTTGTTTGTCTGTCACTGGAAAACATAGTGGGGGATTTTGGCTTTAGTGGAGATGTAGTGCTGTGAAAAATAATTGACCCTTGCCAGTTTCTTCAGATTTTACTTTTTCCTCTTGATTTAATGTTTTAGACCATCACACGAATTTTAATAGACAAATATAACCTGAATTAATATAAAAGGCAGTTTTCAAATGCAGATTTTATTATTATTTGTGTTAACTAACATTCTGACAATCCCTTAACCCCCAACAATTGTATTTATTTCATCTTTGTACAGTAATTTTGACCCCATATTCTTTATGCAATAGTCTTGAGCCACTAAAATTTGCATATTTTCAGAATGAACAAACTGTTTATGATCATGCTACTCCATCTCTAATAGACTAAATTCGAAAATTTGACAAGGCCACTTAAATATTGACTTCATATTGACTTTTCTTTTCTTTTTAGAAGTGAATTTGTTGATGTGCTTGGGTTCAATGTCCTGCTGAATATTTTTATACCAGATGTAAGGCACACCTTCAGTTTTGTCTTGTCAGTCCGTGTAACACCTTTCCAAAAGTCCTGGTTACCAGAATTATATAAAAAAGTGGGGCAAACCTTATTGTGCTTTCTGGTCAGCAGTGGATTTCCCTTGAAATGCCAATTTTGCCTATTCTCTTTCTTACTGTTGATTCTTAAACATTATATGTAAATGAGGCGAATGAGGCCAACAGTGCTTAGAGGTTGTTCAGAAACATCAGTGAGTTCATTTGTGACATGTTCTGATGTAATGTATTTCTCAATTTTGTCAGTGACTTTGGGTTTCTTGTTTGTTCTTGGATTTCTTTGATTGTAGCATGATACATTGTTCTTGAGACCTTCAGATCCCTCAGGTTTTTCAGTCATTGGGTAATGCTAGCTAAACTGAACACAGTTTAAAACAAAAACCTAGACAGTTAATTAATGATTTAACAAGATGGGTAAAAATACTTTCACACACCACTTGAGAATAGAAGTCATCATTTGAATACTGGAGTTTGTATTCACTCAGATCACTCTTTGATGTTAAAGTTGATCTGAAACATTTATCTGTGACAACACTTACCATGTAAATTTGTCTGAAGTGTCTTAAATCACATCACACAAAGAGAGCTGACAGAATGCTGCTGCTGCCCAGAAACTAAAGACATATTCTAGCATGTAGTAGAGCTATGGTATATGCATTTTTAAACTCAATTGTTTCCATATTTGCATCTTGTGCATGTGGCTGGGTCATGCAGTGCCAATGTGATAGGGCATGTGTGTGTGTTTGCATGATCTCCAGAACTGAACAGATTCATCAGCAGCAGCAACAGTCTTAATCCTCTCTGCTCCTGAACAAGCCATCTGATTAAAAAAAAGAGGAAGGGGCCGGGGCCCCAGAGCTCTTAGCCTGCCTGTAATGAAGGCAGCAAACAAATCAACCCACACTGGATTTTCCACTTGGTTTAGTCCAAAACAATTGCTTTGGGATAGCTTAGATTTCTCCCTGTACAAATTAAGTTCCCTGATTTACACTACAGCAGCAGAGAGGGGAACTCATACTTTATTGTATGAAATGGAAATATCTTTTAGAGCTAAAATCCAAAAATGACTTATTTTAAAGTTGTTTTTCATAATCATAATACCAGTGATGCACCAATCAGATAAGTCAAAAGGAATTTAAATCACTCATTTTCTCACAAGATCTGATCAAAAATGGGCATAAAATATCTTATTTTTCATTATATTCAGTATATGCATCAACACAGAAAACTGACACCAATCTAACCTTTAGATGCATTAACAAACAGCATGTTTTTTGATGTTATTCTTTTTGAGTATAATTTTAAAAATTCTAAAGTAAGAGACATTCATTCAAAACTTCTTCTACTTCTATTTCAAAAACTGCATAATGTTTGTTTTACATGCTCTACATAATTGTTTACATAAAGCAATGTTTCCATTAGTGAGTTTGAATGTGATATAGTCTAAAGACTGAAAACTGACATATGGAATCATTCAGTAAGAGCCTGCTTGGTGAATCACCACATAATATTTTCCTGTAACAAATATTCAAATTGAATAAAAACCTTATACAATCAAGTGAAGTGAGTAGAGTTCTTCAGAAATTTGGTCAAATGTTCTGCACCAAAAATGTGCAGAACTACTTTAATGATATTAAAATAGGATACTGTGTGCATAAAAACCATAAAGTCAGAAGATTATGTTCCTATTTTTAGGTGTGGAGAGGTTAGTACTGTTTAACTTCCAACCACAGTGCAAAAAATACAACATTAAGAACCCCCTCTGGAAGTCTGATTGCTGTTATATAAGCATAGATCAAACAGGTTTCATATTCAGGGTGTGACCTTTTTATCAGACAACATTTTTATGCTACTGAGTGCCAAAGCAAATCTGAACATATGTTTTGAACTACACCAGAAAAACATCCAGCTAAAGTCAGACTTGAAGCAGACACACCTGGCAGCACAAATATAAAATTATACACAGTTTTGAATTAACAAGTAAAAGTCTCAAAAAAAGCTGAAACATGTCTCTACAAAGCAAAGTGAACCTGCACACCAAAGCCAAAAAGTTAGAATTCTTTGGTTGACATTGTCTTCTTTGCTGGAAAATGGTCTACCGTGCTTTCCAGTGGGATGGAGCAGGAGTCGGATAGATGAACTGGAGTCAGGTGTAAGGTCTGACTCTGCTGCCAGTTAATATTTTGTTTAGTCATGGGATATTGATCATAAGAAAAAGAACCAAATTCTTGATACAGGTGGTTCCTCAGTAGGGTTAGCTGGATGAAACTCTATAGAAAGAGAGAAGACAGCCATCACTGGCGTAGGGGGAGCTCAAAGCAGAGCTGCTGCTTCTCCACGAAAGAAGTCATTGAAGCAATTTGATCATCAAGCCTTTGAAGGGTCTTCAGTCAAGGTCAAGAACAATCTATTTCTTATGACTTGGAAACACATTGGAACCAACCATCCTTCAAAACGAGGGGAAGAGGGTTGTTCCATCCATCCATCCATCCATTTTCTAACACCCTTGTCCCTAGTGGGGTCGGGAGGGGTGCTGGTGCCTATCCCCATCTAACGTTCCAGGAGAGATGCGGGGTCACACCTTGAACAGGTCTCCAGTTTGTTGCAGGGCAACACAGAGACAGACAGGACAAACAATCATGCACACACACACTCATACCTAGGGAGAATTTAGAAAGACCAATTTACCTGACAGTCATGTTTTTGGACTGTGGACCCAAGCATCCACAGGGAGAACATGCAAACTCCGTGCAGACAGACCCCGGGCCGGGAATCGGACCTTCTTGCTGCAAGTGCCACCAACTGTGCAGCCCAAGAGGGTTGTTAAGGTAAGGAATTCTGGGTTACTCTCCAAAACTTCTTTCCATTCTAACCCCATTACAGATAAGCGGAAGACAATAAAATAATGAATTTCCTTTTTATTTTATTATGCCTTTTGTCCATTTTCACATTTTGCCCTTATTAAGAAACGCACTTACTTACAGTGCTTTATCATGGCAACATTGACCTAAGCCCCTTTCAAATTCCTAATGGCGTAATAAGAAACTGATACCACTTTGGTGGGGGTGTACATAAACGTGTGTGAGTTTGTGTGTCCAATAATCAGTCCAGCTGATTCGGTGTCACTGGAAAAGCCTGCATTATTTAGTATCTCACTTCACAACAAGTCATGTTAATTAAACGGCTAAGATAACTCGATGGCCGTGTTGAGGGGACGGCGGTGACGGAGGCTTGATAAAAAGGAACAAAGGGAGACCAGAAGAAGCCAAAAAAACGAGAACAAAAAATGCCCAAAGAGTCGACAGTCAAAGCTGGGCATGCACGCTCAGACACAAACCCACACAGAGAATCTGCCGCCAGGTAGTCACCAGATTGTAGTCTGGGTGTCTGCTGTTGCAGGTATTACTGAGAGAGTGAACAGAAAGCCCTTTTTCCGGTGTCGGAGCTTCTGCTGCTACTGTGGATCACAGTCAGTACTAAGCCATTCACTTATATTAGGTCCTATCACTCAATTATACTCCGTCTGTCTGCCCAGGCCTGCTGATATCTGTTACACTTATCTCTTAGATAGCTTCTGACAGAACAACGGCTGTCTCAGAGACTGAGGCTAACATTTCTGCGCAGCATGGAAAAGTGAGAAGGTTAGGAAAATCTATTTTGGCCGTTTTATTTTACTCACAATGAAAGTTATGTTCTAATACAAATTATCCACGCATTAACTTGGATTTTAGGACATGGAAGGTATGAACTCATTTCTTTATGTAAAAACTTCGGACTAAATGAGAAGTCAATCTACTGAGAGATGGGGCAGCAAAGTTAACAGATGAGGAGGCAAAAGTGAGGAAAGGCAATTTAGAAGGGAGCCTGTGATCCAAAAATGGAATGGAAATAAAAAGACAGCGTGGGTGGATGATGAGAGAGAAGAGGGCAGACTACAAAGCGACAGCATAGTACAGCTGGAAGGGATGTTGAGAAAGATAGAGACAAAGACAAAAGACAGATCCTAAAAAGCGTAGCTCAAGGCTCACCGTGTGCTGTGGAAAAGAACAGTGGGAAACCTAATTTGATTCCATATTCCAAAAGCTGAGCCACCAAATGCAATTAGACATGCTAATTAACTTATTCTGTTTGCCCTGTTGAAACGGTGGCAGACTGGCAGATGCGTCACCAAAGAAGCCAATTTGTGATTGTTGCATCATATAAGCTGGACAAAGAACAAGAAAAGCTAAGTGGGACAAACAAGTCTTCATTGCAGATTAGCGGTAAATCCAAGTCAGGTTTTCATTTTACATTGCGTTCCACATTTTTTTCACTACGCTTAAATGTCCTTACATCTTTTCCAAGTCCCAATCAAAAACTTCCGTTTATATTTTTGGGACAGTAATGAGACACAAAGTAGTGCATCAATGTAAAGCGGAATGTGGTGGAAGGAGATATGGATTTTAATTAATTAATTTATTTTTTTTTTACAAATAAAAAAAATCACAGAATTGTGACCTGCTTTTCAGGTATTCAGGTTCCATATACTCCAAAATAAACAGAGTCCACCTGTGTGTAGCTAAACTTTAGTATATATAGAACTGTTCTGTGAAGGCTTCAAAGTTTTTTTGTTTTTTTTTAGAGAGAACAGTCAAAAACTTCATGATGACTAATGAAAACGACAGACAGGTTGGTGAAAAATTTTGGAAAAACTTTTTATTTGTAAAAAAAACCCAAACATGTCTGTCCACATGTCGAAAATATGTCTGTCCACCTAAAGTAAGTGAAAATTGCCTGATAATTCTGCAACAGCTGCAAAAATACAGCTCACTTGTGAGAATTGTTCAATAGTCCATTAAGAACGAATAGCCAGAAAAAGGTTATGGTTGTAAGCAAGTCATGAAACGTAAATTGTAAGCTTTGGTAAAACATGTTGTGGCAGCATAATTCTGTGGGTATGCTTTTCTTCAGCAACAAAAAACATGAAGCTGTAATTGTAATTTAGACCGTTAAGCTTGTTTCACTTACATGATTCAGTTGTGGGATAAAAGTCATGTTGTGAATAATGTGAATATCTTGTATCTAAATTCTTTGGTTACCACATCTGCTTATAGAAATATGAATACGTCTAAATACATCCTACAAAGAGCTTCTATAGTCCTTCATTTAAAGATCCTTAAAACTAGTATTTATATACGTAAAGAAGCAAACTTTTTCTCCTTCTTCAATAAATAAATAAATAACAACAAACTGTTCCCTCGCAGGGCAACAAAGAAAAAGTCGAGGGAGAAAGCTTGAAGGGAGAGCCGTTTGATGTGTTTGACTAGCAAGCATGTATGCACACATCAACTCATCCACAAGCTGATTACCAGTTATCTGTCATCTCCCCCACGGTACACAAACAGACACAAACAGACTCCATAAGTAAGCCCTGAGCCTGTTTCCAAAATAAATGTTGGTGTTTAAAGGCCACAAGTCTCAGCGGCAGCGTCTGTGGGGATGACACTGTGACAGATTTTAATTGCCTTTCTTCTTGGAGTGACTCATTCAGCCACCCAAGAGAAACTACTGTATGTGTCTATGTACAAAATCTATCCTCTATGTAAAGCAGTGTGTTTGTTTGCAAGTGTGGGAGTTAGAAGATAAGGGACATTAACAACGCCATCACTTTAAATCAATACTTGAACCTGAGCAAATGAGGTTTAGACAGACATCATATGTTTGAAGGGATATTCACCATATAATGGCAACATTGCTTTTGTATTATTTCAGCAATGTTGTAAGTGTTCCTTTACTGAATTGTGGATGAGATCCTATTCAGTGCTACAAAATATCCACAACTTCTGCACATGACAGGTTCAAGATGGTAAGTTTGAGTTGAAATGATTATTTTCTTTATTCTGAAGAGACAAATGAAGAAATCTGTGTGAATCTACAGAACAAGATCAAAAGGTCATGAGAGAAGCTGAAGTAGTTTTCTGCTGCAGTGAACAAGATGTAAACATCTGTGCAAGTGGAAACCTCATAGTTGAACCACTACAATATGAAAAATGTTTGTAAGATGTTTGGACATATAAGAATTTATAAATTGAAATGCAGCCAATCTCACACTTTTCCTCAATTCCAAATATAGATTCAAGCAGCATCATCACAAGTAGGCTCCTTTATAATCAATACTGTCAATTATAGCTTCCTTGTTAGCTTATAGTGCAAAAAAACCTAACAAAATGTTTTACACTGCAGAGAGATAAATCAGATCAAATGCTTTGATTTTAGCAAAGGGGCTTAACATTAAACATAAAAACCGTAATGTATTGTGATAGAAACGCTTAATAATAAGGTAACACAACCATGAGAATAACTCCATTTGAAGTAATTAATACCATTCTCCTTGTCTTTGATTAATGCTTTTAACAGACAGGGAAGATAGATGACAATGAAACATTTGAGGTTAGCAACTGCAGTTTGAACTTTTACACTCATTGTCAAACCAAGAAGAGAGGAACAGCCTGGCCTTAAATGGATGTGTCAAATGTAATCTGGGTATAAAAAAATCTATAGTAATTTTCTTCTCATTTTATTTGCTCTTCTCTTTCCTCCCATCAATGAAATGTCCCCATCATTTTCAAAGAGCATAAGCATCTTAGTCACTAAATTCTGTGAGCTGTGTGCTTCACGGGACGTTACAGCGAATGCCATCAGCTTTCTAAGCACAGTAGAAGGAATTCATAAATACTCAAGTCAACAAATTACTGCATTGTCATAATCCTGACTACAATAATGAACAAAATCATACTGCAACAATTACTGTCATCTGATTTAATGTACAACTAATAAACTAAAGTCATAAATAAAAAGTATAATGAAAGGGGTTAGGCTAAAACCATAATGGTACTGATAAGTACTACTGTTGCCCAGGAGACAATAGTACAAGAGTTGAAAGGATCAAAATGTGTTCCTATCCCTGGTCGACAATCTGTTCCAGGCCCACTGGATGAACATGGTGGTGAATCTTGTGAGAAACTCCTCACTGCCTCACACTGCAAATGTTTTAACTGTTGCCATCAGGTAAATAACTCAAACCATGAAAAGGAGAACTACTAGAATGCTTCACAGGCATTGCTCAGATCAAAGTCTGGTACTTCTTGTACTTATCCCAAGTGTACACAAAGGATTTTATACAGTGAAGCAAAGAACAAACCTAATAACTAATGCAACCAAAATCTCGACTTCTTTTGCTTTCAGTTCTAAAGTTTAATCTCCAAACTCTTTCACCTACTTTCTACTACTATGAGTTTAATAATGCCTCCAATAATAATTTGACTGATTTCTAAGCGTAAAGTGCTTTTACTGAGATGCCTGAGGGTTGCCAAGATAAAAAGGATATTGTTTTTTCAGCTGCATGCCTCATACAGAGCTAAGTCCAAAGCTCCTAAGAATATTTGTAAACTACAAAACAGGGAAGCATTGTTGTGATGATGTGTTGAAAGTGAAGTGATGGAATGAGCAGAACTCTCTTAAAGAGTCAGAGGTCAATTTTAAGGTGTCTAATTGCAAAGTCAAATCTCTTTTAAGTTATGTTTGCTATACACAACATTTTTATAACAACTGAAGATTTCATAGCTACTTGATTGTGCTGAAAAAATGTACTCTGTGCTTGGGGGATTTCTAATACATCTCCTTTTAAGAAAGTCACTTGGACATGTTTAACTATTCTAAATTCCTTCTTTTTGATGGACTCTACCTGATCAACAAATTCAATTTAATTGGGGTTGCATTGAATGCAAAAATTTTAGGCAGTCCCTTCACTGTGCACCATGCATCATGGGCAATGACAGCATTAGGACAGCTGTGACTAACAGACCCATTCTTAAGCTCTGTTGGACCAACTCTGGCATGCAGCCATGCATGATACTGAAAAATCCAGAGAGGAAGAGGCGTGGAAAGAGATGAGTGCAGCTGAGTGGATCGTCAAGAGATGTCTCTGCATGTGTGTGTGTTGGGGTATGGGGCTGGTTGGTTGACAACATGTAATTACCTATTTGCACTGCTGTTAGTGTAAATCTCATTGAAGGCTAATTGAGAGGTGCATTACTGAGAGGGTCATAAAGCTGGCAGCAGGACTGCAGTGGGAGATGGATGGATGGAGGATGTGAGAGAAATATGAGAGATGAGCTTCGGCTGAGGGGCAAAAAGGTTAAGGAGAGGGATCTGAATCGCTTTGTAAGGAGGGAAAGGCTGTGGAGGCAGATATAAGAAAACAACAGGAGGACATAAAGAGTGGTCATGTGGTAACTTAAGTGAAGCAGTTTGCTGGATTGGTGAATCTGGTAAAACTATTTTAAAAAGCAGGATCACTCTTAAATTTACGTCTTAAATAAAGGGAGATTTTAGAATAGGTTATTCCAAATGGGAAGAGGAGAACAGAAATGGTAATGACTAGTTGGTTGGTTAATTAAAACGGGTAACTAGGGAAACAATTAATTAATAATCAGTGTTCTAATGCCAAGCTAGTAAAATGCTAGCAACATTTTACTACCATCTGTGCACCAAAATTTAAATAACTACGAGAGAGAATTCACAATGATGGAGTGATTTGCAATGGTAAGAATAGCAATCTGTAGAAATGCCCCCAAAATCCTGTAAGGACAAGATGATGTAGACAATGGCTGGATGTCTGTTCGGAGGGAAAGATATAAAACATATTAAGTAAGTTTTTTGTTGTTGTTTTGGTTTCAATTCTTTAGTTTTTCAATCTTAATTTGTTTGAAAGATATTTGATTAATTGCTTTTGATTAGTTGATTGCATTTTATTCCTAAAGCGTTTTTTCTGTGATAAAAACCTCTATTTATTTGAGAGAGACTTTTGCTCATTTATTTAACTACATTATGCTGCGGGTTGAGCAGCTTTATTTCGTGCTCAGTAACAAAAACATTTTATCCAGTCATAAACGAGGACATTCAACTGTTAACCACGAGAGAACCAAACATAACGTGTTTGTTTTTTCCAACAAAAAGCTCAGATTGCCATGAGGTAATCACAATATAAAAAGCAGAATGGATGAAAGATGTAATAATTCCCATCTAAACCGAAGTATCCTCTCATCTAAACAGTGGTTTATCTTTTATATTCATTTAGGAAGACCAGATTATTTTTTACAATCTGAGATTGGTTGGCTCTCTGGAAACCCAGCACTTCCATTCACAGCGGATTACCCTGTGGGCTGTAATGAGGCCAATCGTGCGGCCTTTCAGTCCCATAGTAAACAGCATAAACTCCAGCTGGAGGTTACAGATAAAAAACCCCAAAGTAAATAGAATAATAGAATTTGTGGTTTTAGAGAAAATTGTCTTCCTGGAGATAGCCTCTTCATCCCCTTGAAATTACCAGGAACAGCAGACCAGTCCCATATGTAGCCACTGCTTGTCTCTCCATGATATCTTGTCATCTCATTTCTGCAAACTGCAAACAAACCACTTTACTTGGTTTGCTACACAATTTAGTAGAAAGCAATCCATAGCCCCTGGCACGCAAGGAAGCCAGTATGCACAGAAAGATATCCATGAGAGGGTCAGGCACAAGAAATCATGTGAGTGGATAACGAGGTTACTGAAATAGCTATGGCAGGTGGCTAATTAACCCTCAGGTAAAGATAGCCAAGGACAGAAACAAATTTAACAAAGTTAACTTTGGGCACATACATATCCTTTTTTGGGAGCTTTTTAAAGGACGAAAGTATAGTTTGTTCAACTTAGGGATATTTGGAATTTTAGCCACTGATCTGCAAGCATTTTCATGTGCATGTTATGCCATCAACATAATACTAAATAAAATTGCTCAAACTGAAACGCAATAAGAAGATAGGTTAATTCTTTTCCTAGTAAAAACACAATCACACAACTATTATTCAAATAGCAAACAGTTGTTTATTTTATACATTTTTGTTTCTAACCTTTCATATTCAATTTTGACTTTAAACTGAATTCTTACTTAATGAAGATAAATAGGGGTACAGTTACAGTTCCAATTTTTACCTTCTTGCAATTTCGCTCAGTCATTCAGCTGACTCAGTTTCATGACTGTGTTCACCCTCATTTTTTTGGAACCACAAACTAAAAGCCACTCAAACCAATTGCCTTCAGAAGTCCCTTATTTAGTAAATAGAGTCCAGTTGTGTGTAATTTAATTGTGAAAGAGAAGCATGAAACAAGACATAAGGAGTTCCAATTGCAGTTTGGCACTAGTCATGCAAGGGACTAGAAAAAAGATGCCCAGGAAAAATAAAAAATTTGATGTTTAGCCTAATTTTTGTTAGTTCATGAAAAACTGTGCATGTCACCCTGGATACAGCATCCTCATTTCAGGGAAGCTTCTCAGAGTTTATAGAGCTAAATACAGAGCAAAATTGAAAGACAACCTCTTATAGTCCACAAAAGACGAAACCAGGCGCAGGTTTACCTTTGATCACAACAACCCAAACATGCAGCCAGAGCGACACTAAAATGATCAAGGTCAAGCTAAATGTAATAGAATGGATATTCACAAATTTATTGAGTTTGTGGTTGTAACATGAGCAAATGTGTTCAAGTTGTAGGGATGATTTTGTAAGAGAATGCATATCTATGATACAATACGTATGAAAGTTTCTTTAAATAATTTTTTTTGGTCTAATTTTATAAGCAAGCTGCTCTCTAACTTACACCTAACTTACAAAACTTCCTTGGGGCTTTCCTGTTTTGAAAAACGAGAAACCTTATTGACTGTACTATCCCTTTCTGTTCGAGGAACACATTAGCCAGTAAATAGCTGTTTTCTGGCTGTATGGGAGAACTTGCATTATTTTGCATGTTGAATAGCTGTTTGTTGCTATATTAAGTTTGGAAGTATTGAATATTTAATTTGAGAACACTTTTTTGCAATCATGTGATCCTAACCTCCTCCACTGCCAAACAACAAACAGCAAATGGGCTTTGGTGTCGTTTATAACCTGGCACACTGGAAGCAGTCAACTTTGAAATGTGTTTTAGTACATGGATGGATGGAGGGGAGTACAGACCTATAGACGGATGAGTCTGCAGTATGTTTACGGTGTGACATCATACCATAAACATCACGGTGTGAAGTCCTACTGTCTTCCCGTTACATTCTATGTTAAGACAACAGTGCTTGAATACACATCAGGAAGAACATATCCGTTGACAGATCCACAAACACACACTTCTAGCGATCTTTCAGCCTAGGTGACCTCTGCAAGAAGGAGGAGTACAGCAGTAATAATTTACAACTCCTGAGCAGCTCTAATGTCAAATAAAATATAGATTTCCTCTGGGCCAGGAAAGGTCCAACCCTTCAATAACTTTGCCTTTTATTCACTCCAGCTATAACCCATCTCTCAGAGGCGCTTCTGTTATATACTACTGTATATACCATCTCAAACTGGGCATTCAGCAGAAGCCTTAAACACACAGTACAATCTTTTACCTTTCAGCCTTTTAAGAGTGCACCAACTCCAAAGCCCTTAGGCAAACATGTAACAATTGCAGAAAACAGGCACTCAGATACTTAACAGCCCACAACAACAGAGAGAGCCTCCTGCATTCCTTTATCTCAGAGGAGGAGGATGAGCAGAAGGTGGCAGATAAACCGTTCAGTAGTTCATGAACCCGACTTCGTTTGTTGCACTGAATTCCACAGTCAACCACAACTCAAGAGATGGCCATCCTTATTGTAAGACTAAAAAAAGCCTCTCCTAATTCCTGAGCACAAAAATGACTAATAACAAGATATAAAAAACTATGTATTCTTCTTTCAGGGTGATTTTATGTGGCGAATACAAATTAAAGCCTCATTATTAAATCTTCAATCAGTCTCTTCAGATGCAAAGCTAGACCAAGGTGAAGAAAGTTTATAATCAAATGGGACTTCAAAAATGAAGCCACACTAAGTGGGAGACCTAAAACCTTTGACAAGTCAAATGCATCATAAAACAGAACTCTTTTGAAGGTCACGGAGGACTCGATTGGCCAATAGGGCCCAGAAATACATTTTTGATCAATCTTCTCCAATGTCTTCTTACAACGGATGAACATAAAGGATGAGGTTACAGAACCTTTCTCCTCCAATTGATTTTGGGCAACACAGTAGTAGTGTGAGTATATGGTTATGACTCAAAATAACATGCAGGGAAAAGCCAGGATGCAAACACTATGCATGTTTGGAGGTTTACTTTGTTGTGCATAATGGCAAATGGAGGTATCCTGCCAATTGTACAAACTACTGTAACTATTTCACTCTGTAATATTTTCCTTTTTCATATATTTTTCACATATTTTTGTGATATCATGTCTAAGAATTTTTAAAATGGTACATGAGTTTAATGTATTATTATTATTATGTCTGTCAGTAATCAGTTCTGGGTGTGGATAACGATTTCCATAAATTCTGTGACAATATAGCAAAAACAGAAAGAATTGTAAGCAAGTAAGTACATTTTTACAGGTAACTTTGAGTTAGAATTCACAAAATACCATATGGAATCATTTGACAGAAACATGTTCAAGAATAGGGAGATTATGTTAAAAAAATATTATATTCTTGGAATTAGTTGAGCGGTACACAAATCTCCATATTTACAATTAGTGATTACTTAGAATGGAGATGAAGTTGTTTCCTGGAATAGATGGCAGCCTTACAAATGCAGAGAAAGTGTGAGATGGGAGAAGAGAAGGAGTGGACAACCTTTCCCTCAAAAGTTAAAAGGAGTTAGGAGATACAGCGAGAATCCCTATCTCCTTTGGCTCAATAATTAAGACTGGGTACAATAAATATATAATGGGGGCTTTTTCCACCATGTACATCTCTTCTTCTTGGAGATGGGACCTTAGGGAGACAGGCCCAGGAAGAGCTACTAAGTACACTGGCCATTAAAAATAGATGCTAGGAACACCGGCACTGACGGGCCCTGTCGACCAACCACCAAGAGTGCTGTGATGGGAGTTGCCATGGTTACATGGGTCCCAAATGGTCTTTGGTTGTCAGTGTGAATCAAGTCATACATCTGAAGTCATACATAAATTCCAAACCCCCGACCATTGGGGGCATCAAAAACCCAACAATGTCAATGAGGAAGGAAGATCAGACCTCCAGTTGGTGCGATGGCTGAAGAAGAAAGAGACACAAGATGGAGATATTGGCATGACTTCTCAAAGAGTCTTTAAAGATGTTCTGGTGGGTGCCATCAGTGCTTCATCTTTGGCTGCTGTTTCCAATGCTTGTACAACAGAATGGGTTTTTAAATGGAAAGTTGCTTGAGCACAACACAGCATTTTTCAGAAGATTAGATTTCTGTGAGGCATATATTTCAAAGTCAGCTTATTCAGACTTTTCTCATCTGAACTGCTTCAAAAAAATTTCATAAGAAGAGATGCAAACAGTGGCAGACTGGCATGCAGGACTACTGGGGATTCCCCTTATGTGCAGGTGCATTAGTGGGCCGGTGGTTTAGACCGTAAAGAAGCTGTTGCACTCGCATCATAGTCAAGCGGCATGCTGTTGTTTTGCAGCGCCACTAATACCTCGAATTATACTGTACAAATGTATTCTCTACCTCCCCTCTGCTCCAGTCATCCACATCTCAGTGCAGGACTGTGTGGGCCTGTGAACACATGAACAAGTGCTGCCAGGCCAGACAGCTGACAATGAAAAGTGTGATCAGAAAAATCTGTCCTATAAAGCCCGACCAACAACAACAAATAGCCTCTGTGGCGCTTATTAAAAACTCAACAGTCATGAAACGGAAAGGCTTTGTCCCTACTGCCACATAAATTATATCTCCCTATTTGTCTCACATTCAGCAGAGAGATGTGCAGTGCAGACTCAAGCTCATCCAGGGCTTTAACCAGCCCTGGATGGGACCTTAAGAATAATATAATTTAGTGGTCCCTCTTCCTGAGAACACCACCACTAAGAACAGAGTTTCAGTTGAAAGCTTACAAAATAAACCAATTAAAACCTAAATTTCAATACTGAAAATGTTTTAATTGTTTATTTATACACACATATATATGCCTATATTTCTCCCCAGTTTACCCTGGATACAAGTCAGAGAGGACCTACAAGTATTATAAAAAGTATTGTTTCCTTGGCATAACCATTGTTAAACTAAAGTTACAACATTTCTGTATCACTAAAATTGATAATCATAATGAAACTAATTCTGGGCCTTTGGAAGAAAGAACATATAGGGAAACGGAAGTTACCGTACCGACGAATCCCTTTCACATACGTTTTTACCTTGTAATGTGGTGCAGTATAT
This sequence comes from Xiphophorus maculatus, assembly GCF_002775205.1. Classification (NCBI taxonomy): domain Eukaryota; kingdom Metazoa; phylum Chordata; class Actinopteri; order Cyprinodontiformes; family Poeciliidae; genus Xiphophorus; species Xiphophorus maculatus. The sequence goes on from NC_036447.1 coordinate 11,585,652, forward strand.
TTTATGCATTTGATTGTATCAGGATCGAACAATCTTTTAAAAAGTCTTATAAAGAATGACCAAGCAACTAAGCTTTAGAGGGCAGAGCTTTACATATTTAAAAAAAAGCTTGAACCTGTGAAGTCAGGACCATAGAAAAAAAAATCTGTTATCTTCTACTGTCAATAAAATCCCACAGTAAAACATTACAAGATGACTGGGGTGAAAAATAATCTTACATTTTGTGTGCATACGTCATTGAAATTATGAGCCAATTTATATTTAGCTTGTCTTCATTTGAGATGGGAAGCATTGTGGTAATAAAAAAAGAGACTTGAAGCCATTTGGAGAATGCTGAGGAAAAAAGTTCCAGAGGACACTCTCACACAGATACACACATTCTGCCATGCAAAACAAAATACATTGATCAGTTCATGGGTACTATAGCAACTGGATAGAAAATAAGTGAATCATTGCATATTTATGCTGATCAAATGAAGCCACTGATGTCACAGACTGTCATGTAGAGGCTGCCATCTGTCAATGTATGACCTCACTGACGATGTCGTCAATCATAACATCGCATCGATAATGAGAGATTCAGAAGCAAGGGTTCAGGCAGGGAGTCAGTAAAGGAAACTGGCTTAAAAACAGCCCTACAGCGCTTTACAAGCACAGGACGTACTTTCCTCTTCATAAACGAACCTACCAGAAGGTCAAACAGAAACTTCATTGCTTTGATGACTGCCTGGAGATGTGAAGCACTTGTGGAACTTGGTTTTAAAAGATGACTTTGGATATGCACTGACATTACACTGAAAAAGAAATCAAAAGGTAAAACATAACAGTCAGAGAGGGAGCAATTTATTCAGTGCCATTGACTGTTTTTCAGACAGGAACAATCAATAAGATTTAGAATTGTTTTGAGTCAGAGATGGTGGAAATTACTGCACAAAGTCAGTATATGAGGAGCTATCCCTTTTAGTACTAACATTTTAAATGTCTCTTTAAAAGTACACTGTACATTAAAGATATTTAACTTCCCTGCAATGCTAAAATCTATGGTAAGTGTGACATTGGTTTCTCTTCACGGGATTAGCTTCACAGCTTCGTCGGTGCATTGGATTCATCAAAACATTTCTCTGTTCCAGTGGGCTTATCCTACATGTCATGCTCACTTAACAATCAAGGAAATGATGAAAACAAACTGCTATTCTCTTCATGTACCGATTCAAAGGTACATTTCTGACTTTGATACAGACAACAGCGTCTGTAGCTTGTTGGACACACACTGCGCTATTTTATGCTACCACCTGATGATCAGTACAACCCTTCACACATAACTCAACTTAAAAACCTCATACTTGTTTGTTTTACTCAAAGTATTACCTCATAGAGAGCATAATGACAATTGCTACATTTTCACCTAAAAATGGGTTACTAATTATGTATCAAAATTCAAATAACAGTACAATAAAAGAGCAACATGTTAGGATACTACTACTAAAGGTTGCAATGATGATATTAAAATAATTGTCCGACATTTATCTTTCTTTTATTTATTTTTAATGATACACCACTTTTTGTCAACTTTAGTACCTGAGATACTAAAATAGGGCATTTTTTATTTGGACAACTGGAAATCCATCCAATTGGCCAAATATATTGCACTAAATATGATGGTACTTAAAAAATAAACAGTGCTTTGCAATATTACACACATACTATGATAATGACAGTGAATTAAAATAGTGTGCAGCTCTAACAAATAGTAGACATATTTTTATTAACATTACAGTTAAATTCCTAAGTGCGAACAAATCAATGAAATTATACCTTTTTATAACTATGTGGCAACACCCTGATACTATGGCATGGATTATCAATCAAGATTTTCTCACTGATTATGTCATACTGGCCCCAGCCTACATGCAACTGTTTTAGGTGCAAGACTGAGTAATTTTTATCTTGAGGGTTAGAGAGTTTGCCATAATCCCATTCACTGTTGGCAGAACTTCTTCTTTTCATTGTAAAATCTAAGTTTTTTCTAAGAATCAAACCTTGCCATGACTAATACACTTCAGAAATTTAGCTAAGAACAGTCGTTTTTATGTCAAGCTTTTCATACAGTAAGTACTTTATGCATAAAAGAAATGGCGTGTCAATTTATTCAGGTGTTTTCCTGAAGAGGCTTTACTTTTCTTCAACAAGAAAAGCTTCCACTTTAAAGTGTTTTGCTCTGAACAATCATCTGTTCTCCTTTTCAACTTCCTTGACAAGAGAGTTTAAAAGGAAATATGTTTCTTTCATAGAACAACACAAACAAGTGTTTGATAAAAACGGATAAAAAAAACCTAAGAGAAAACAAAATAGTGCTCATACAAGTATAAAAGAGCATAATGATCTAATCTGTCACTTCTTTAAAGTCTGATAGGCCAATGCATCAGCACACGAAAAGTAATTTGTCATGGAGCAGCGGCAGGTTATGGCAGTGAGCTGATGGATCGAGGCTGTGTATGGAAACGATGGGTGAGTTGCCCTTGTCGAAGTTATGAAAAGGAGAAGAATGGGTAGGTGGGGGTGGAACAGGAAGGAAGAGAGGGGAGAGGGTGTGGATGCAACGAGACCTAAATGTGTTCTGAACAGACTCGTTTGTCACGGTTTGTCATCAGGAAAGAACCAGTCTGTAAAAAGCCCATGTGTGTGTGCATACAGTGGCAGCTGTGTGCATGACTTAGAGAGAGCGTCACATAGAGCATGGCTCCATATCTGACGGTGTGTAATAAGTGTGCATGTGCACTAAATGATCACAAGAACTGCTCACTTCATTTTGAAATGAGATCAAAAAGACAATTTATGGTGGCTTGCAAAAGTTTTCATACCCTTTGAGGTTTTCCACAATTTGTCACATGTGTCTAATTTGGATTTTCAGTGACTCTAACACACAAAGAATAACCTGAAAGGGAAGCAAAAGGGTTACACAGTGTGCTGTAATTTTTCTGGACTACATGCAAAATTGCTGTGTGAGGTGAAAAACCAATATCACCTTGAATACACACCAACCTCATGGTGAAGCAACGTGGTAGTTCTAAAGGTACAAGGAAGCTGGAGATAACCAAAGATTTCATCCTGCAGATGTGCAATGCTGGTCAAGACATCACCTAAACACTTGTACTAAAAGATGGACAAGAAAATATTGATTGGAGTGAATTGAATGCAAACGTGTGCCATTTGTAATGACCTTTAAAAATATCTTAAATTGTCCTCTGTTTATGAATGCAATTTTATACCGTTTCATAAAATCCCAATAAATAGTGTTGAAATCTGGTTTGTAACTGGAGAAAATATCAGAAAGCTCAATGGGTGTGAATACTTTTACAAGATCCTACTGTAAATCTGAGCACATGTACAAGAACTGACACAGACAGCTCATGTGTCGGAGAATTCAAATCATTTGACCCCAATCTGTGTTCCTGCATTATTTATAGTCCAATGCTGGCCAACCTTTGTTTTTATTTAAATGCTTGTCTGAGAAGAGGACGTGTGTGGGCGTGTGCGTGCGGGTGTGTGAGTGTGAAAGGAGATGGAAAACAACATGAATATAAATAAGACTATGTCAACTCACCTTTTTGTCTCTCTCTCTCTTCTTTATATATATATACATATACACACACACACATATATATATATATATATATATATATAGATATATAAGATCATTACAGTAAACTTATGCACTCTGAACATTACTTAGTGCTCTACACTTTAGGTTCTCCTAAAGGGGAGTTAGTTTGGAGAATACAGTTAGCACAAGCAGCCTGCAGAATGGGATTTAAGAGAGCTGTTCTCACATAGCATGTCCCTCCACACTCCAATAAATGCTCTTTTACAATCCCCTTCCCTTTATATCAGGCACATCTGACGCACACACGCACACAAAATACAGCCCTCTTCTCTGGGCCAAGCCGTCAGGGCAACAGTGTGTATCCTCAGAGACACGCTGTGCCAAATCAATGGCAGCCAGCAGCCATTCACAATGAGCCCCACCATTTCACTGGCTGCCACCCAGCACAGCCAAGAGGCAGCTAAATCATCTGTGAGGCTGCGTGCAATGAGCAAAGCGTCACAACAGGAGGAAATATCACAGGGCTGCAGAACGCGAACGTGTGCTGGCCGATCAATTTGTTGAGGGAGGGCTTAATGTATGCTACTTGTGTAGGTTCTGGTTGTTGGAGGATGACTTGTCACACACAGTCTTACTCATTGCTGGTTGTGACAGAGTGATAGCATCTGTGAGGTGATCACAATGTCTGATCTGTTTGGAGAATGCAAATCAGATAAATGTGGCTTTGCAATCATCATACAGATGAATCTTTTCATTCAACTGATCTAGTGAAATGCATATGTGAAGCTCCACCCCTAACACACACAAACACATCTGTCTCTCTTGGCTTCACACACTAAGTCGGGGCTGGCATTCCAGGCCAGTTTCTAATCAGTCAATCTGAACTTCAGCCAAGAAACGTCAGACAATATTCTAATCTAGCATTTCTTTCTGTGCACATGTTGCAAATGTTTTAAGACACAAAAACACTCTCACAAACACCCCTGTGCACCTGGATGGGAGCAGAAACAGTCCCAGACTCAGGAGGTGACACAGCTCTGCAGGAGGAAAGGGGATCAATCTGTGCCCTGGCTGATTACTGAACCTGGCTCAGGTGTCCGTGGCACTTATGTGCGAAAAGGCATTTTAAAAAGGTGATTCAGTACTACATGACAAAGAAACAAATGCCAAATTTAACAAAAAAAACCCCATTTATTAATAAGTAACTAGTATCACAGTCTCTGACAAATCATAAATTCTCCATGTCTGTGAGGTTATGTGCCTTCAGACAACCCTTAGTGAGCTTTAAAAAGTGGTTTAAAAGAAACTACAACCTTTTTTTGTGTTTGGAGCTTTACATACTGTAATAAAGGACATCCACATTGATTGTTATTTTTTCATTTATCTCTCTGGGATTTCCAGATAAGGTAGCTGGCAATGTAGAGAAAAGCTGTGATGTGAGCAGCTGAAATGCCAGTCTTTAAATTTTATGATGTTCATAGTCAAGTGCTAAATCTGTGAAGCAGGAAATTGATTTTTTCTGATGGTTATGTTTGCATGAACTTCCCTAGAACATCACTGAAATATGTTAGGAGCTGAATGAATAATGAGTCAGATCAAAGGAAACATGTTAACGTTAGCCTAGCATCTTGGTGTAAGTGTAATGTTAGTGTAATGTAATGTGAGTGTAATAAAGACTGTGGCTTTATTTTTAGATTAAATATTTGTTGCTTTCTAAAGATTTAAAAACTGTAGCAATGTTTATGGTGAAGGTTTGTAGCATATAATTTAAATATACATAAAACAATACAGGATTTATTTTTGCATGATTAGATTTTTATCTTGTAGAAAATAGTTGAAGAAAAAAAGTGTAGAAAACCTAACATCTTTCCTTTAATCTTTTTTTTTTTTTTGCCATACTCCTCCAGACATGGTAAATGTAAAAAGCAAATTCCAAACTTTTCTGGACAGATGATGTTTGCCGTAAATTGACTTTATCAAAATTACCTGAACTAAAACATTTAATCCAAATTGAACTAAACTGTTTCCTAGAGGCATTAGGACAAAAAAATTGATCACTCAAAATGTTTTCTTGCTCATTTGACCTTATACTTATGTAACACATAACTGAACTTCTCTGCAAATAAATCAAATGTTACCAGGAGGCACTTAATTAAATGCCTTGTGCCATTTATTTAGTGTGCTTTATGATAAATAAATCCCTAGGGTTTTAACTGCATTTAACTGGAAATCTCTGGTGCACTGCTAATAAAAAAAACAAGCAGGTGGGTCTTAAAGCTCCTGCATTACTTCATTACCAACCTATCCTGCATTTTGACAGCTTAAGAAAGTATCATTACCTACCCATTTTCTGCTGTTGCTCTAAATGCATCTGTAAGCAGAGACTGCCCGAGGCAAATGTACTGGTCACTACAACAATTTGTGACATTTGTACCAATACAGATCAGTACTAAATTAGAGTACTGATAGTTTTGTTAGTTACCCATAGTAAATATGTAGCTGGCTTATTGTATTACTAATAGCTGCTTGAAAAGCTGGCTCTCCAGAATTCCAGCACAGTTAGAAACTTGGTTTATTATATAAATTCAAGACTTAGAGTGGGTGCCGAGGAATTCATATTGAATAATTTTGTTTTTATCTCCACAGCTCAGCCCATTCATCTTCAAACCAATGCATTCTTCTGGGTTTGTTATGTGGTAACCGATCTTCTTTCATCCAGAATGTTTATAATTCATATGAATAAAATATATGTAAGGCTCTGAAAACTGCCTTACTATCTTCAGTATTAAGATGCATATCTTGGCAAGCGGTTAGAGAAAATAAATAAATAAAATCCTTGCAGGAAAATTTTCAATTGAAAAGCACTCAAGTAACAGCTTATTGATGTTCAGACCGAGACAGAAGAGGAGCTGTATCTGTAACTTTAGAAGACAACCTTGTTATTTTCAATAAAGCTATTACAGGAGCTTCTTGTTGAGAGGGACCGGGGGAGGCCGGCAGTTTCTGAGGTGTCTCTTTGCTTTGGCCGGGAGATTCAGAGGATGCACGGGGAAAAATGATGCCAATCTCTACACCGGGGGGATGTATTAAATGACGGCTCTAATTTAATATTGAGACATTGAGAAACCTGCTAAGGCACTTCCTGTGTCTGAGGGCCGTTCAGGAATGGAGCTGGTGCTTGCTGAGTAGGTTGTTTGGGATACATTAGCGAGGAAGGGAAATGATTTCATGGTACATATTTACAAGTTGAGCGATGGGCACGGTGTGATTATGCGAAGCTGGTCTGCTGGTGCTGTTTTATTTTTATCTAATGCACTGGCATGCCCTAATCATAAATGTTTCCAATTTACGACAACTTACGGGAGACGAGTACATTTACAATGATACATAAACCAGGCCATTCACAAAAACAGACTTCAATTCATGCTAACATACAGTGTTTTTCAAAAGTACTTTTACTTCTTAAACTTTGTCATATTTTGTTACATTTCAAACAGAGTGGTGAGTTAAAACTGTTCAGATTTTTGAAGTCAGGTTATAAAACAATGTTCCGCACTTAGATGCAACATACATACAGTTCAATCCATCATCCGAAAATGGAGTGTGGTGCAGCTCTAAACCAAGTCCGACCCAGTCATGGCCATTTATTTTGGCTGATAGACAAGGCAAGGAGAGCATTTATTAAATATATTTTTTGAAAAGTTTAGGGTTTACGAATACTTTTCCAAAGCACTTTAACAGACATCCAATCCACAAGAATCAGCATGACACTAAAGTTCAGGTTTGTAATACTTGATGTCTGTGGCATCCTGTCATCTTAGGACAGCACTAGGGTTGTAATTCCAAATGTTTATTGCATGAAAAGCGATTATTTATCTACATGCAAACACACGCACACTTCAAGATTTCAGCACACTTTTATCTTGTGGCGTTAGACCATCTAAGGTCTTTACTGAAACTTTGACACGCAGTAAGCCCTCACAGAACAAAGACTAACAGAGTTGGCTGAGAAAAACAGCATCAACACACACATGCACGCACACACATTACGCATCATTTAATCCCAGGTGCCTTGGGGAGTCTAAGGAAAATAGGGAGGCTGAACATAACTCCTGAACATGAATAACAAGAAATGGGATTTGTGTTGGACTTTCAGTCCCCCAGAGACGAAGAGATGGGGAAATGAATGGCATCAGGATAGAAGAGAAACAAAAGGACAAAGGAAAAGGCTCAAATTTGCATCCTTGTCCATGATTCATTTGACAGTGACAGAGTTTTTTGATAGACATTAATTAAACCTAGGAAAGACTTAATCATGGATACACAGGGGATGATTTAAAACAATAATTTGTTGGAGGTGACTGATGAGTGATTATTTTAGGTGTCCACATGACACCCTCAGTGCTTATTTATATCCTTACTCATTCTCTGCTTCAGCTTTCTGTGCTCTCTAAAGTGTCTGCTAAGGGACTGGCTGACAGAAGATAATAACAGTTTTTACTGCATGCACATAATAAACATGCATGATTGTAACACCTCGTGGGGGTCTGTTTCCAAAAAAAGAAAGAAGAAAATAAACAAAGGAAGAAGCAGATGAAAAAATGGATGCACCATTTTGATAAAACTGGGAGAAAAAACCCATTGGGTTCCTGTGTGTAAAAGATTCACAGTGGTCTTGGAGAGCTCTGCCACGAGGGAACTTGCTGTGTTACGACCGGTGGCAATTGGTTGTCTAAAAATCTAGTAAAAATATTCTCAGGAGATTTATTTATTTTTAATCCAACAAATCATGGAAAAAGCAGGTAGGCTTGCCTAATTGCCTGAAATGTTTAGGGTTTATGTTGCTCCTTGAGGTTGTTTCCAGTCTGCATTTTGAAAGCAGTAGCAGACGGGAGAAAGCAGAGGGCAAACAGAATGATATAAAAGATAAGGAGCCACAACCACAAACATCAGCGCATTTTTTTTTCATAGGCCAACATAAATTGTGAAGTGTGAGAAAAATAAGGCATGGCTTTTCAAAATGTTCAAGTATGTGAGTCTCTGCAAAGCATACTGTGCTTCAAAACAATGAAAACCATTTGCCCTCAGCAATCACCCAATTAGAAGACATAACGTGTCTGTAACATCTGGATAGTAGCAAGTGAGATGAAAGACAAAAAAGAACAGTCAACAGACCAACAGAAAAGCAAGAAATAAATATTTTTTTAAAACAAACCCCTCTCCCCAAAAAGGTGTTTCTGCTGTAGTTTAGGAAATAATGTAACATTTTAGGAGATTGAAATGTAGAAAAACTTTGAAAGACTGAACTACAACTTTCTGTTTCTCTTGGTTTTAAATGTAACACAAAGTCCTTTTTAAGACAAGAAAACGTATAATTCTGTGTTGATCTTAAAGTAATAGTTACAAGGACAAAGTCACTTGCCTAGTTTTGCCCATATTTATATTCAAAAATAATTAAGCCATGAAACTGTGACAAACAAAGCTTAGTTCGTCTCAATTGCGCAGGCAGTAAGGAAGTTGATTAAGTCCAAATATCTCTTTCGCAATAAAAGTTTCGCTTTTTTTAGTTATTTTTCTTTTCAAATTTCTTTTACACATTTTTACCAGGGGTACCATCAATTGCAGACGTAGCAGCAGACTCTACAAAAAATACATGGAAAGTAGTTTAATATTCACGCACTTTAAATGAAAACCACATTAATTAATCAACCAGACAGCCTATTCCTATGAGTAGCTGCTCCAAAGTTCCAGACATTAGCAGAAAACTCAAACTGTTCAACTGCCCACACTTGACAATTGCTGTCCCAGAAAATATGACAGTGATGACAGCAGGGTGTCAAAGACGTTACTAAAAGCAAAGAAAAATGGAAGGAACAAACAATTGGACGGCTGCCAGTTTTATCGAGTAAAGTTTAATATCCCGCAGTTTCTGAAACTGGAGCGAACCCTGGCTGACTGCTGTATCCGTGCATCTGTGCACTGAGGAACAAGGGAAACTCTTTGAAAGCGATTTCACAGATATCAACTGGGTTTTACCGCTGTTTCTCTGTGACAGTGATTAAAGGAGGGAATAATGAGATGTAATGCAAACACATGTCACTCAGCCACCACTTGTAAGGAGAAGGAGGAGGAAACAATAAAGGAGAGTAAAGAGTAGCAGGCAAAAAAACCAACAAAAAACCAAAATGAATAAATGATAAAACAAACAGCAGTGGAATAGAGTCGACAGAAAGGGCCATGTGGCCACAAACAGAACTGAATTCTCTGGCAGAGAGAGAGAGAAAAGAAAAAGTGATGTGGAAGTCCTGCAGGCTTGCTCTTAAGCTTCTGCTGCAGATTAAACTGTATGGTAGACAGGAGGGATGGAAAAGCAGGAGAGACAGAGAAAGTCTGAAAGAGTAGGAGAAAGCTGTAAAGGGAAAATATGGGCTTTGTGGTCTGGCGCTAGTTTGCTATGTAAAGCCATCATGCATGCTGCGGGGATCGGAGACGAGGGAGCTGGAGTGCAGCGTCGATGAGAAAGTAATAATATGAGAGGAGCGCAAAGGAAAAGAAGACCAAGATAATAAAATGTTAAACTGAGAGGAGAAGAAAAAGGAGGGAAACACTTCGGCTGTGACTTTGGAAGATTGGCTCTGGTTGTTTCTGGGAGTTTTGTGTGTATAAGTGTGGCTGGAAAATGAAATTGTTGTGGTTGCGCTTGGCTCCATCATGAAGCAAGGGGTTGGTGGGTGGTTGGAGGTTCAAAAAGGGGAACCTCCGAACCACAAAACCCGTCTGTTCCTCTGTCTTTCATTCCTCTGTTTCTATCAGCTCCTTACTGAACAAAGACCAAAGGGTCATGTAACAATACAGAAAATTAGGCACCCATTATTGACATATATTAACCATGAAAATGTTATCACCATTTACATTTTTATTAATTTTTTTATTCGTAAGCTGAAGCAAAAATATATAATCAACATGTGCCCTGAAAAGCATGGTTGGGCATTATTCAGCTTGTGTCAAACTCAGTTTCATATGTACGGAGGCATCCCTTTTAATGATGGTTAAGTTTATTTTTTAGAATAGTATTTGTGTTTGTGGGGCTCTGACAATACGCACTTTTAACATTAATCATATTTATAATAATTCATTTATTTATTACACACTACACGTTTACAGTAAATCTCAAATTTCTACAAAAGTACAGAAACATTAGCAATTTAAATTAAGACATGGTTCCAGCTAAAAATTAAATGTCTTAAGATAATGTTAAGAACTGTGTGTAGGTTATTACATTTTCAGCATGTCGGTTCCACAGTTTGGTGGGAGCAGCAATCATGGTGTGTAGTTCTGTCTTGGGGAGAATAAGTCAGTTTGAGTGTGTGGTAAACAGGGAGTGTGTTGAAGTATGTGGAGTGAGAAGTTCTTTTAGATAGGACGGAGTGTTTCCATGGATGCACTGGTGGTTGAAGAAAGATGTTTTCTTCAATTCTTGTAGTGAAGGGGATTCACTGGAGCGACTATATAACGGGTGTTACGCATTCATGTTTCCTTGAACTCAGTTGGGATCTCAATGAAGACGGCTTTACAGTAGTCAAGTGTGGAGAAAATAAAACAGCAATAGACTGTGGCACATTTTAAATGATTTCCGTATTTACATCAATCTTTGTGACTAAACACAACTGGATAACTCCAAATCAAATTCAAATTCAAATTTAATTTTGCCCATCCCTATTAATTAATAGGTCTGTTATTCTACTCTTTACCACTATTTAACAAACCAACTCTTCCTTGTCAATGGTAGAAAAGCATTTTATTTACAAGAGTTATAGTTGCCACTTTTTTAAATTTCCGTGTGCCTTTTATCACTTGAAATCTTTTCAAACCAAAATTTGTCTTTCTTGCAACTGAGGAAAACATGGCAGCTGGCACCAATAGTTGAGGTCGATCTGAGTTACTCCATGTTTCAATAGGCAATAAAAAGTAAAAATCTTTGTGAACTCCAGTGGTTTCTTTAACATCCCCTAAAAAGGAGTTCAGATAATGTGACAGATATTTTTTTGTGATTTTAAAAGCTGTACTTTTTTAAAAATCTTGGCATTCCTTGAGACTAGCAACTGGCCCATGCCTAATGGAAATGGTTTGTGTCTGGAATAATAGGCAGAACTCTGCTAAGTTTCCCTAAGATAACAATATATATTTTTCCTCTCCCACGCTGCTTCTGTATAGGGTTTCCTCAATAAAACCCTTGTTTAAAGAATATATATCTAAAAGATTTTGCTCACGGAAAAAAAGAAGCTCCAATAAAATCCCAATGGGAGAGTAGAGGGAAAAATGACACAAACAGGGATAACAAACCTGGCAGAGCGGAGAACAGTTGAAGTGGGGGAAGGCTTGAGCTAAATTTTTAATATCTTACCATATGCTCATCTCCACAGGTGAAGACTTCTTTGCTATAAATTACAGGCTGTTTGTGGGAATGATTGTGTGATAGGTAGACAGATGAAAAAAGACAAAAAAAAACAGCTTCTGGGAAATGAGGGAAGAAAGAAAAGAAGCGACAGGCAAAAAAAATAGCCGTAATATGAGCTGATAGATTAAGCGAAGAACAAGCAAATGGGACAAAAAGATGACAGAAACAAATCTCATCGATTAGGCTAAGATGCTGGAGAAGTAAAGGGAAAGTGAGATCAGGGAGCAATCTAGATATCAGAGGGAGAACGAGACGGGGAGGCTGAGTCTTGGGGCGACCCAACAAGCCAGTGATGAGGATGGTCAAGACAGATTGGAAGCTGTCCCCTCCAACTGCTAGGTGAATCAATACAATTGCTGCTTCTCAGCTTTTCTTTCTCTCTTTTCACTCCTCCGGAGCCTTTGTCCCGTCATCTGTGCTAACATCGACACAGCTGGGTGCTGGCTAACTGCGGTTGAGGCATGAGACTGTAAGAGCCGTTTTTCACCACGAGGCTCTCTCTCAAAAAATGCTTTTTGAGAGTGGTTACATGTAGCCTACAGTTTGACTCGTGAAGAAGTCCTACTATTTAGTCTCCAGCTTGCATGCATACTCAGGCAACAAAAAAGGTTTTCAAAAAGGCATCAAAAAACTTTTTTTTTTTTTTATCTCAGTAGGGTTGTTGTTATTGACCCTGCTGGCCTGTTCCAGTCTTTCTGCTTTCTACTGAGCTGGTCTGTGGGAACCAAACACTCTGCCACTATAATTACCAACCCAAGTCCAAACAACCCTGACTTTAGCGTCACCTCTCTCCGATTCATCGCCTGACCCAGCCCTCAGAGCGATGACTTGGCCCGTTTGAGGCACACATGAATCCCAGTCCCGGCTCTGTTTGCACTGACAAACATGCGGAGCGCAGAAATCCTCTCACTTACAGCTGGCACTGCAGACAGTGGCATCCATCACATCTTGTGAAACTTAATCTCTCAGAGAGGTGAAACAGCTGCAGTGGCACGCAAGTACATGCACACAGAAACACGCTGCACATGAACGCACTGAAATATTGGTCAGGGTAGGACTTGCCCATTCTCAAACATGGCATGTGGGGAGGCACCTCTGACCTGAGTGCAGCAAGCTGAGGTCAGACATAACAGCTTAAGACCCACCTCCCTAATGTGACCAGGAGTATATACAGAGAGCAGTAAAGTAGTTCTCTAACTCCATACATCAGATATACATATGTGGTACATACATGTATGTGCTACATATATGAAACACACATATATACTGTAAGTCTATTATAATTTAGATAAAAATTCTTCTTATTTTGAAGTAAAGCAGGGAGTATCTCACTTTAGTGTCTTTACAATGTTTGTGTTTCAGTACAATATAAAGCATATAAAAATACAGCATCCTTTTTGAATGAATCAAAAAGGAAGACTTTCTACTTTTACTTTCATTTTGAAAAACTAGAAATGTCTTTGTGCTGACACTGAATTAACAGTAAAACATAATCAGATTGTGTAACCATTATTAATTTGGTTAATGACTAAAACTCGTCCTTTAAAAGGACAGTATACATGTATCTGTCAGACTTGAGGGTTGCTTTTTACCCTTGTTATAAATTTTTTTATGATGGGCTTTTTTTCACCTCTGACTACACAGCATAGGTTGAAATGTTTGCAACTTAAATGCGGTGTGAGTCCCCATGTCTGCCCCCAGATCAAAAATCTGAAACACTTGAACAGATCAGACCTGAACAGAGATTATTTTAAACACAGATTAAGATTCATGAATCATTCATCATATCTGCAATAACATTTCATTTGGTCTCCCTTAATGTTAAACAAGCACAAAAAAGTGAAATGTTTGAACTTTTCAAACTTGGGCAAGATTATTCTACAATGCTTACAGAATCATTTAAAAGAAAGAGGTAATTTTTAGCTTTTTAAAAAATATGCCTACAATCTACAGATGCATCAATTAAATTCTCCAGAAATCAGAATCAGTTTTCCATTGATTAGATCTAAATAATTCAAACTTTCAGTGGCTTTTTAGCGACCATGCTAATATTTTGTCATTCATTAGGAACCTTCATTTTTAAAACTTCACAAAGCCCACCAGAGCAGGTAAAATTTTTTCTGAAGCGGGACACCCTCCACATGTGGAGCTGGTATGTGAGCCACATCTCATTATCATGTTTTCTCCATGCACATGTCTCAATCTTATAGGCTCACACCTAACTGCTACAAGAAGACTTGCGTGATTGATCTATACGCGAGCCGAGGTCTGTAGCGGGTGCTATACAGACAGCAATTGAGCAAGACTGCTGACTGCTGTCAAATCCACAGTTATCAGCACGTTACAGCACATTATGGTCACTGAGTTACAGAGGTGGCAAAAAGAGACGCGGGAACTGCAGCAGAACAGAAAGCTATCATTGCATCCTGTAGAAAGAAAGATGATCATAGAGTCCTATGGAGATCCTGTTACGGCTATAATCAAAACCCCGTTTTAAAAAAACCAGATACATGTTTAAATAAATTAGAATCCCCCACAATTCAATTCACGGTGCCCACCAAAAACAGACCAACTGGCTCCCCAGTGTCTGAATGCACCACTAAAGGGTTTTAGGTGATGTGCCAGGAGCATGGATCCAGTCGTGAGATATTACCTCTGAGCAGGTTTCGAGTGGGGAGCAGCAACCCCAGTGGAATACAAGCTGTTTGGAGCCTCCTTAATCTCTCATCAGCATTAAAAATCTCATTTAAGGAATTGGCTTAAAGCAATGGGAAGTGCTATAATAATCTTGCATTGCATTAAACAGAAATGTAGAGAAACTATCCGGGTAACACTTTTGTATAGAAGGACACTTTTATAGATTTTGGTAAACATTTTATTCTGATCTAAAGTTTTAAATTAAGAAAATTATAGGAGAAAATGGTGTCAGATTGTAATACATACAATGGATCAGGCTTAAACTGACATCTGTATGAACTCACGACTACCACACCAAGGTGCAAAACTGATTTCTCATTAAATCCCACAGTGGCCACTTGAAACACTCATAATACAACTAATCAGCTACAGGACACATATTAAGTGTCACTTACTTACAAGCACGCGCACTGACTCCATAACCGCAGATCACTTCTTAGCATGGGAATGCATTATAAGAAGAAGTTAAGAGCTGCAAGACAATAACAGAAGCTGCAGACAAAATCTCAAGACACTCACCATATCAACACCATGCAGGGAACCGTCGCTGGAAACAAAGAGAATAAAATAAAGCTCTCAGTGTGGACAGATTCACGCTCTCTCCGTCCACCGTCTGCCTGCACAACATCCACCGTGGCAGCAGCCAAAATAATCCACCGTGCGTCTGTTTCAACCTCTCTCCCTCCCTGCTTCCCTCTCTCTCCCTATCAACTCCTCTCTCCCTCTCTCTCTCTTTTGCTCTCTCGCTCCAGTAATTTCCAGCCCGGTATGTGTGTAAAGGGGTGTGCGTGTCGATGTGAGCGTGTCTATGACTCGGTAAGGTAACTGCTGAGTCCTCCGGTGCGGTGGATCAAGGGAAGCTGGTGCTGATTTAAAGATGCAGAAGACAAACGAAATGCCTGTGAAGCGATTCAGGGGGGTGGGGGTGGGGGGGCGGCGAAGAAGGGTGGCAGTCCGATCTGCATAGGAAGCAGTCAAAAAAGATATCTTTAACTTTATGTGCAATCATCACTTGAGAGGTAAAATATGCATGAGAATAAGGGAAATGTTAGGGGTCAGATATTACTGAATTTCATTTGTCATAATTCTGTACTAGTCAAATAAAAACAATCACAAACAACTGTGCAACTCAAATCTGACCTAACCCATATCACTCCATTGCAAACTTCTTCTTTTTATATTATTATTCTTTTTTGTCTAGATTATTTTGTGAAATTAAACTCAGTTTGAAATTAAATCTCTGCTGAATTTTGGCAACAGGCTATCTGGGATAATGCCGGGAGGGTTTGAAGATTATAAGAAGCGGCAATCACAGACACAATTTATCTCCGGAGACGAGTGGAGCTGATCTTATCTCCAGTAAGCAGCAGCTCCTTGATAAGCTGGGAATATTGCCTGAATGCTTCTTGTTATTAAGGCCAATGCTTTTCAGATTGAGATTTACGGACATTATAAAGAGTTTGTTGGGGAGGGGATTTCAGGGCTCCACAAGAAAGAAATAGTCATGCTTTGGATGTGAGAATTGTGTCTTGCTGTTAAAAACCTTTTTAAGGATAATTTTGTGGTCATAATAGTCTAACAAACTGTGTAATGAGCCATGCTGCATATTTCAGAAAAGCAGAATGAATAGAAAACTAAAGTGAGACAAACTCAAAAATTAATTACACTGTACCAGATTTTTCTAACCTGACATTTTTAGATGAAAATTGTGTCTCCAAATGCTGAAAATACCCGTGCACCAGTGATAATGTCAGCAGTAATGACACAGTTAGTTCAAGGAAGTACATGATTAGTGTGGTTAACATGGTGGTGAGGCGAAACAAGCATCATGCTGTCTTTGTCTTTTCTCTGGCACAGTTTGCAACTTCCATAAAGCCATTAGTACGGTGGCCGACAGGTGCAAATGCGCAGCAAAAGAGAAAACATGCAAACAAAAAAGAAGACACCCCCGAATGAAATGCAGCAAACAAAAAGAGAGACGCAAACACCCCCGAATGAAATGCAGCAAATAAAAAGAGAGACGCAAACACCCCCGAATGAAATGCAGCAAATAAAAAGAGAGACGCAAACACCCCCGAATGAAATGCAGCAAACAAAAAGAGAGACGCAAACACCCCCGAATGAAATGCAGCAAACAAAAAGTGTTGAAAACGGAAGTGCTCCAGACCACTAGGGGGAGTCAAAGAAAATAGTATTCATTTCTATGGGACCAGATGCAAGATTCTTCTTCTTCTTCTTCTTGGTATTTATTGGCGGTTGGCAACAAACTTACAGTAGCATTACCGCCACTTACCAGTATGGAGTGTGGTTCGAGATGGTCTATAAACTTTCACTTTCTACCTTTTCCCTCCATTAACTCCTGATTAAACATACCCCCACACATACACACCTGCTTATATTATCCAACTTGCTTATAGCTTTATATACCCCTCTTTGATATTCTTTACACACTCACACCCAACTTGCTCTACTCATATCCTATGAAATAGCTTTGTTTTTTTAAGATACCGAATAATTATTTGAATATGTCTACTCCCGAAATCTCTCCTCAAAAATTCTATTAAATTAAACCTTTCTTTAATACCTACACACTCTCTCAGCATGCATCTTCTCTCTTCTTCATACTTACAACACTCTAAAATAACATGCTCTATTGTTTCAGACTTCTCACAATAATCACACTTTCCAGATGCAAGATTCAGAGAGATACCTTTACTTTCTTTCAAATTTCTTTCTCTGAATCTTGCATCTGGTCCCATAGAAATGAATACTATTTTCTTTGACTCCCCCTAGTGGTCTGGAGCACTTCCGTTTTCAACACTTTTTGTTTGCTGCATTTCATTCGGGGGTGTTTGCGTCTCTCTTTTTATTTGCTGCATTTCATTCGGGGGTGTTTGCGTCTCTCTTTTTGTTTGCTGCATTTCATTCGGGGGTGTTTGCGTCTCTCTTTTTATTTGCTGCATTTCATTCGGGGGTGTCTTCTTTTTTGTTTGCATGTTTTCTCTTTTGCTGCGCATTTGCACCTGTCGGCCACCGTACATTAGAGTTTAATGGAAACAGTCTGGAAAGAGGCAGAAGAAAAAACAGAAAGTTGTAAAAGAAAAGAAAAGCTAAGTATAAAGACTAAAAGAGAGTATTCAGGTCCTATTCCAAGTGATGAAAAAGTGTGGGAAACTTCTTTCTGCCAGCTGACTGGCAGTGCGCACCCACATGTTTCAGAGAGTAGTGTATTGCTCGATACAGGAAGAGGAAACGCTAGTAAATCTTTGCAGTTTTTAAACCACAACAAAGCAAGTGGGTACAATTTTGGTTGATCAAATATTTCTTAAATGTTATTTACTTCTTTTGAATAGTCTGACAGCACTTAAACGCGTTGGTGTTAGGATAAATTGAACATCCTGGCGCTTTGTTGTAAAATGTAACATTCTGACAAAGTCACACCAAATAACATTTGTGTCTTTTACTCAAATATCACGAGAAAGGAGCTTTAACAAATCTAGGAGCCAGTCCGAACTGATACAGCAACATCAGCATATAAGCACAGAGGTTTAATTTAAATACGAGATAGTCAGAGAATGCTAAATAAATTAAAACGGTGAATTATCTTCTGATTAAGTAATAAAGTTTTCATAAAGTTTTCGGTAAGCTCTCTGTTGCACCAGCAGTTACAGAGCATTGTTTAGCAAATTCAAATGCATTCCAGTCATGTAGGCAGGGATAAAATTAAGAAAGGACATCAACTTTAAGAAACCTATGGGCCAGAGGTAAGAAACTAAAGAGTTTAAAAGACAACTTGATGAAGAAACAGTGGTATCAAAAAGAGAGTACAATATGAGAATGACAAAGGAAACTAAATAAAGGAACTCAATCAACAAATCAGACCAGGTGCTATCCTTTTATGTTTTTGCAACAAAGAAAAAAAACTGAATTACACCAAAGACAATATCACCAGCAGCAAAACACCTCCAGCAAACAACATATATGTCATCAGACAGCAACAGTGTTCCTAAGGCCTTTGTGTTCCTGTTTCTTGGTCGTTATTCTGATCTAATTTCCTCTCCACTGAAGGTGAAGGTGAATGGTCTTCTTTCAGACCATGGCATAGGGACCCTTTCCAGCAACCTGTGCTCTCTCATTAGTCCTCTCACTTATCTTCTACTGTGGACTTGCCCACCTTTGCACATCTAGAAACGGAAACTTTTCACAATTCTTCTTTGTCAAAACAGTTTAAACTCAATCAGATTGGCTGAAGTGTCTGATCATCAATAGTGAAACTTTGCAACAGATTCTTAGATGTGGGCTTTGATAGGGCCAATCTAAGTGATATGTTTTGATAAAATATACTATGGTACCGCTAGGTGTATGTTTAGAGTCCGTGCCTCACTGGACTCTACATACTGGTCTCAAGTTTTCACAAACTATTTAGTTATTCTTTCAGGATTACTTATTTAGGTTCATCTATCTCCCAAACAATTTTGACTAGCGTTCCCAAAGTTGTTGGAACCACAGTGTTATACAGGGGAAATAGTGTGCTCTGCATAGAGTTAGTTCTGTATAACTCTACAGTTCTTCCAGAGTTACCAGAGTTTTGGTTGCATCTCCTGATGATATTTTCCTGGTGGGCTGAATACAGAAACCATACATTCTTGATTTGACAATTGTAAGACAAGCTCTTTCCATATTCACATTTATGTATAGACTACTTTGTGTTCATTGAATTTTGAGGTCATAATGGGGCAAAATGTGAAAAAGCTCAAGGGTTATAAATATTGTAGTTTTTGGAAGAAAGTGTATGGGATCTACTGTACGACGTTTCCTGCATGTCTGCCCTGCTTTTTGTGTGTAAAAATCCATCATGTTCACCATGCATGGCCCTTCTGGTTCAAAAGCTGCCTGCGGATGAAGAGCACATACCATTCAGTTATCTGTTTTCAATGATTTTTTAAGTCATGCATGAACTTTCCTTTATAAACACTTTTATCCAGTCACTAACCCAACACAATATCCCCAAAGCTTGCACTGAAACACAGATGGAAGTGGATCTCTACTATATGAGAGGATATTGAAAAAGCTCTAAAACTGGGTCAAATAGCATGGGATGTTTGTTATCTTATAGCTTTAGATATTTCATTCAGAATATATGCATTTTAAAAGAAACATTTCAATTAATTTTTGCATGCAATCTTCTGATGTTAACATAGCATGAGGTCATCTTTAATTATAATCTTAAGTCTAGTTTATAACCGGAAATGAAGGTTATAAAATCCTGCTAATAGCTGCAAGGCAAGAATCTCAGCAGGTCAAATTAATACAGAAATTGCTTTGGTATTGAACTAAACTGTATCCAAGCACTGAAGCGTTTCTAACAATTTTCATAACAAAATTTGTTGATAAAAATAATCCTAAAAACACAGTACAGACAGATAACTAGTTGATGGCATAGAAAAACAGATATTTGTGCATATGTGGAAATACAGATGGATATGTGATATTTTGTGAGTTTGACCTACACAGGTCACCGATGAACAGAAACCGTTTGATCTGCAGGGTTTTAGTCTGAGTTTTGATTGTTTCTGCTTGATTTGTTTTATAGCTTTGTTGCTTCAGTTAATCTGCTTTTGTCCATGTTTCCTACATCGTTCATGAGTTTGATTCCTTTGTTGCCCTTTACTTAACCTTCACTTAACTTTAATGTATAAATCAGTTGATAATTAGCTATTTGTATCCAGCAAAGTAGTCACCCACCCATACAAACATTTCTTAGTAATTTCCATTCTTTGTCTATTTTCAGACTGAGGAGGCAGGTTCACTTATATCTGCTTAACTCAATTCAGATTCTTGTTTGTTTTTGCACAGGGGAAACTGATGCCATTTGTAATTTTTATAGCTGCTTTTATAGAGTTTGTTCAGCTGTTGTGTCAGAGTAAAGCTGTAAAAAATTTAAATTACAGATGTTCTTACAATATTGTGCAAGGACTGCTTTTATGCAGCAATCCAATTAAAATGTCTCGCCATCAATGTTAAAAATATATTGTTAGTGTATGGATTATTATTGCCCCTGATGGCCAAAGCAAATGTATATTTTGAGTGGCTGAGGTGCCACTGTGTGGACACATTGTGATGATTGCAAAGAAAAGAGTGAGTAAAACATGGATACATTTTAAGTTGTATTGTCATTGGAATATTTAATGCTTATATAGTTTATCGGTTAAAAAAACATGTTTCTTAAAAGTGTTCTTATTTTTTATTTTTTTATTTTTATGTTTTCTGCCATTACAGCATGTTTGCTGAGGTCTGTAAATCACTTTAAATTAACATCCCATTCTCTCAAAATGATATTCCTGGATGTGTAACCACATCAGTTTGCTTCAGTTGGAAGTTTTCTTTCACAGTTTTGGATCCAAATGAAAAGTGTTTTACTTTAGCAGCAGCCAGAATGCTTATCAGCATTTTAACTTTCTTCACATTCAACATACTGTATGTCTGACAATAACTTCAGGTGACATTTAGGTGCAAAAACTTGGTGTGAGTTAACTAATTGCAAGCAGACTTATAGAGTTTGGATGAAATAAGAAAAAAAATGTCTGAAAAAAACCCCAACATTTTAACAGTTGCATCACTGCTGTGCACCTAAACCTTAATAGGTACAACAAAAACTAATTATGTGGAGAGGAATGAGAGATTTCTAAAACTACTGTATAGATCACTAATGTAAATAAACTTGTTATAGAAATAGATGTTTGGGGGATAACACAGAGGCTTGTGTACATCAGAGTAACAAAACTGTTCATGTCCTGAGCAGAAATTAGGCCTATAATCCTGTAAGAATGTTAGAATTTATAAACACAGTTTTCATCACTAACTTTTATTTGCAACTGTGATCAGCAGACAAGGCTCACAAAAGAAAGCTTTTAAAATCCACCATGGGGTGCTGTTTGTTTTTTTTCCCTTTAGCTCAGAGACTCAAAAAACACTGTTCTGCACTCAGATAACATTTCTGCAGACTGCATTCTTCTCAAATCCACATCTTTACTTCAAATACAGAAATCTGATCTTGACATCTTGCTATCACTGGATTTATCTTTAGTGGAAATGATTTTATGGATTAAAGTGTTTGAAGTTCAAAACATTCATTTGCTTTGTGCTTGTTTTTTTTTCCTTCACATTTTTTAGACAGATTTTTTGTCTGTTTAACTGACTTTCTACTGTCAGTTAAAAGCATGAACACAACTGAAAAGTATAAATGTTAATATATGACCTTTAATGTGGCATAAGGTACATTCTGACATGGGAGTTTGGGCTTCTTAGCATTCCTTGTCCCAGCTCATCCTTTAAAACCTCACGTAGCCTTTAAAATGCTGTAATCAGCAAACATGCACCTCTAAGTGTAGCTACACTGCTTTTTTAGTAAATGTCAGAAGGAAATGTAATCAGCATGTTAGTTGGCTGTTAAGCAACCTCAATGCTACTAATGTTCAATGTTGGAAAAGCACAAACAGACAACTAAAACTGGTTCTCCTAGAGATATATGCTTCACATAATATCTTCTGGACTAAATGCATTGCTGATGATGATTTATTTATGTATTTCAATTCTTTTTGTTGAAGTCTCCATGTGGGTTTAATAAAACTCAGCCTCTTTAGTTTTATTAGTTGGATGTCTCCTGCAAAATAGTATTCATGTCCTTTGGTAATTACAAGAGAAGAAAAGTTATTTTGCCATTTAATCCTCCAATGCTCTTAGCACGACACTCAGGAGAAACACCGCAAATGTCATGGTCGAATAATGGGGAAGTTGTCCCATCAGACCGTCAGTTTCCGAAACCACACACACAAAAAAACCATGTGAAAGCGCACGTGGGGTCAGTCTGACCCTGCCAGGCCCCACACAGAGTAATAGAGTAAAAAGCTCATGGGGTTCAAATAAAGCTGTCTTTTAAGACTGAAGGAAGGTTAAAGAACAAGAATCAAGGAAAATCAACTCAAATCAACACTAAAGCCTCACAAACAAAACTTTAACTAGTTATGTAAACCATTAAATATTTACTCAGCAAATTATGAAATGTTATGCAATTACAGGAACATCGAGAGGCAACCACATAAATATAAAATGGAGTTTAATTTCTACTCCCTTCTATTATGCCAGTAACAATAATAACATCGAGAAGCAAAACTGGAACACACACTGAAATTATACTGCAAGTATTTTATTTAGAAATATGCCAAGAGTTCTACAATTAAGTGTATATGTGTTTGGAAACTTGCAAAGTGGGAAAAGTAGAAAATAATCAGATGCAATGACTAAAAAAAGATGATACAAAAATACAAGGCAGACTTTCCCAGAGAGCATGTTCTCATTTCATTGCTGTGAAGGTTAAACTCCTGACTTGTGAGCGAGCTACAGAGGAGTGGCCCATTTAAGCCGTGACATTTCAATAATTGCCTTTAATCTCAGCATCACAGATAATCAAAGTGCAACCCACTAATAACAGCACACACATATGCACACACACAGACACAGACACAATGCGTTAATCTCTGAACCTTAATGGTTTATACCATGTACATAAACGTAACCAGCACATTCTTATCAGCCCGTACAGTTCAGTGCACAAATGATGCGATAATATTTTAGGCCCAAAGTAAAAATGTTTTCATATGTTTTCATGAATATTTAAAGTGACTTTAAAAGCAGAAAAACATTAAATCTCATTGGTGCTTGTGTGAACGTTGGCTTCAGCTCTTCTGCGAATTCAGGCTGTTTTTCTTCTGCTTTGTCATGCAATCCCACACTGACTTAATGTTGAGACCGAAGCTCTGTGCGAGGCAGACTGTCTATTGCTGTACTTTTCTGTCTTACTGCTGATGATAACTTTTTTATGGCTGCATGTTTGAGTCATCAACGCACGCTGCAGAACAAGCCGCAGATCATATGCCTCCCTAATGGTACGGCCAGACGAAGTAGAATCTAAGAATTAATATTAGAAAAACTCTTTTTCCTTTAAGCTCTAGATGAGAATTTGTAGTTTTAAAGACATAGTTTGGAATTTTTAAAGGGAGATTAATATATATGGTTATAAAGATTTAATCTTTACCTGCAGTACTGTCTCTGTGTCTTCATTTAATAAAAATCCAGATTAGTTGGTATTGGAGGCTAAAGCTAATGTCTGATCCAACAGAGGCTAAAACAAAGTGGACTTCTCTGTCTTAAAGTATGTCCTTTCTTTCAAACACATCACAACATCTTTGTCAGGTTTTGTTGTTGTTGAAGGCCATAACTGCAGGCAGGAGGCAAGCAGAACATTACCTCAACACACTGACAGATCCCTCTAAACACTGAGAACTGATATAATTCTGATAACTATTTTAATCTAAAACCGCATTTTACTTGTGTGAATCGGTTCATTTTTGACTGCAGCATACACACAGATGTGTTTCATGCTCAAACTGCATCATTATCCCTTTCTTCCTTTAGGCGCTGTCCTGGCACTTGTCAGTTCTCCAGTCATTAGTTTTACGCAGTTGGCTGCTAACCATTGGCGACTTGGCTGCTTGTTAGCGGGATGGCAACTTCCCTGGTTGCACCTGGACAATTACAAGCATAATTTCATAGATGGAGACCCTAATGCAGCTAACAAGGACTGCAAAAACAGTCAGAGGAATGTTATGGGAAAGGCTGCTGACTAAAAGGCTAAACAAGGATAACTTTTTTTGCTCCTACTTACTTTTCTCTCTCTCTCCCTCTTCTGACTGATTAATTCTCATAGATGTTTTGAATTAGCTCTAACAATATCAACCTCCCTCTTATTGACTGTTAGAAAAGATAATTAAGAGCTTTTACATTTTGAAATGACCAATTTACCTGAGAAGCTCTAAAACATCCTTTTGTGTTGTGGTTAATCTTCACAAACAATATTCAGCTGAAAGTGCCAGTGCCTTGCAAAAGTATACATTCACACTGATTTATTTTTTTTCCGATACTGTCAATTTACAACCACAGATTAAGTGTGACTTATTGAGATTTAAGATTATTGAGCAAAAGTGAAAACGTATGCATGAGTGTGTGGGGGCGAGATGTGTGTAGAGGGGTCATAGGCAAACCACACTTAATAATCTTGTTGGTATTTTACATTATACCAATAAAATACATTGTTGGATGAAGAATGAGAAAATGTGGAAAAGGTTATGGGACTTGACAACTCTGGCTGTATTGAAGCATGTGTGTCTCTGTAAATCTCTTTTTGTACTTCTGAGAAAATTTGATTTAGCTGGACTGAATTTTGCTTCTTCAGCTTGTTATGTTTATTAGCATAACAGAAACAGTAAAATAACATGTTGAAAAGTGGACTTGAGTAATGCACTGGAGACATATCTGCTGCCTGGCAGGAAGGTGCAATTCTGCATCCAAGCATCACAAAGAATGAAAACAAAAGCGGGACAAAAGAGAAAAAAAAAAAAGACTAAACAACAAATGAGAAAGCAGCTGAGCGGTCTTAAAGAAGGTTTTTATCGAACGCTAAGAATGGAGGGCAGATGATGAACACCCAGCCTGCTCTTTTCACTCCGAGGAAATTGCATTTTGGAATATCGAGCAAGCTGTTATGATGAAGTACACAGCCCCTCCCTCTGGGTGAACACACACACACATGCACACCCAAGTGCTCACATTTTATTGTAGCATGTATTGGCAATACAAAAAAGATCATATTTACAGAGCTACACACCCTCACGCACCCCCCCCCCCCCCACCCCACGCACACACAAACACAACCACACGTGCATGAAGAAGCTCTTTTTTTTTTTTTCCAAGGACTCCCCACTATTGAAAGAGAGGAAATGAGAG
Source organism: Xiphophorus maculatus (assembly GCF_002775205.1). NCBI lineage: Eukaryota > Metazoa > Chordata > Actinopteri > Cyprinodontiformes > Poeciliidae > Xiphophorus > Xiphophorus maculatus. Next base: position 11,611,253 of record NC_036447.1, read on the forward strand.
TCGGAGCAAACAGAGAGGGTAACAGAAAACAAGGGGGTGGAAGGGATAGCAATAGAGCAGGAAGTGACAAGAAAACAAAGACGCAATAAAGGAGCAAAAAGGAGTGAATAAAAAAGAGAGAATATCAGAGCGAAGCTTTCTCTTCTCCTGGCACTGCTACAGTTGTCTTTGATAAGGCAATCAGTGTGTAAAACAAAACAGAAAACATCTTTTCCGCTGTTTAGAGCCAATGGGCCCTTTTCAAACGGCAAACAGACAGATCATTAATCATGGATGGTGATTGTAAAATGAGTGACAAACAAACACAAGATTCAATCATGGGCACAAGCATCAACTGTGCATTCTGAAGATGGATGGAGTTCCACCGACAGTCCCTGAGTTTCTGTGGATAGCACTGCACAGATGCAAACATGCATGCATACAGAGAAAAATACAAACTATAATTTTACAGCTTATCTTTGTTTACATAAATACAGCAGCAACTATAAAATTATACAGAGAGCTTTCAGGTACAGGCTGTACACAGTCAGCTCGCAATCACGCCAAAACTCATGCCTGTGTGAGCACACACAATGTACACATCTACACGCGTGCAAACGGGTCATGGAGAAGTGGTTGTCACTGTGATTGGTTCCTGCTGCCGAGGGCAAACCCACAATACCCAATTATCTGTCATTATACACCACGGCAGCTCCTGCGGTCTGGAAGCCGTATTTCTCTGTGCATGTATGTGTGTGTGTGTGTGTGTCAACAGGGGAGAGATTGGCAAATTGCTAGTTATATATTTCAGCATGCTAAAAGACGAGAGGGGAGATGTTGAGGAGGAGGAGCAGGACAAGTTGAAATATGCAGAGTGAATATAAAAGGAGGCAAAGAAAGATTGATTATTATTTTTGACAGCTGTAGAGGAGATGGGATCACAGGGAGCCGGAGACCTCCGCGGAGCTGCATGCCGATGACAGATGTTTGGTGACCAGGACGTGCCTGTTGCAGCGCGGCCAAGAGTGTTGAAGGCCACAGATTGAAGAACTCCGTCAGCGTATGACTGATATTCCATCATGTATGAACAGCATGTGACTGAGTTGTGTGACCAGCGTGAAGAGAATCTGAGAATTACCTTGGAATTCATCTCAAAGAGCTCACAGAGCAAAGGCCAATATGCCTGCTGTTGCTCATAGAGACAATCTGTCCTTAAGATATCATGCTTGATTTCACTTGGTTTTGGTTTTGGTATCTGACGTTTGTACTTGATCACAAGTTAAAATGCTGCCTATGTCCTATGTCCCTTAGGTCTGAGGGTTTTTTTCAGTGAGCTACTCTGGTTTGAGTTCAATGAAAAAAATACATCCTGTCTTCAGAACTTTAAATCCACCTACTTCTTGACCCCAAACTGCTTAGATATCCCCACATTTATCAGCCCATCATCATTTATTTTATCTTGGTAGTCCAAATCCAAATAAAATGTTTCTTTTGCTTTGCTCTGGTAGTATTCTACAAACCTACAGCCTTTCCTCTTCATGTTTTAAAAATCTCACATAAAGTTCAAGCTTTTAAATCAGCTCTACAACTGCTTATATTGCTGTGTATTCTACATCTCACATCAGATGCATTTTGTACACTATGTTTACTGGGATTGAAGGTAGGGGTTGCACCAATTAGTCGATTCTTTTCTCTGCAATGACTTTTTTCTGGGCCAGTTGACTAGTCGCAATCACGTGACAAAACTGACTTTTCCAAGAAAATGAAAGAAGGTGAACTAGATGAATTTGTCAGAAAGCTCAAATTGTATAAAAATGTAAATAATTTACCAAAGAGAAATTGAAAATGTCAGCATATGCTACCGCAATAGGGGTGTTGCGTGGTGCAGTGATTAGCATGGCGCCCCGCATATAGAGACTGTAGACCAGGGTAGCCTGGAGTCCGATCCTCGGTTCGATGGGCCCATGCCTCTCTCCCCCGCTCCGCTCTCTCTGCCCCCTTACAGTCAGATATCTGTCAAATAAACTAGTGTTGAAGAAATCCTTAAAAAAAAAAAGGGACTACCGGAGTAATGTGCAACAATGCGGCATGATGTCGGGCTTTTTTATCCATCCAACTGATCAATGTCACCCTGCGTATTGAAGCTTCTAACCTGTCAGCTTTAGGCTCTTATAAAAATACTGTTTGACAACATCTGGAAACTAAGTCCAAGCTTCATCCTGAAGATCTGATAGAGGCGATCTCTGCATGTCGGTTCATCCCTCAGAGAGGGAGTCATCGGCGCATCAGGCAGAGGAGAAGCAGGTGGCTTTGTTGAATTCAACTGTAAACAAATGGGGTCCGTTCATAATAAGTTTGGTTTCTGATGTTCCAAAAGCACCATTGTGGTCAGTGTAATAATTTGCCTCCTATATGTGCAGCTATCCAGAGATCATCATTATCAGTCGGTGTTTGAAAAAAAGAAAGAAAAAAATCAGACCCGACTTTGTGCAACAGACTTTTCTTCCGAAGAATGATATGTTTGCTCTTTTAATTCTGCATAATAGACTTAGTAAAAGAGGGCGAAGGGGGGGAAGACGCGCTTACGTCTCTATGACGTCACCGCGACTAGTCGACATCGACTCAACTATTATCATGATGTAGCCGACCTTAAAAAATATGAAGTCGTTCAAACCCTAACTGAAGGGTGTAATGTGTCTATTGTACTACTGTGTCAATAAGGGGTTGGACACTTTTGCCATCCAACATCTGATTTTCTTATGGTTTGGTATTTGATGATCACCTCACCATCCGTTCCTGCACTGCATGTGTTCATAAAAAGTTAATAATATCCTTGCTGCTAGATTTGAGTAGCATTTGCATCAGTTCTGAAGTAGTGATGTTTGTGTGTTATGTTAGCTACATGGAATGTTCAAAATAGAGCTGGTGATCACATGGCACGTCCTTGAGTATCAGATGCACAAGAAGGCAATGATTGAGCTTTACTTAGCTTTGGCGGCATTTTTTCCCCAATTGAATAGAAAGGAAAGATAAATAGTGTGATGGGAGTATGAAGAAGTGGACTGGTAGTAAATTCTAGAATTCACAGAGCAGGTATGTGAAGGAATTAAGAAAGCATGAATCCAACAATGTGTCGAGGTAAAGTGGCAGTTAATATTCCTGCATCACAGTAAGTCTCCGTACAAGTCTATCTGTGTGAGTTTGTTTTTCCTATGGGACTCTTTGACTTCAATTTGGGTATTCCTCCCACAGCCCAAACACTTACATGTAAGCATGCACTAGTTTATTCAGCAACAGGACAGTGCATAGTCACTGCAAATTTTTTAAAAAAAAGTCTCCTCAAGAATCCTCAAGGCATTGACCTAGTTGTCAAACTTCCAATATCCTAACCCAGTTAAGGATTTACCAGGATTTGTAAAAACAAGTCAAATGTACGTAGGAACTTACAACCCAATCTACATAACCTGAATGTTGTCCTGTTTTCTCTTTCTAACCTGAACCTTTGCATTTTTTCTTCCCTTCTTCATACAATGTGAATGTATGTGTTTGGCACATGAAACATTTCAACACCAGTTAGGGAGAGTAAAGTCCTTCAGGCATTATGGATGCTAATCTGAGCCCAGTCATGGCAGTAAGCCTTAACAACTCTAATGTAATGAGGAGAGGACAGTGAAGGCCATCAATTCAGTTATTAAGTACTTTTCGTTCTGCCCCTTGGAGTGCTTAAGAATTGGTGCCAGAACCATAATCTAGACAAGTTTCTGTCTTTGTAATGGTGTTGAGAACTCTTTGACAAGAGAAAATATGAAGTGTGTCTTTTACATTCTGCATATAAGAACATACGATTTCAAACTGGATATACATTGTGGACCATGAGATCAGAAGTCAGAAAAAAATTACATGACCCCCCCCATAAAATCTCTATGACCTTTAGTTCATAATGTTCTAGATCAATAATTGATTGCCAAAGCTTCTTTGCTGCTCTATTGAACTGTCTTCCTATTCAAACTTGAACAATGCTCAATCATGACATGAAAGTCATCATACCATCCTTCTCAAAATAAATCCATCTTACTGTACACTCATAACACACATCTGGTGAGGGTGTGCGTGTGTGTGTAAGTGTTTGTGAAGTATGACACTGATCTGTCCCTGCCTGTTTTACAGCTATGCTTCCATAATCCCCATCCTAATCCACTGCCTGTGTGTGCATCTGTGTGCACGTCTGTATTTGTGTATCAGTTTATGTTTGTGCTTGTGACGCATAGTGTTTAAAAATTACAGCTTTCAGCAACACCTCTTTTTGCTATGTCCCCCCACTTGATGTGCAGTACTGCAGGTAGGAGCTGTGGCCCTCAATCTAAGCTCTCCTCAGCATCGAACCACTCAGCACGATGGCCTGGGCTCAACGATTCTACAGCCAATATCTCCATTACTATTTTCCATCCACAGAAAACACACGGTAACAACTGGATAGCTGAGGGTAATATTGCTTCTAAATGATCTGTTGAAATGGGTGCAGTGACATAGGAAGAAAAAGGCCAATGCTGGTGAGGAACTGGTGATTACTGCTGCATATGTCTTTCTGTCCCTGAAGATATTTCTGGCTCCAGAACAGCATGTTTTTTGGCCTGCGGTTGCTGGCTAGGCATTCAATCCGGCGTCAAATGATTCTGCAGTAGTCAGGGGTATTTATCAGTTCCGGCACAGCTGTAAACATAACACCTGAGAGGACATGAGGATTTTCACCGAGTGTGCTGAAAATGGGGAGCAACCCACACATTCAGACTTTGCCCAAGTGCACAGTAAAAGAAAAAAACCCATAAAAAAATAATTTTAACTCATTGTATTCCCTAATCCGCAGAGTTCATAATTCCACAGTTTTTCAAGTCAACTTTACAGATCGATATGTTATTGTGGACCGTGAACTGGATGTCTGTTGCGGCTGCAGCCTTTCACAGCCACAGTACAAGCGAAGCACAGAGAAAAGACGAGTTATTCGAAAACTCAAAAGTTTGACCTATTTTCAGTCAGCAAATACACCATGCTTAGCTCTACAAGGTTTGACTGACTACAACGCTGTTTGTTGTGGATGCTGTCTTGGGGGAGGAAGACTCAAACTTTGTAATTTTCTTTTGCAGTGTGGGGTAGTTAATATTAAACTGTGTTTCAGAACTATATTTTCTGAATGTCTATAGTTTTGTTAGTGCAAGAGAGAACAAGACATTCAGTAGATAACAGAAAGGGTGAACAGAGTATGGGAAAGGCAAAGCTGGCAAATAGGCTGGTATAAAATTAGAGTCCATTTCTGATATTCTCCCCACAGACTTTGAAAAATAAAAGAACCGGCATGATGATAAATTCCCATTTAGGATGTACAAGTTGACCTTCATACTTTTTTTGAGTGTTTTTTATGTATTTACTCTTCAACCTACTTTATCAAGTGTTTCACAGCATCAAGGAATACGGTAAATAATAATACCTTAAAAACATAGCATTCTCAATTCTCTTAAATGAGGTTGGAACAGGGTTCAGTGAGAAACAATAAACTATTTTTCACTGACCATTGTTTTGATCAGAAACTGTGGTCCTCCATAGTGCATACAGTGATTAAACTCAATTCACTCTTGCAATAGTCTGCAGGGGTCTCCCTGGAAGAGATAATTGACTTGTCAGCACCAACAGAATGAGGGTAACCCATTGCTTCTGGCTGGGCTAAAGAATTCGGTCACCTTTTTAACAGGTGGACCTGTTAAATATCTTGTTGTAAAATGTTGGTATTCTTTTCAACAAGGGATTTTTTTTCCTTCTTTTACTGAATCTGCACGTCAGTAGAAGGAAATAAAAGTGAACCGTCTTACTATGGAACATTAAGTTAGGAGCTGAGAAGAAGTACAGCTTGTATAGATTGTGTCAGAAGGTGAGGAGAAGATGTCTAACCTTGGAGCCCTAGCAGAGCACTGTGTTAGTGGAGGAGCTGAAGAAAACCAAGCAGAAACTGGCAGCAGCAGCCAGGCAACAGAGCATTCAAGCAGAGTGTAATGGATCTTTTGCAGCTTGAGTAGAACGGCCAAAATGTTAGGGTATGCTTGATATATTCTGCAGTGAGTGGGAGAAATCAAGTGTGAAGCAGCAACACAGGTTAAGTTGACTGCCTGAATTAGCTTGCAGCTCATTTGTGAAAACACAAATACGTTTTTTGGGGGAATTGGACAATCAAAGAGTTAGACAGAAATTATTGTAGATTATTCTACAAATTCCAGACTTTTTTTTAAAACCCAGTTTGTAACTTGTAACCTATACATGAAGACAAAATATCCTTACATTACAGTTCAATATGGTGCATCGCCTTGTCTTGTGAGCTGGATGTATTGATACAGCTCTAGATATACCAAATACAAGTCACAGTCCCTTTCCATATTGGAGTTACCCTGCTCTTGCATGAAAGAGTACCAATATGGGACAGAATAGTAGTTGAAACCTTTTTAAAAACATCATATTTCTGTAAGTCCAGTTTCCAGCCAAGTGATGTTGCAAAGCTGTATACTTCTGTTTATAAAATACAATTCAAACAAATGTTGTTAGTCTAGTCTAGTCTGAAAAACTGACTGAAGCTCTAGTAGGGAATGCTGCTTTGTTCAGCTAAGCTTTAAGGATGTATGTGAATCATGTGAGCCCAAGTTACAAGACAACTGATGGACAATACAACATGGAAAAATTGAAAATGTATTTTTTTTTTTACGAGTTTTTTTTCTTCTTTTTTGGTTGTCTTTTAAGTTACAGTAAATGAGAAATGAGAGAGGGGTGTGGTCATAGTAAAACCAGTCATGTTGTGCTTTTATGTTCTTAGAGTCTTTAGCCCAAACGGACACCGGGGCACTTCATGCAGCAACTCAGCCTTTTCAGCATTTAAGAACTGCTCTTGATAACGAGCAGAGAGAGGAGTAAGAGGTTGATGAGTGAAGCCCTCAGCAACGGTAATCCCATTAGTGCTGTACTGGATGGTAAGCTCTCCACTAATGAGTGATGAGTGTGTATGTGTGTCCCATGTGTGCATGTACCCAGTATGTGCGTGTGAGTACTGCAGAGTCCTGCTGAGGCTATCCTAATTATCAGACGTGACTCACGTGAGGGTAATTACAGCACATGGAACAGTGGGAACAAGGCTACAGCTGACCCAAAAATCTTCAACACTAATGAAGCGATAGCACTCACAGAGTCCATGCAGGCACACATTCTGTTCTCACATCTAACTGAGACATAGGGACCAAATCACGAGTCAGTAAGACAGGCAAGAGGACAGAAAGAGGACAAACGTTTCCTTCAGACTGCATTAGCGAGAGCAGTGAGATTTAGGAAAAGCTGTCAAGAGACCCTCGGCCTTGTTCCTGTATGAGCTAATCTGGCAGCACTCTGTTCTTTGTCATATCTGGCCACAGCTCTACACTACTTTGGTCTGCTCCCACAGCCGCGGATTAAGCTCGGCTACCCGAGACTAAGTTCTCTATTGAGGAATCATCTAAGTGTAATCCCTGTGTGAAGCCATCCCTGTATAGTACAGCATATTATTTCTTTCACAATGACTATTATACACACCAGACTGCACGCTCTGGAGATACATGCGGACATGTACAAGAATGGTTTTGCTGTGTATTGGCATTGGAGCCTGAGGGTTTCTTTAATTTGTTACCCAACAAAGATTGGTTCACTTGAGGCAGCTCATATGGGAACACATTAACTAAACCTAGGTATATTATTCAGCTGTCATTTGTTTAACTTTCAGTAACACTCTTATTTAGCAGTCCAGAATCACTTTTACTGAGGCTTTAATTTTTTATTTTATATATTCGATAGATAACGTCTATTATCTATCGAATTTGTGTTAAAAACAATCATGACTGGATAACAGGGCCATGAAAATGCCCATAAAGATTATTCTGTTTTTCTTTTTTTTTTGTGACGAGTTGTTTACATTGCTGTGGAAGATTATTGCTTCACTTTTGAGTAAAGAATCGCCTGTTTAAGATTACTGTGTTACATCAGTAGAGTTGAGTTCGGATTTTTAAAACAAAACTCAATGGCAACCTTTCATAGCAGCTAGACGCTTCATAACGTCTGGTTGCTTCTACAGGTTTAAACATCGGTTTGAAAGGCTCTAGACTAGAGTGTTTACAGTTGTAATAGCTGTTCAGACCATAGCTATTTCTGGTAACTTTGCCTCTTAAAATGGTTATATTTATGTTCTGAAACAGATAAGTCTATATTGCTGTATGTAACGTTTGGGTTTATTGACATGTAGCAAGAGCAGTACCATATGCTCTATGTGACAGATTAGCAGACATCCTTGCTGACTTAAAAAAAAATATCACACACCTAATTTTAGTTCCTTGCTCTTTCATTATTTCCAAAGTCAGAAATATGATATCAGATTAACTAAATGTAGGTTTGTGACTGACTCATCCCTAATGTCTTCTATTCACAAAGAAACAGCGTGGGATGAGGGAACATAAGATCAAGCTGCTTGAATGGGTATAAGAAAGACCTTGGAAACCACCTGTGATACCACTAAGGTATCTGGTCTAAGTGGAGTTTAATTTATATTTGATGAGTGGGAAGCTGCATCAAAGCTGCCTAATTCCCAATGCTCTATTCCCAAGGCTTTGGCAAGAGTCTAAATACAAAGGAGAGAGGCATCATTCAAGGTCCACGGCTTTGCTTTTATTGTCAGGAGGAATCAAGAGGATGATTCAGGTGACCTGTGTGTGGGCATGTTCTCGCTCCTACCTTGGCCTGTTCACATACATCTGTGAAAGATTTATTAACATTCCTGAACTTTTTTCTAAGATGAAAAACTACACTCACAAAAGAAATCGATTGGACTCGTGTTAGAACAAGGACGGAGTATGTTTTCTTGAAATAGGTTTGTAAAACATCAAATGTGTAATTTGTACTGTGAAGAATATGTTTATAGTTGATTAGGTCACAGATTTATCTACCCGTAAAGAAAATGCATTGAACAGTATATCTTAATGCGTTTCTGATGTTAGTTGCATTCTTTAGAAAGTTGGAGCTATTTGAGCAACCCAGAGTTCAAGATTCAATATGGAATACTGTAGAATGTCAGATAACTTCCTGTTCACTGCTCTAGAAGTCCTAACCATACACTGGTACTAGAGTGACTTTTTTGAGCTTCATAGACTGTTATAATGTTATTTCCTCATCAGACACATACCTGGAGTGTTGCTGTAATTTATTCCTCCATGTTTGAGAAATCCTTGAATCTTACAGAGCAGCCACTCGGAGGTGTCCTAACGCCTGCTCATACAATGCGCCATCTTACCCAAAGCTCCTCCTTGGAGCTGCAGTCTCCAGAAGAGCTGCCTCCCTGCAGAGCGCCCCTCACCGTGTTTTCCCCAATAAGCCCCATTAGACTAGTGGCAGCAGCAATTAGCAAACAACTGGTGGAAATGGGAATCTGCTGATTATCATTCAAACTACTTCTCAGTCCAACTCTCCTAATAATGGTTGCGAATGGAATCATGGAGGAAAATTGTTGTTATGACATGCAGAAGGGAAAGTTCTGGAAAGGGTAGGAGCTTCTTAAAGGAAACAGAAGCCAATTTCAAGGCATCAGACTATGATGTGAAGTTAAATTTCTATTAAGCAATGTGTTTCTTATATGTACATTGTATATTTTTAGAACAATTTAAAGGAACATAGTTAATTGATTGTGCTATGGCACTATGTGCCAGGAAAGTACATAATACTCTCCTTCAAAATAGCATGGGATGTACAGGATGATTTAGAGGATTCAACACAACATGATGTCCTGTTATTATAATATTATCATAATTTTATAACAGGGAAGTCTCTGTCATCCTCCTGAAGGAAGGGTGGTTTATGGTTTTTAGGACATTAAAAAGGCTGGTGGATGGAACAGATCTACATCAGCAGTAAGCAACTCCAGTCCTCTGGGGTCGGTGTCTTGCAACCTCTAGATTTTTTTTTGATTGAATTACCTTCTCAGTGTGTAGTCAAATTCTCCAGAGATCTGCCAATGACCGGCTTACCTGACTCAGATGTGTTGAAACAGAGAGACATCTAAAAGTTGCAGGACATTGGCCCTCTAGGACTTGAGCTGTCAGACCCTGATCTACATCTACGTGTGCTAATAAATCAAAATGTGGACAGGAGATCAATTTTCACAACTTAAGAAGCTTTAAAAAAAATTTAAGCCTCTGCACATAAATTTGGAAAACAAACAAAAAATCTAGACTGTCCTGTCTGTTTTATCATTTTAGGGAAGCTGGGCACAGAATGAACTTACACTTTCTGTGATGTAAGATTGGGGACTTCGACTAAAGTCTTCCAGGGCTGGTGTCCTGCATTGTTTAGATCTGTACCTGGTCCAGCACAGCTGAATCAGTGGTTGAATTATCTTCTCAGTTTGCAATCAAGTTCTCCAGTGTCTTGCTAATGACCCCATTATTTAACTCAGATGTATTAAAGCCAAGACACATCTAAAAGCTGCAAGACACCAGCCCACAAGGCCTAAAGCTGAAGATTCCTGGTGTAAGGTCAAATTGAGTTTGTAGCTTTTTAAAATAAAACTTGAGTTCAGTCACATTTATTAATTAGTAGAATAGAATAGAATTCAACTTTATTGTCATTGCACTGTCACAAGTACAAGCAACGAGATGTAGTTTGCATCTATCCAGAAGTGCTCTACGAGATATAAATATTAAGAGAAAAAGTGCTCATTCATATGAATTTATGAAATGTTCAGCAGCCTAAACATTTATAATTCAAACTCATTTGCTATTTGGCACATTGGAATGGTCTAGTTAAGTCAAAAACTATTTTCTTTAGTATTAATAAAGACAGTAAAAGATTTATTTGCAAACTAAGTGTTAATTCTCTTAGTGTGTTTGCTACTCCAAAATTGTTATACTGACATAGTACATGTATTTTGATCTCTAATACCAGCTAGTTGGTTGTTTCAATATTTTGTTGATTATGTAAAAAGCCCAACTATTGACAGATGGAAAAGCAATAAACTCTTTGCTTAGCAAAATAGCAGGGTTCTACACTGAAACTAGTCAAACTGTATCATCAATATTAATATGATATTCTATTCTGTTCTATATCTTAACTTTGCAATGTGTGTTTAAGTTACTGTATGTGCTCATGGAGGTATTTTGTCTGCTGGAGTGAGCTCACATATCATTTCTTTGATGGAGCAATTAACTGAAAAGCAAAATGAAGGGCAATCCACTGATTTGTGTGTGTGTGTTTGATGCAAAGCAGGATACCCTCAGCCCACACGTTAGCTGTCACAGTTTCTACGTCTTAGTGACTCCTACACCGACAGAGAGTTGATGTTTGCCTGTCTGCCTGAGTGCATTTCTGAGTTATCTTGATCAGATTCCCAATTACACAGATGAGTGGCTCTTTAACGTTGGATTCCCCATACAGATAAACACTTGTATATCACATCCACTCTCTTACAAAGTACAAACACAGACACACAAATGAGCCTCACAGGCCAGAGGCACCAGGCACTTCATTTCCCATTCCGCCCCCTCTGCTCCCTCGTATTCCTCTCTGGTCTCCCCAACACTCAATCCACAGTCACTATAGCAACCTCACAAAGAGCTACTAGCAGTCAAGCCGATCATGTCACTGCAACATCAGTCAGGGGACGGAGACGCACACCTCCAAATCAACTGACTGCATACAGTGGCTCCCTCCCTCTGTGCACAGAAACCAACAAAATAAAACATACCATACCTTTGCTCATGTTTCATCCTCGCTGTTGAAGTTTGAATGTGGGAGCTGAAAGAGAACAGAGAAGACATGTTTGGACAATTGAATACTCATCAAAAAATCATATTTATTGGTGTGTCTTTCCTTCCTGTCCTACAAAAATTATTTGTTTCAAAACATGTAGTGATGATGAGGCAGACAGAGAACCAGATAGGGGGCCTATGAAGGTGCTATCTATTCAAAAGGGGCCATTCAAGTGTGCTCCTGTTAGGTACGTTACTCTGCTGCCACCTGTAGATTACACCTGGTACTTCCTCCATCCATCCATCCTTTATCTTATCCTTGCAGGGTGGTGGGGCACCCGGTACTCCACTTGCAGAAAGTCTTAAGAATGTGAACTTCTACAACAAAGGCTCAAATGTAACTTACGGAAGATAAAAAAGGAGGAGTAGATGAGTTGTGCACTAGACAAAGATTTGATGTTTAACATGCTGTTTGATTCCAAAATAATCCCCACGATACTATCTCTCTGCCTTCTGCGTACAGTACAGAGAATACCACTGAAGCAATCAGCTCGCCTCAAAATCCTCAGCACATCATCCAAGAATACTTTCAAAGAGTTTGATGAAATCTCTGAATCTGCTTTCTTTTTTCTTTGTACTTCAGAGGCTTGATAGCAAAAATGAGTCAAACGCAAACTCAAATTCCAGCCAGCCTCTGAACGGAGAAAGTGGCACTCAGAGCAACACGCACCAGCTTTATGCAGCTTCTGCATCTTTAAACAAACTGGGAAAGGATGAGCGAATGCTTTATTTTTAGAGCAGTGACGCTATGCAAACTTGAACACTAACACGAGAAGAAGGCTCAGCGATGCGTTCGAGAGCTGCTTATTCAATAATGTATCAGAGGCAGCAGTTTTTAAAGACAGCTGGGGATCGCCGCTCTGTCTTGTCTTGTCTCTTTGCATGTCTTTTCCTGCCTTCTGTCCACTGCGGATGGCAGCAGATTTGCCTCTCCTGGGGACTGGTGATGTTTGGTTAAACTTTAATCCTGTCGACAGTGTCTTCACTCACTTTCTGTTCCCGAGAATCAAGTCTTCCTCTGTGTTCCCTTTCTTCAGTCAGTGTCTCAGAACAAACATGTCCTATATATCTTTGTTTTTGTATTTCTAGAGCTGACACAAGGTTAAGTATTGCTTTTTTGTGCATTTAAGCATAGCAAGGCAAGTTTTTTGTGTAGCACATGATAAAAACAACAGACTGAAATTAGTGATGCTTCAGTTATTTTTAATCAAAGGCAACTGCAAATAAATGGGCTTTTATTTAAAGGAACTCTGTTTCTGCATGTTTGTGATTTTCTGGGAGTTTGTTTAAAAATAGAGGAACATAAAACCTGAATGCTGCTTCTCTTATGTTTGGTTCTGATTTTAAGGATGCAGAGTAGACTTGAACCAGAAGACCCAAGTGGTTTGGAGGGTTGATACAATGATTACAGATCACAAAATCTGTATGATTTTTTTAAAACAATCTATATGATTGTTTTAATATATAAAGGTACTCATAACATTAATATTATTAGTAACTATGTAAAATTATTTCTCATGCAGTAGTTGAAAAAACAATTTGATCATTTTTACTATTTTTCTTTACAGTTTCAGTGTATATACTTTTATACTGAAAATTGCTCTTCATGCTGATGAGTACTGTGTGCAAACCAGTAAGGAAACAAATCTGCTTTGGAGAGTGAAAGTTGAAGAATATGTTCAAGTTTCTGTTTTAGCAACACCATGATCAGTGCTTACCTTGCTTCAGTACACAGATTCACTGTGCTGCTTCATCCTTGAGGAATAAAAGAGCACGAAATCTCCCCAGAATTCTCCTGCAAGACACAAGAAGAAGTAGAGACAGAAAGAGGGAGTGGTGGGGGAGAGAAACGAGAAGAAAAGAAAAAAAGTGGGAAAGGGATTAGGAACAGTGCCTCAGTCTTTCAGAACTCAGAGCTTTTAAAGCCAAGTCTCACTTTCTAAAAGTTCCCTGTGTTTCTGACTGTGTGTGTGTGCGTGTATAAAACTGTGGGCGCGTTCATGTTTACAGCATTCAAGCCAAGGCTTTTTTTCCACAGCGAAGCCAGAGTTCAACGACTGAGTTGTTCCAAAAGCAGTCTGGGTCAAATGGACAGCCCTGGCTCAACTCCTACAGTGGGAGCTTTTAAGGCTTTTAGGGCCTTCCACAGCAGCAGTGTGCAAATCTTGCAGACTGCGAGGGGGAGAAGGGGCCGAATAAAAAGGGTAACAAAACAAAACAAGACAAGGTGGGAAAAGCATACTGCACTTGAGTACAGGAAGCACACACTGATGGGTGAGGAGAGTGGGTGGGGGATTGTATTAGGACACAGGTGGGTGCTCGAGCACAGAGGTGTGTGAAATGAGAATACAAAAACAGGCTGACATATACACACAACATCCAGACATCACTCTTCAGTGTTTTCCACTGTTTGGTCACTGCATTGACCCAAGACTCTTATTCAATATTCGTGGTACGGCAGAGTGCACTGAGTCATAGCAAAAAAAAGCAAAATCACTTCAGATGTGGAGAGGGTCTCAGAGGATTAGAAACAGGTCCAGTTATTCTTGCCATGACATCATGGCAAAACTACACACTTGAAAGCAAATAAAACATGTAAAAATTAAACATTTGAAGAATTTTTTCAAAGTTAGTAGCTACCATGTAAAAGTCTGACACATTTCACCCACAACACACTTATAATTTTAAACTAGAACAAAAGGTGATGGTTCTTTTCACCACTGATTGGTCGGAATTTGCCTCCAGCTAACAGAGATATAAGATGCCATAGCAAGCAGCTGCCACCAGTCTGTGCTGTTACACCACTCATGCATTTGTGCCGCTGACCGACTTAACAAACCGGGCCAGTCAATGACGGCAGCATACACTAAAATGCAGGGATTTCATGATGAGTGATTTAACAGTGAATGATAACTAGGCCGTGTGTCATTACTGTTGCTTTCTTTGACCCACAAACACCAGCCGTTTTCAGGTCGCAGCAGCAGTAGGAGCGTCTTACGTAATGTAATCGAAAAGCTGTTTGATGAGTCCATGCCTGTGCCTGGCTTTCATGATCTGTGAAAGATGTGATAGATTTCTCTGTTGCCCCAGCTTGTGCATACTATGTGCACTGTGGCAAATGCTTGTTGCACACAGTGTGTGAAAACTAGTTCACACTTTATTTTCAGTTGATGACACATTCGTCGCTGGATTCTTTCTCTAGTTGCATCATGTTTCTTCCCTAATAATACAAGAGCTGTAAAAATCTGCTTCTGAAAGAACTACAGTGCAATTTAGTTATCCTCTATGTCTATCTGAGATTTTGACTTAACCATGTAGTCTTCCTCTGCCTTCCAAATTTATTCTCACCCCTTGAACTTTTACACATTTTGTCCAGTTAAAATCTCAGACTTTATTTACTGGGATTTTTATTTGATGGACCAACATAAAATTCTACATAACTGTGAAACATAAGACAAATGATCCAAATATGTTTAAGGCAACTATTGGGTATTTTTCTAGTAAAAATAAAAATAAGTGATTTTTATCTATTCAGCATTTTTTTTCTGGATCAAAATGTTCTCCTCTACTTTTAAGCCATGATTTAATGTTACAAAGCAATCTCTGATCAGCATTACTTGCCCAAAAACTTTCACAAATTCTTCTTTGCAAAATAGCAGATTGGATGCAGGGAGTCTGTAAACATCAAGACTCACCAGAAATTCAGTATTTGACCACGTCATTCTAACACATAAACATGCTTCTTAGGGGGGCACGTGAATACAGTGGGTTTTATTTGGGGGCTTCAGGGGAGAAGGGGTTGAGTACAAATGCATGCTGCAGTTATTTATTTATTTTTTTAAACTTGAAGCTCATATAAATTCTGTGCTACTTTTTGTTGGCATATCACATACAATCCCACCAGAACACAATGACATTTGTGGTTGTAACAAGAAAAAATGCGAAAAGATTTAAGGGGTATATATATTTTTCCAATCTTGGTGACCTGTTTTGCTCGCCTGTATCTGCCCAGTAGAAGTAATTAAAGACCCAGCAGATTTGTGTCTGAAAGAAAGTGTGAAAACCGGAAAGCTAACGCAGATTTAATAGAAGATCCTGTATGTTTATGCAGAAACGTGTGAGCAGATATACTGTAAATTCCTCCCTGATTTTTGTTTAATAAAGTGGCACCCACTATGAAGCCCTTTTTTTCCGTACTTTGAAACTCTCAGAGAAGTCCCATGGGAACCCTTCACAGCAGCCTTTGAAGGCTTTTTATGTTAAATGGCTGAACTGACTGTTCTGCGAGAGTCAATTAGAAGGAAATTCATATCCGTGTGTTGTGTCTGGACATCCTCTTGCAGGTTTCAGCTGGTGGCGGATGTGATTCAGGGCAAAGCTGCAGATTATTTAGGTCAGCGAAGTGCTTTCTCGTACCATTTTCACACCATGAGGCAAACTATTTCTGCACTGAATTGCACGCCGATGGCCCAGATAATTTGTGATGTCTAACCCCTAACCACGGCAGCCCAGTGGAACGAGGCTTACTTTGGTTTGGCTTCACTCAGCATGTGTGAAACACTCTTCTTAGGGCTTCTGTCAACTGAACTCAACATCAAGGCAAGTGGGTGTGCAGGGCAGCAGAATGGGCTGCAGACATACATCTTTAAGCCCAGTTAAAGTGGAATAGCACACTAAGGGCCATCCATAACACTGACATGATGGCCCACAAATATAATCTCCTCACACAAATTTCCTCGAGCAGCACCGTCTCTTCTTACACCGTCACTTAAGTGTGAAGTGTCTGACGATCATATGCTCACCCGCAGTGTAATTTTCTAGAGAAAACATTTCAACAGCTAAAATAAGTTTGTAAACATGTTTACTCTTTGGAAATCTATTTGCAGCGTCTGATCCAACTTTTTTCCAGATTTTTAGGGAAGTTATTTTGCGGGTCAAGCCAGCAGCAGGGGATCACAACAGCACAACACTGTTCTGAATAAACAACTCGTGCTTGTTTACAACTTGTGGGAGTTATGCATGGCTAATATCTAGATAGCAACACAAAGTAATAGTGATGATTAAGCATTTTAGGGGGACACATGATAGATACACAAAACGGCTGCAAAATAAAACTGAGCTCTGAGATGTGAACTTTTGCCCCACACTTAAGACTGGAAGGGTCCCTGGTGGAATAAGACTTATTCAACTAGTGTATCCCTTTCCACAACTATACTTATAAAATAAATATACAAAAATCCATCAAAAATCACAAAAGAAACAAACATTAACATAAGTCTGTTCTCACTTTAATCTTATTGTGAAGTAAAATTATGGACAGGGTAACGAAGATACTTTTAGAATATAAAGAAATCTCAGAATATTGAGGCTGCATGATCTGGTTTTACTACAAGAGCATCTTCCTCTGGGCTTTATATGACCTCTCCTTAAAAATAAAGAGAGTGAATACATCCTCCACCCTCACCAGCAATATGCTGTAAGACAGCACAATGTTATCTTGAAGGCCTATTTGGATTGCAATAATTATTTTCCAAGTTTTATAAGCTGGCACTGTGTGTCCATGCAATAATCAGTGAGTTGGATGGAGACCCAATTTTGTGGATACCTACACCTGATACATATTAGCCAACATGCTAAAGGTCACAGAGGGTTCACAGATGAGATCCAGGGGAAGGAGAAGATGGGACTCTAAAAAGGATGAAATGCAGATTTATGGCAACTGATCTCTTCATCACAATATTTACCAATAATATCAATATTGAATGTTTTCCTAATAGTGTGCAGTTGTGATATCCTGAAAAGTATACATTGAATCCTGATCTTTCATGTTACAAACACAAATTTCAAAGTGTTCTCTGGGGGCTTCTTACTAAGTGACAAACAAATGGTGGTGCATAATTGTGAAGTTGAATTCAGGGCAGACCCAGAAGAAAAACTGAGGTTTCAAAAGAGTTGAGACTGGTGCAGAGGTTGACCCCCGACCCTGACCCCGACCCCCACAGGACAACGACCTCAAACATGCAGTCAGATATACAAAGCATACTCACATTTTAGAATGGCCTACTCAAAGTCCAAAACAAAATCCAGTTTATAACTTGAAAATGAATTTCAAATATTTTGCAAAAAAGATTGTGAACATTCTTGATGTGCAAAACTGAATACTTATGTTTGCATTTGGAACATAGAAAAATACCTTAGAATTATATCAATATAATTATTGGAAACCTTTTTTAAGTTAAAAATATAGAGCATAGCTTTCCCTTTCTGAAATTAAGCCAGCATAAACTATTTTCACTGAGTGCAATCTTATACAATGAGCATCCAGGATAAGTTGTCACAGCTCTGAGTTTGGTTAGTCTCAGCTAATTTCTGAAGTTTTAGGCTGACTCAACAATACGTTCAAGTTATGTAGAGGCCAAACTACTTTTCATATGAACACCTTATCTGTTAAATGTGTTTGGGGAAGCAGTCATGCAATGCTGTATAATCAATTTGGACTTGATCAGATACAACTAGGACTGATGAGTGCCATTCCTTTCAATTAAAATGGGACTCTCGTTGTAATCCACACCAGTCCTGATTAATGTATACCCTAGTTTGACTTATTTCTGCTAGTTCAAAGCTCATTGTAACACAAGGTATCATTTATTTTTCAGCTTTTATTTTACGATCTTTTGGCACTAATATAACCTTTATTGACTGGTTTCTAGACAGGAAATGGGCTGAGAGCAAAGGGAGATAGACATGTAGCAAAGGTCTCAAGATTGGGAATTGAGCAGAGGACAGCCGAATTGAGGAAGATATAGCCTCTGTACATGAGGCGGCCACTCTACCGCTATACACTTGTTATTTCTGAGAAAGTTATTTCCTCAGAAATAACTCACAACCTTACAGAGACAGCACATTTGGGAAAACAGAGATGCTACTAAATGTCTGGGAGACCTTGAAGATGCAAGATAATAAGCTTGTGTTATTGTTAGTGTTAGTTAGTGCTAGTGTTAGTGTTATTGTTAAACACTGGAACCCCTGAACACTCTAATTGAGTAAATGATGTTTACTCAATCAAAATTATATTATTGCTTTATTTTCTTTTTGACAAAGCATTTTTGTCACAAGCCGGGAGCTGCTTAGATACAAACCATCATGCCATCCAATAAAGATTCCGGGGTGGAGGAACTTTTATTAGGGAGAATTTTTGTTCTCCACACCATCATTACTTAAAATTACAACATTAATCTGTGTAGCTGCTTACTCAATGCAAACAACTTAAAACTGGCCTTAAACTCTTAAACTGCTATTTTTCAAACTTCTTACATCAACTAACTCTACTGCTGTGCTAATGCTACCTTGTACATGAGTTGTCACGCCAGGTGCAAATTAATTTTCAGCTTGAATCATTTCTATTTCTTTCTCCATAAAAATGTTTTGCAAGAACACATTTTATTTAAAGAACTTTATGTTTGAAATATGATGTTCTTTTCTGTTTCTTGTGTAAAGTTGCTCTGTCTTTCTGGCACTAAAATGGAGCATTCCCGACATTTCTTCACATCTGGTTTCTAGACAGATGTCTAGATGGCTACACAACCATAAGTTTAGGGTCATGTAGCTGAGTAATTTTCTTTTTGTTTGGCAACTAATGTTGTCCCTTTAGTATTTTGTTTAAGTCACAATTGTTAACAGCATTCACACATCTCGGATAAGTTTACTTTCTGCAAAATAAAATAAATATAAAAAACTATAATTTACCAATGCAACATTTGCCTTAGTAGTATTATTATTTAAATAATTATTTCAGCGAGGGGATTATAAAGGCAGATAGCTTTCTTGGCCTCTTAATTTAGCATAAATCCAGATTAGTTGGAGGCTGACTCTAATGGCTACTTTAAGAAAAGCATGGACCAAAATAGATGTCAACCATCTTTGAAAAAAATGCCAGTCTCAAAAACATCACAGAGATTTATGAAAACACATATTTTCATAAGTCTTTAGACTTCAGCCATGCTGACATTTGTTGGTTATGTACATAGATGTCTTTTAGCTATCGAGACAAAAGGCAACAAGACACCACCGATCTTCTTCTGTACGCCAAATACTGAAAACAGTGCATGTAAACCTTTTTCTGAACAGAAAAGTAAAACAGTCTAAAAATCAGCTAAATAGAATTCACCTAGAATTGCTTTATTGTAGCTTTTCCCATTGCTTTACTTTTATACTACTGTTACTTCCATCTTATTTGCTTTTTTATTTGCTGTGTCATATTGGCTCACCACCTCCAAACTTCACTTCTTGTGTACATAATTCTCAACCTCTCTGTGAATAACCACTGAAGACAAATGTGAATGATTTATGAAGGTTCATGGAATAAACCAAACCAGTCAAACCAGGTAATCTGGATTTATACCTAATGGAGACGTTACAATGTCTGCCATAGGTTGGATTTTAGCTGGATATAATCTGATCACAGTTTCACTTCAATATTCCTTTACGAAGTTACATAAATATTTACTTTAGTAATAAAAGGGGAACAATTATTGCATTTTGTTGCATCTTTTATTAAATGCTTTAACAATGGATGAGAACAACTGATTAGATCATTTCTAGGATTAGAATGTTAACACTGCCCTGTAAAAATAGCAAAGAACTGGAGTAACGTCTGATCATTCTGCATGCAGCATCAGATCACAGTTTCTGAGAAGCATCTCAGATTATTGGTATAGCTCATTTCTTTCATAGCCTCTGATTTTAGCCTTTATGTAAAAAGTGAACATGCGGACTGTCTTTTGAACTTCTAGCAAATAAAAACCCATTGAAAATTGGAATCGACAAGAAGGGTGTTTGCATAAATGTCAATTAGAGCGAGAGCCAAAAAAATTCTGCAGCCACAGCAGAGTCCTGTGAAAACAGCTAAATTATCTCAACCAAAGCTACATTTGAGATAGAATTTCAGAATACCAAACTATTTCCTGCAAGGACTATACAGTTTAGGGTTTACACCCACTATTGAAAATTCCCCTTTACAGTCTGTAATAACCACTCTGCGGGTCAACTAATTGCTCAGAAATGAATGGCAAGTTTAGAAAGTAGCTGATCTGATGATGACTCAAATGGAGACCTGCCCAGCCTGAATAGATCCACAGCTAATTAGACCTGTTCCAAAAGGTCACCTAACTAACAGCAGCAGGTGGAAAAGAGCAGCAATATAATAATTATAATCTTCTCGACACTAATAGTCCATCTGATGGAGCTGGAATAGAGGCTAATAAATGGGGGGGAAAAAAGAACAAAAATACTTTGCAGGCTGACATTTATTTTCATCCCCCAACACACAAACCAGAGACCAATGACAATTTCAAAGACACACTTGATTAGATTTTTTTACAGAAACTGAGGGTTTTGCAAATAGCTGGTGAAGACAGTGAAGTGTGCAAGCACCACACGGCACATGATGTGTCACTCTTGAATTAAGAGCTTGCTGTGCTGCCCTTTGAAAAAATTTATTAATGCAGGCTTAAGTGCAATCCCATGTTTCAGTGGTTGTAACAGCAAAATCAGCCCATCTTCACACATCTGTGGGTTTGGAAGGCCGACAGGAAACAAATAGAAAATCTGAATTCACACATCTGTGAAGGAGATGCTTTCTGGTGCTGCTCTGGATTCATCTGAATAGTGTTTTTGTTTAAAATTTCACATACTTCAACCTAAATAGCCAATGGAGGCTGTACAATAATGAAAAAGGGTAAAATGATCCCAGTTGCATTTATATGCAACCCTCTCTTCAATTAATCACGCAAAAAATAATAAAACTCGTTTAATTCATTCATTGTTCATTTATTCAGTGGATAAAAGATTTTATCCATTTATAAACAACAAATTCTCTTGTTGTTTGTTCTATGAAATCACTTGAGCCAATTTCTCCATAACAATTCCCCATTGATGTCCCTTTTTATCATTCACACACTGCTTTTTAAGTGTGTATACATTTTAATGTGATCTAATGTAATTTAATTGAATCTAATCATTGAGTAATTCCCTTTAGAGGGTGAAATAAATACAAACTCACACAGAGGCCAAGTTTCTTCAGATATTTTTCAAAATGGGAAAGACAAGAGAACTTGTAATTATTAAGGCAATGTTTTACGAGTTAGGAAATGATATACAAAACAGTTATCCTGACATATCTATAATGAAAGCAATAAAACACATAGTTTAAAATGAACCAAGGTAAACAAGATGGGCATTTAATGGTCATCAAACTTCAATACCAATAATCCAAGTCTTTTTACAAGGAGCTAAAAAAATCTCATGAGACCATGTGATTTTAACATACTGCTGTATTTCTCATCAAGAGAAGCCTGTCTTGCACATGATATCCAGTTAATGTCAAGAACCAACAACAGCTAGTATATATGACATGAAGCTTAGAAGTGAGTGTTTTATGTGATTAGGTAAATGATTAGGACTGAACTGGATAATTCCTCACAGGATAGAGATTTTTTTAAAACACATTGTTGATGTAATGTATGAAACCTTTGTGATAAACAAAAGTGGATTCTTTGTATCAAGAAAATATTGCTAATATTGTTTGTTTTTACACTTAATTAAAGGGATGTCAATAATTATAACACATTAAATCTATTCAAAGTTTATACTTATTCAAATAAATTACATTTACTACCCAAAGCAGTTCAAATCTGTGTTCACCGCCCTGCCCAAGTTAAATGGGGACCAATTGGAGAATAGCTACAACAGAAGGGTTTACATGGCAACAAATTATGTGCAGTGAAAGGACAAAGCTTACATCATGAAGAGGTGCCATGTCTTAGTGAAACAAGTTAAGTTCTGCTTAACACCACAGTGACAAGAAAAAGCAATGACGCCTGCTCTCCTGAGAAGAAGCTGCTATTGTGTGCTTGGAGCGGGCCTGCAGACATGGAAATATGGTGACAATTGTGAAGTATCACTTCATAGGTGCAACAAATTACTCAGTGATGTCCTACTTTTAAAGACATATTGGACTCTGCTGTGCTGGGGGCCAAGAGAGCGACTGACTGAGGAGATGAAGCAAGTGGAATAGAAGTGTCTTCAGCACAGAGGTGAGGTGAAAAATACAAAAGGATGAGAGAGTATGAAGAGGAAAGAGAGGCAGATGTGGAGAATTATGGGATGTGAATGAGGGCAGATGAGATGTAAGAGGAAAGAAGAACTTCTAAAGAAGAGAAACTTTAGCTTTATTCCAATTAATACTTAATAAACAGAACATCTAATCTCCTTTCATCGTTAACATAAAATTCTCTGAATGATTACATTCCACTGCTTACACTGCAAACACAAAGCCTGGAGGTTTTCTCATTAGGAAATGGCAAAATTTTGAATAAGTAACACCTGACATTTTTCTTTTAGAGGTAACTGAGACAGAGCTTTAATATAGACTGAATAAATAAAGAAAGGTGGCAGAAAGTCACCACTGTGGAAACAGAAGAGAGACCAAGATGACCTGACACCTCCTTATTTCTTGCTTTTGACGAGGTCGCAAATGTTAGGCTGATATTGGATTCCCACGAGCGCTGAATGGGAATGCTGGGGAAGAACAAGAACGGCCGCACAAAGACTGCAACAGGCGTCCTAATGAAGTCCCTCAGTCCCACCACTAAAGTGACCCACTTCTCTTTTCTCTTCTCTCTCTCTTTCTTCCCCCCTCTAACTAAAACAGATGCCCTAAATTCTCAATGGGGGGGAAGGAGGGATATGCATAAATTTAATTAAAATGAGTAAAAGCAACAGCATAGATGCTGAAATCCACCCGTTTCCAGACCGAACCATTAGTTTTCAGGCTGGCTTGAAACCCTGTGATTGCAAAGTCTGATGGGGTCAATCTTCATTCCAGGGAGAAAATGTCACAATGAAAATGCTAAATTACAATAACACCAATGAACTTTCACTCAAAGGACAAGACTGGATTAAAAAGATGTTTTAACTCTACGTGCGTATTAATGTGCAGTTTTATCCTGGTTTAAAATTTCCTTCAGGGTTTTTATAGGCTTTCCAAGATTTATTAAAAAATGTAGATGTTCATAAAGCAAAATCATATATAACATTTAAAAGGTAAACCTATTGTGCATTTAGTTGAAGTATATTATTAATAGGTGGTTGACTATTTTTGTATTTTTGAATTAAATAACTTATTTAATAGAGTTAAATAACTCAGTGTCTTGGAAAACTAAAATATCACATAAGATCAATAAAGAGAGCCATTATTATTTATTTAACATGACTGTATTTAAATTTTCGGTATTAAAATGTAAAAAGTTGTATGAATGCTATCAAAGCAGCATGAAAATATTCATTCATACTGCCAATCAGAATAGAGATAGGTTTGAGTGTCCTAGAGGTGAATGCATTTTGGTACAAAATGTGTGCACTGATCCGTGATTAAAAGTCAGTGTCCTTGTGAATATATTGGTTGAAGCTGATAAGAGTGTCATTCTCCACAGTGTAACAAGTCCTTCACAAGCACGAATTGGAAAGCCACAAAGAAATGAAGAAATCATCACTGCAAAAGCAATTTAAAAAGTCAAATTACATTTTGCAAATTAATTTATAAATGATACATTTTGATACTGATGGTACTAAACCTGGAGTATTTTGTTATAATGACCATTTGTACAATTTGAGGGACAAAAGAAGAAGCGTGCCAACGTGGGAACATCATGCAATCTGAAGAAGATGAGGGCGGCAGCGCGATGCTGCAGAGGGTCTAAGGCAACAGCTCTTCCAAGGCTCTTGTTTTGGATATAAAATACACAACTTGTGGCAGTTCGCGTTTGATATTTTTAATTAACTGAATGCATCCTTGACAACAAGTAATGAATAACATTACAGATTATGTGGTGATTAATTACAATAAGTCACTACCAAAATGGTAATTACTTTTTGATAAGTACAAGAAATTAGGTTCACTTTCAACCACCTTGCCTAAAGCTATTATTCACTCCCAGCCTCAATGACAAATACCTTTGTATGTTGATACATTGGTTTCTAAAGGTTTTTCTACAATTTCACACTTTGCTGGTAAGCTGCGAGATTTTTCCTCCTCTGATGGAATTCTCTCTTTTCACATCAGGAAGGACGAGCAGATTACTCCTGTCACAGCTCCTGTAGATGCACGACTGTGCATGTGTGCAAGCACACACGTGTGTTTGTTTCTGCTCGGTATCTGCTGTCATCCTGCTGGTGAAAAACGAGGTGCATATAAGTCATCCAGAGAGAGGTAGTCACTAATAGGATAGAGGCTGCTCCCTCTCCGATACCGAAGAACTGACAGACACACAACTTGTGCACACATAGGCTGTCAGAAACACATGCACATAAAACACATACTTGCACACACACCTACAGGAGTGAGCTATGGCCTTATTACCTACCTTTCTTTTTTTTCTAGCTCGGGTCCTCCCATAAAACCACAACGTTGTTCCTATGCTGTAACTTATTTTACACTCCATCCATCCATTGCTGTTTTACACACTACCAATTAAATTTGTTAGAATTTAGCATTTTAATATAATTAAAACATGTTCACTGGCCAACATTCACTTTAGTAAATAAGTTAAATTCCAACAAAGTTTTAAAACCCTCTTTCTCAGCTAAATTAATAAAATTCTAAGCATTAAGATCACTATGATGGGTTTGTCATCTCTATTTGTCAAGAGGGTAACTTTAGCAGTGGGACTGAGAGACTCAAAAATAATTGATTTGGGATTAAAAATACAAAATAGCAAAACACTATAATTACTATCACACTATCACACACTTGTTAAAAAGTATTAAACTTTTCAACAAGTGTGTAATTATTCTAAAAATCAATAGTAAATTGATATATCATATAAAGTTTTTAAATTGCAAGCTCAAATAACGTTTATACGAGTGAACGTCTGGATCACTGATGTATATGACAGAATAAAGATGAGAGTAGATGACTAGAATAATTGTAAACCATGATGGGTTTCACAAAGATGTGATGGGTTTAGTGAACTTTATGCTGGACAAGCCTATTCCTCAAGCCAGACTTTTTTTTCCCTGAGAAATACAACTCAGACGGAGGCAAAGTATCACGTTCGAAGAGTTCACTCTGGTATGTCGGGTGAGAATACGGCTGAAACTAGTGATGACAAGGGCACCACTTCAAAACTTAATCTGCTATGATACTCTCTTAATTCATGTTAGAAATTATAATTGTTTTTAGTACATCTTCAGCACTTGTAAACATCCATCCATTCATTAACTAACATGCTTATCTTTGCGCAAAAAGGGCTTGTCCTCATCTCCAGCGGTCAAAGAATAAAAGGCAGGGTCACTCATAACATCTCAACCCACTTACAAAAGTAAGTAATTTCAATAATGCACATAATTTATTGTTTTCTGCTGGATAATGCACACTGTCTATTCCATACCAAAGTCAACCAGAGCTACAACTGTTTGGGGAGAATCTTTAGCTTAGCACAGTGAGTATAGACAACGACTGACTGTTTTGATAGGATTTGTGATAAAAAATTGCCAATAATGTTGTTAGAATTTAATCAGTATTTAATACTACAATTACACCTTTCTAATCAAAATCTAAATCTTTATATTGGCTAAAATTTTATCTTCTCACAAATTTCTTTTCTAAAGTGTATTCCACCTCGCAATTTTATCACACTGCTTTTCTCCTCCTACTTCACTCCTTTCTTCCTCACCTCTCATTATATTATCTTCTCCCTCGTTTGACACAATGTTCTCTCCCCACCTCCTTGAAGCACCTGACACATCCAACCCGAACATTACAAAAACATCTCTCACATCTCTTTTCCCCAACTGCACCTATTGCGCTTGCTCTGATCTCGTATATCCCCCCTACCGTTCTTCCTACTTTCTGTCCCAATCCACTCTAACCTAACCCATCGCTCTCCTTTCTCTCCATATGCCTTGAAACTTTCATCATACCACACTCTTGCTTGATCTATTAATCTCTATTCTCACATACTCTCCCCCTTCTCCCTTGGCTCCTTTCCTTTTACCCTCCCTCATTCTTTCTCACCCCATTTTCTCCACCTCTCCCAACACTTGGCACCTGCTGGTGACGTTGTCTAGACTGGCAAGGAAACGAGGATGGTGAAAGGGAGGAGGCGGATGGGAGACAACACAAATAACCGGGCACAGAAACATGGGGGAATAAAAAGACATGCACTCTGATAAAGAGAGATCCTTCATACAAAAGATAAAGTGACACGGAGAAGTGAGTAGGACACCACAAGAGCTGCAGTTGTAAGAGGGTTCGTGATATGAACACAGAGCTGACAATGTTTAGATGAAAAACACCTTCATTTTGTTTCTTCTTGAGTTGTCACTATTCTGTTTTTTTAGCTCTAAATTGCTGGCCTTCTTCCACGGAAAACAGCAGTAATCATTTTCTAAGGATCCCAGCTTCACATTCGCAAAATACCTCCCTCCACAAATCTGTTTTCATTTCTCCACAAGATCCAACAAAACTACCCTCTTCACAAACTGGATCAAAGCCATGGGCCATGAGCTGAAGGGACTCTCTCAAGTTCTTCCTAACATAAATGAAATTAGCACAATCGGCGCTGTCATGTTGTGAATAATGACGGCAGTAGAAGAGAAAGGACAGCAGAAGAGAGGAGAAACAAATGCTTCAACTGTGTGATGAGGGAAGCGAGGACGAGCAGATGCTAGATTACATCTTTATGTGGCACTTACACACACAGGTTTGCTTGACGCCGCGTGTCTGTGTGCGTGTTTGACAGGAGGAGGTGTCCTGTCTGTCTGTAGCAGGATGTGATAATTAACCTTTCTCCTGCTGAGCGATGCTATTAAAGCCAGACTGTAAGCGGGTTTTATAAAGAACACGTCACATTACACAGTTTAAGTTGTTTTGAGGTGCTCTACAGTGAAAAAGCAATTGTTGGCCCTGTTCACGCAGGCGGCAGTTTTCCGATTCGTGTTAGTCATTTCATTTATTGGATGTAGTGCCTTGCAAAAGTATTTACACGTTTTTAAGTGTCTGGATCTTTTGTACCATTCTAACCAAAACGTCCTTTGTGCATTTTAGGGATTTCATGTGGGCCGATACAAAGTAATGCATAATTGTGAAATGGAAGAATAAGGATACATGGTTTTTAATGTTTTTTTAATTTTTTTTTATGCAGTGAAAGATTAAGCTACAGCTTTAATGCTGCAATATACAGTACAGACCAAAAGTTTGGACACACCTTTTAATTCAATGAGTTTCCTTTATTTTCATGACTATTGACATTGTAGATTCACACTGAAGGCATCAAAACTATGAATAACAAATGTGGAAATATGCACTAAACAAAAAAGTGTAAAACAACTGAAAATACCCCTTATATTCTAGTTTCTTCAAAGTAGCAACCTTTTGCTGTGATTACTGCTTTGCACACACTCTGCATTTTCTTGATGAGCTTCTAGAGGTAGTCACCTGAAATAGTTTTCACTACATAGGTGTGCCCTGTCAGGTTAATAAGTGGGATTTCTTGCCTTATAAATAGTCATGAAAATAAAGAAAACCCATTGAATTAGAAGGTGTGTCCAAACTTTTGGTCTACACTGTATATAAGTTTCATAAAGAATATATTTGCTTCATATTTGTTAAAACTGTCACCATGTTGTGACAGTATAGTTTGAGAGAGATAATCGGTGTAGAGATCAATCTCCTCCACCTCCTCCCTGTGCTGCTATTGTTATTTGAAGAAATGCACCGCTCCTGACCAAAACAACCAATCAGATCCAGGAGGTGGGTCTTAGTGTTGTCAATCAAACTCGCATTCTCTGCTAAATTTGCTAATGGTAGAGAAACAACTTACCTGTTATAAGAACAGTGTTTATCTGCCTTCATCAGCGCCATTTTAACTAGACTGAACCCTAACCGTCTAATCAATTATTCAAGCATCGGTCAACATATGATCTGGTGATGAATGCATCTTTTTTCTGTGCCTTTTACCAACCATCATAAGTGAATAAAGCCACAAGATTGACTAGCAGCTACAGTTTCATCTGAGATGACCAGGTTGCTTACTTGTGAAAGCGCCACTTAACATAAAGGGAAGTAATCACTTGTCCACCGAATCCATTCAAAACTAAACTTTTGCAATTTACAAGAATTTTGGTCATTAAAACTGCGAGAATGTAACCTTGGAAGAGTCATATCACTGGAAAATAACAGTGCCTGACCAAAAAAAGTGTTTCAACCTGGACTTTACCAAGCAAACAGTTTGAGTCTCCCATTGGATAATTGCTACAAAGGTGATTATTTTTCAGTTGGCAACAAGTTATTAAATTGCATTACATCTATTAAGTCCTTTTATGAAGGGTCAAATTTGGTACCAGGCAAAGGAAACACCAACATACAATCTAAAAACTCCTATAAATGGGGTATGAACTGTCCATGGAATTACTCAAATCTGAAAGAAAAGTGGGGAACTATCTTCTTCAAGAAAGAATTGTGGCTGGAAAATAGTAATGCACCCATCATGCCTAGTATCTACTGTACAAGCCTGTGGGAATAGTGTTATGACTTGGGGTTGCTGTAGATGGGTACAGGTTCAGCAATATTGTGAGCCCAAAATTGAAATCCAAAGACTGTCTGAATAAACTGAATGACGAGGTTATTCCATTCCATCAATGAATATATTTCTTCCCTGATGCAATGGCCATATATTCAAAGATAGCAATGCCAGCATTCATTAGACCCAAGCTGTGAGAGAGTGGTTCAGGGATCGTCAGACATGATTTTTTTCACATGGATTGGTGACCACAGAGTCCAGACATTAACTACACTGAGAATCTAAGGGATGTGCTGGAGAAGGCATGGCACTGTGATCAAACTCTCTGATCAATAAAAGATCTTGGTGAAAACTTAATGCAACACTGGATACATCTTGAGATAAATAATGTCGCAGCAAATCAACGAATCAAAGCAAAAGGCTGTGCATCAAAGTACAAGTTTCTCCATCAAGTCTGCCTCTATTCTTTTATTTGCAGAACAAACAAAGACGGCCACTAGACAAAGATCTATGAAAATGCTCCCAGTTGCTATACTTGATGGGTGATATTACACTTACTAAATACACATCCATGTATTTAGTGTAAACTGATTTGTGAACATGGTGCAGTACTGAAAGAAACATTGGAATCACAAGAGTTGCAAAGAGTAGAGAAGATTGGTCTTTTTCATGAAATTTAAGCATTCATTCATTGGGGAATGAATTCAGTGGAACAAAATCACAATGCTGATCCAGACCATGTAATACTGAAGAAACCTTTAACCTACTGAGTTTTCAGAACCCGAAGACAATTCTTTGCGTATATTTATCAACATCAAGGACAGAAATTCCTGATTGTTACATAATGCATTACTGTTTTATTAAGTATTTAAGATGCAGCTGCATACTACTTCGCTTGAATAATTACAAAAGTATGTCAATGTTTTTGTTTGCTTGTTTCTGTCCACCAGCATTGTTTAAGTAGAACAGTGACTCGGTAGGTGTGAGAGAAATTGTGACAATGTTACAATTTGTCATAAATTGTAACATTGAATTCAATTATTAATTCAATTATTCAATTATATTATGAATTCAGTTCATAATATGAATTGAATTCATAATTCAATTCTTTTGAATTATGAATTCAAAAGATATCTTTTGAATTCATAATTCAAAAGATATCTTGAATTATGACAACTTTGATGAGAAAGGTCA
This sequence comes from Xiphophorus maculatus, assembly GCF_002775205.1. Taxonomy (NCBI): domain Eukaryota; kingdom Metazoa; phylum Chordata; class Actinopteri; order Cyprinodontiformes; family Poeciliidae; genus Xiphophorus; species Xiphophorus maculatus. Next base: position 11,641,854 of record NC_036447.1, read on the forward strand.
GTCAGATGTACATAGATTAAGCTGAACAAGCAACTTGAAGCTGATAACAGAAGCACACACAACACACTGTTTAAGTGTGCTGTGTGTTGTGCCCCTTCTACATCAGTCTTTGAAAGGTTTGGTGACCTTATATGTTTCCTGCTCTAAAGAAAAATATTATCTTCTCGCTCTGATTATTAAGATATCTTAAAGCTCTCGCCAAAACAGCTACAACATTTCAGCAGAGAACTGGTTTAAAAATGGTCTGAAAGCAGAGCTGGATTCTGCCGAGCAGTGCACCTGGATAAAACTGCTGTTGTAGGCAGATTCCAGGCATCTTTTTTATCTGTGGCTCTAACTCTGAATTTTTCACATAAAGGCAACTAATAATTTCAGTGAAAATAGTAAGGGTATTACATAATATTACTATAACAAGGAGATGCTAAGGCACTAACAAAAAAGTTGCTCCAACTTTGCAACAAAACACAGACACTGACATAGTAAATTGTGATGATGAAAATACTAGATGTAAGATCACATTTTTGGTTCCATTCCAGAAAAGAGAAGATCACACCTACAGTCAAAGATGGTGGTGGTAGTGTGATGGTTTGGGGATGCTTTGCTACATCAGGATGACTGGCCATAATTGATGGAATGTCCAGTTCTGTTTCCTAGCAGAATGTCCTGAAGGAGAATGTCTGGCATTTGGATTGTGACTTTAAGTTGACATGTTCTTTTGTTACGAATCAAGACAATAATTATGAAATTCACCAACAAGTCCACATAGCTAAAAGAAAAGTCTAAGTGGAGGGTTTAGATAAGCACATGGTTGGAGGTGTGGCCTGACTCTTAGCAAATTGTTCATGCTAAGAAAGAGCAAGAAAAATTGGCTGGAAATCTTCCAAATGTTTTTGACAAATGGCAAAATCTAATCTTAGGTGTGTGAAGACATTACTTTTTCATACACAGTCAGGTTGGTTTGGATAGATGGACTGGAAACTTAACATTCTTATGTTGATTTCTATATTAGTCTATGAAGTCTTTTTTACTTAATTATATTCTTTTTTTGAATGTGTCAAAATGTCCCCCCATCAACTAATTGAAACCATAGCAACTGTACAAAATAAAATCAATGTAAAAAGATGTTACATCACACACAAATAAGGCAAATTGCAAAGCATTGTGTCCTGATCAAGGGACTGCTGGCAACAGAGCTGTGGTGAGGTCTGGACAATGTCACAAAAGAACACCGACTGTCAGTTAAATACCTGAACAATTCAGTAACACCCAACACTTAGTATGTTAGAACTAAACATTTCGCCTCCTCAAAATTCTGTACATTTCTGTCTGGACTTATGTAACATTAGAATGAGCATTTAGAAAAAGTTATTCTTTGATTAAAAATGTTTTTTCCTAATATGTTATCGAATCAATGCTGAATTACCCAATGATGTAAACAAATGTTTGTTTCATTGTTTGCCCTGTGTGTCCGTGCTGCTCTGACTGTTGAATAATCAAGGATGCAATGCACCTCTAGCCAATTAAACATTGTGATTTAAGTTTTTAAGTTTGAATAACTATTAAGTAAAAGGCAATATTGAAAGGTTGGCCTACTTGAAAAAACACTGCTCTTTTTCATTTTGCTTTTTTTATTTGCTCTACAAATATGTTACTTTTGAGCCTACATGGAAGTAGATAGCGGGACACTTACAAGCAGTTGTGCTTAAATCACAACAATCTCTTCATATTTTAAAGCTGCACAACATTTTGAGTTTACTTTTTGACCAGTCAACTCCTGCGATATAATAGTGATCACATACTCACTACTCAAGCATGGTTTTAGAGAACTGATGATCTGGGCTTTGAAGCGACAAGATCAGTAGAATGTGAAACAAGAAAAGGTTTGCAGCATTTCAACTTTGCATTTTCTGTCTCAAAAGGGAAAGCTATTCTGATAATGTCAAAAAGAAATAGAGATTTGCAAGATTATTTAACTAGCTCTAATTAGCTTTTCGGAAGCTGTTTATTTTCAGTGTTGCATATGAATGTCTTGGAAAAACATGCCACACAATCTTTTTTTCATCAATTTATATCCAGCTGCAGCGATATTTGTAAGTCATCAGGCAGAACTAATGAATGTTGATGTCTGACATTGTAGCTTATTTAAAAGAGCTTGATGATGGTAAATAAACATCATTCTGTCAAATAACTGACATAAAATCAAACAAAATACCTAATTTGACGAGAACCAAGTCTCACTACTAAGGTCGTTATTGTCACCAAAAGATATGTGATGAGAATATATCACATATAGTCCTAAAGTTGAATAGATCTGCAAAGGTGTATATTATGTTATGCATACATAAATATCTGGGTGTCACATTACTACAAAAAGCACTCTTAATATTGTTGGCTGTTTAGGGTTTTATTCAGTGCCTTGCAAAAGTCTTCATACTTTTTAGATTTTGTCAAATTACAACCTAAAATCTCAAAGTATTTTAATTGGAGTTTATATAACAATCTAGAGTTTATACAATAGAAAACCACTAAGAATTACGTAGTAAAGCCAACCTGAATTAGTCCCAAAGTGGGGATGCTTTGCTACATCTCAATCAGCTTTTTTCAGCTAGAAAATTAAATTGTTGCTCTTTCCTATTTAGCAAAATGGCTCAAGCTAGGTCACAATGAAAACTGTTGAGAAATGTTTTCAATTCTTGTCAGAGATATTCAGTTGAATTTAGTTCTGGATTGATTGGGATCGATTATTTTGTTGATTTCTTTAAAACAATCAATTATGTTCTATTATGTTCTTTGTGTTCTATTATGGCATAACGATGGTGTCATCATAGAATAGCAAAGTAATATATAAAATGAAAACAATGCTGAGTAAACAAACCTAGGTATCTTTTTCTAACAAACATGGACACCGATAGAGAGAGAGAACAAAACCTAAAGTGAGGGCCAAAAAAGCAGATGGGCCAGCAGTACAGTAGCATATGACTTTGTACCCTGAGCATCTCCAGTAGTGGCATGCTGGCCAAACCTTAGCCACTAATGAGGCTCTAGACACAGTCCTTACTGAGTCCACTCCAAACACTTAACCACACACACCTACATACACCCCCACAAGAAAATGGACAAAAGCGTTGGATGTAGGCATGTTTTCTCAGATATACATATGCACAAATGGCTTTAGATAACGTTGGATAACAAATCTAAAACTGAATAAGAGGCACAACAATAAGACATCTGTGTTTTGATTAAATCCTTTGTAGCTTCTTTAGTGAAGTGATGTCCTCTGCTTATCTCCATAGATCTAGAAAAACAATTCATTTGAATTTAAATAAATGAACTGTTTATTTATACAGTACTTTTTTTTTTTTTTCTCCGAAGAGTTTTTGCGGCGCTAGTGGCTCGTATTTTTTGTACAGTAGGTAGACAGGAAGGAGGGTGAGGGGGGAAGACATGCAGTAAAGGTCGTCGGGACTGGGAGTCGAACCCGCGACGTCCGCGTCGAGGACTAAGGCCTCCAAACGTGGGGCGTGCTAACCCCCTGCACCACCACAGCACGCCCCATACAGTACATATTTAACAGTTTTTGAGCACATATACATATTACACACGCACACCCCCCCCCCACACACATCTATACATATATATATATATATATATAAAGTAAAGAAGTAAGCACATAGGAAGTGCATATTTGTTATATTATTTTAAAAGATTGTTTGTATATTTTTTAATATGGCATTGATAACAAGGTTTCTTTGATCAAAATATCAACTAGTTGGTTTGGTCACTATCAATTATCAGTCAAAACAATTCTGCCTGGTGACGGCAAAAATTAATTTCTGGTAGGTTTATTTTTATTTATGCAAAAAACAAAAAGTAAGGGACATCACAGAAAACTGTGAATTAAACCTCTTCTGCACCCTTTTATAACAAAAGATTTCTTCTATTTTAAATAATTAGGGAAATACATTTTTTTTTGCTTACCGTAGGGACCCTCAGGGCCTTCTCTCAATAACTTGAAGGCCCTGATGGTTCACCAGTGCATTATTAAAAATATGGCAACTTCCAAAAATTGTCTCAACAAAAAATATGAAGTTCCGCAATGTATAAGAACATGTATGACATAAGTGCATTAGTATTTTAGTGGTGAAAAGATTAAGCTTTAAGGGGAGCTCTACATACATTGTTTTCTGAATGATTAAAGTAATTTATTTTAGATTAAACTGCAGATTTTTATTCTGCTGCAATTCCTCCTTTGTTGAGGTGTTATTTTCACAGTACTGACTCCTGCTGTTTGGAAAAAGAACTGCAGTGACTTTGTCACAGGAAACACTGAGAGATTTCAGTCCAGCAGAGTTTAATTCACCCTGGTCATGTGGATCAACTAATATTCATGCACAATGGAATTCTGATTGCCCAGAAGGTGGTTCTACCATTATTTTTAGACTACTATATGTTTTTTTTAAGACTCACTGTTCTTTGAATGTCAGTGCATTTACATTTTCACATTTGTGAGAAGTAAATACTTGTCATTGGAAGGTTAACATGCTAAAATTGAGACATTAGTTCTTATGCAAGAAAATTTTGATTTTACTGCTTTCATAAATATTTTCCTTCAGGCAAAGAGAGACATTGTCATGCTTTATATTTTTGTTTAATTGAAATTCTGTAATAATTGGATTACTGAAAGAGTGTGTCACACAAATAGCAGGATACAAAATAGAGATGCCCAAACCTACATCTGAAATTCTTGGATAAAACAAAACAAAACAAAACAAAAAACATAAGAAAATCTAATTTAATTCAATGCAGTTCACCTAAGAAATACTGAACTTACTAATTTTTCTAATGGTTTATTGTCCTTTTATATTACCAGGATAAAAAAACAAACATTGACATCAAAATCCTCTTTTTCAAGGGAGTCCTGGCCAAGACGAAGCAATAAATACAACACAAAAAACTATTACTATCCTTGCCCAAAATGCAACAAAAATAAGCATTTCAAGCAAAAAAAAAAAAAAAAAAAAATTCTGTGTTGATTACATACTATAGTTGATTTAAGAAAGAGCAGTTTCCTTTTCAAAAACACAACATTAATTTGACTGAATGAAAATATGAAGCCACTGCTGACTGAAAACAATTGGCATCTTTGGCCAAACTTCACATTTTCATAATCTCTCTACAGTAGTAGAGTCTTAACTGACTCTAATACAGAACTTTATTTTTATTATTGAAGTTCATGTCAGTGAGGATTGGTCAGCAATCTAAAGAAATAAACAGTTTCTTAGCAAATACCTGCTAAACAAGAATGATTGGATTAACTTTCTCTAGGAGTTGTGATTTTATGTTGCTTAGCAGATGTTTTAATATGTATATATTTTAAAATAAATTACTAAAATGTTTGCCAGACAAAAAAAATCACCCCTCTTGTGTTCTCTCGTTTTTAGGACAGGATTTTGTTGGCATTTCATATACATGACAGCTATAACATGGATTGTCAATAATGCATCAAGCTATTTCTCTTACGGAAAAAGTGTTTTTTCCATTTTTTGCAACAGCAGAGCTTAAATCTATACGAACACAAAGAACAAATTGACTTAACACTCTTACATGAGTGTTTCTGATGCAACCGTACTTATGAGTAATTAATATTACTGAGAACCATGCTGGTACAAACATTAGAAAGAATAGTCAAATTAGATACTTGTAATTCATTGAAGCTAATAACACTTCAAAAGTGAGAATATCTTACAAACTATTTCTAAGCCTCAGCAGGGGGGAGCAGTGCAAAATTAAACAAAGCAGCTTTTATTCTTTTAAATCTTTTCAGACATATCTGTAAAAATTACCACAAGGAAATTTTGAATGGTAAAACATTAAATTTGAATAAAGCAGGGAAAAAATATATCTGGAGCAACAGAAAGTATAATAAATTATATACAAAGCTGCCCCAAAGCCATACAACGTGAAGGGGAATTCCTTCAAGTGAAAGAGCATTAAGTATTTAAATAAAGATGCAGAGTAACAGAATGCATATTTTTCAATTTATGTCAAATATACAACAGTACTGCAGTAAACTAAAATTTAGTAAAATTCTCATGAATAGACAATTTATTTAATGGTCATATTTGGACTGAGCAACAAAGACCTGTGAAGTCAAAGAATCAGCTTCAACTTTGTTATTCTGTTTTAATGTAGCATTACATTAGTTATGTATTCCTTTCAGTGCAACAACATTTTGCCCATCTACAGATGTTTTCAGACTTTATGAAACTGAGAACAACTAAAGCTGCTGGAAATCATTTGAACTGATTTGCTTGAATCTACTCATATTTTCTTGAGGAAATATGCCTTGTGTTTTGAGCTCAAGTCTTGTGCCGCTTTGATTGTTCAGCATCGGAGTGTTTCAGAATAAGCTGGTTTTCATTTAAATGGAGCCCAAGTTTGAAAAGTCCAAATATTAAATATAAATATTACAAATAATGTAACATTTTATTTGTAAACATTTGTCTTCTAAGATGATTGTATACCTTTGACATTTTTCGACTAAGCTCATTTGCATTATCTGTAGCAAGGCCTTTGGTTACATAAAACAAATAATATCAAACACAATTTAAAATCCAAATAGAAAACCAAATAAAACATAACACTTTTTATTTACATTCCATAAAAGCAACCACATTATTGTTACATTACTTCAGAAAGATCATACTTGATGCAAGACTAGCAGCTAACCAGAAGCCAGTTCCTGTATGCTTAATATTTAAACACATTTTGTTGTACTGCACCAACTCTGTGAGCAGCGTGGACTGAGTCTGCAATGAGTCCACCCAGAGTACCACAGACCCCCATGCAGTGTGGTACGCCTGACTATGTAGGGGCCTTTACCATGTTTAAAGACATTTGCACTTTGTCTGCATGCTGCCAACATCCCCCCTGCTTTTTTTTCCCCCATCAGTGCTGTGAAACAAATAACATTTAAAATGTTGGAAGTGTCTTCAACGATTTTGAATGTTGTCAGCCAGTCCAAGAAAAAGTCTTTACAAAGCATCTAATTTTTTTGGATACTCTGGATCTCCAGGCATCTTTTAAGGCTCATCATTCGTGCAATCTGTTCCCTTCCAACACTTCCATCTCCACCTTCGCTCCAACTAGACCATCATTCTCCACAAAAACTACCACTTGGTTTTTGTTTCCCCCGTTTCCTTTCATTCCCCACATCAACCAATAGGGTTCCTCCAATACATTTGGAAGTGTAGCCACAGAAAGCTCCCCAGAACAATGAACCTAATCTGAAACAAGAAGACATTTAACAATTTAACAAGAACCTGGAAACTACAGTATTTTGCAACACAATACTTTTCTGACCTCAAAGAACTAAAGCTTTTCTCCAAAATATTATTGCAAAAAACCCAGAAGTAAACATGTATAGCTAGAATTGTCAACTTCTATTCTTTGCCACCTTTTGCAACAAATAAAACAATAACAGTGATTATAAAGTACTTGCGCACGTAACCGTACACAGAAAAATTATAATCAATATTAAAAGTTAACAGTATTTTAAACGGCTGAATCGATTTCTATCAAATATTGATATGAAGTTTTTATTTTTGTACTAATACTTCACAAGAGGAAGCTTTAAGGGTGCTGAAGTTATTTCATTACACAACAATCACTAATCACCTCACCAGAGAATCCTAATCCCTCAGCTCAGGAAAATGTTGTCATTTAAATCCTGGAAACTGAAGCTCTTCAGGACAAACAAGCTAACATAAAGCCTCTAACATAAAATGTTATCCTAAAGCAAAGTTAAACAAACTTGACCGATGCGGTAGGACTGGCTCATTTAGAGATGATGAGTGCACCTGCCCAGTTCCTCCTCCTGTGGGGTTAGCCCAGCAGATGGGCTGTAAGGAGACCAGGTGATCATTTGTTTCTCTCTGACAGAAATTAGACTGATCGAACAGAAAACTTAGTCGTTGCTTGTAAGAATAAATATGCTCACCTTTCCTTTTCACTTCTCCCTGGAGTTTCATTTTGCTCATACATATTCTTTTTCAGCATTTTTCTTTGGTTCCTTGCATTTTCTCTACTGCATGCAGATGCTGCACCAGTAACAAAACCAAGATTTTTTAAAAATAACCATCGCATCATCCAGGTCCTTGGAGCTCAATCATTTTACGAGTTGCCTTGTAAAATGATTGAGGTCCATAGATAAGCAGGTTTGCTGAGATACAAAAAAGGCTGTAGCACAAATTTAAACCATTGATGCCAAAAGAAAGCATGAAAAGCAGAGACATACGATTTATTTTTACCAATACTATACTTTTTTCAGCAATTCTATTTCTCATTGGTAGCTTTTTGTTCAGTGCAGTGGATTTATTTTTCCACTGTTCCAATGCACAAGTGCATCTTAGTAAATCATAAAAAATGCATTTTCTTTTCAGTGATTCAATTGACCAATTTATCATAGTCATTAGAGTGCTCTATTTTTTTAAAGACTTTTCTGTAGGTTTTAGTCACATTATTCAGACACTAAATTGGGCAGAGAGATAAGAGGGGGAAGACAAAGTAGCAGTAAAGCTCAAAAGGTCAGGATCTAAACCCCAAATGTCTGCCTTGAGGACAATTAGTTTCTGCAACATGAACATTATTTTAATAATCAAGTTAAAATAAACATGGTCATTGTTTATTTTAATAATTATGGGGGGACCCGAAACTCAGTTTTCTCAAAAAAAAATTTTATCTTACCGAGGGACTTTATTATGGAAAAGTTTTGTTTTAGTTAACACAATCATGAAGATGGCTGGTGACTTGACAATTGTCCAGTAGATAAAATGTCAACAAGAAGCCTTGGCAGAATCCGGTATTGAAGCCAATTCAAAAGTCTTGGGTAAATTCATAAGGCGGGCAGAGTCAGAGCTTCAAGAGGCACCACATACAGATGTATTCAGGACATGAACTAAAATTGTTGGATGTGTGTTAAGCCAGAGAAAATGTGAGACGTCTCCTGTTTGGGATAAGGAGATAAAGGACTAGACCTTTGCTTACGGTTCAAATCTCCTTCTCAGATAAAACTTAATTCTGGATTTAATTAGGAAATAGAGTTCTCATGAATTGTAGAAAGAGTAAAAACAGAATTCAATTCGCATCACATCTAGTGTGAAGTTTTCCCAGTCATTGGGGACAGAAGTTTCTAGAGTTTTATCAAGTCCAAAGCAAACACAACCATCCACCAGGACACTCTGTGTAGAACTCCATTCTAAACTTTGATTACAAGTTTTATGTAAATGCTGAGTTATTCTTTCCAGCTGGACGTGGCACCTGCCCATACTGCCAAAAGTACCAAAACCTTCTTTAATGACTGTGGTGTCACTGGCAGGAGATAACTGTAAGAAGTATATCCAAGAAGTAGAAAGCTGAAGTTTGGTGTAAAAGCAACTTCTCCAACATCTCAGTAGATCCATACCACACCGCAAAGATGCAGTAATTAATCAAAAGTGAGACCGGACCAAGCACTGGTGCAAACACAGTTCAGTGTATAGAGAAGCTAGTTTTCAGAATGTCAACATTTTTACAGTATTCAAATTTTCTGAGAAATTGATTTTGTTTTGTTTTTATTAGCTGTAAAGTCCATATAATCTAAATGAACAGAAAAACACGTGAAAAACAAACTGTGGAATAAACTGAATTTTTGAAATGAACTTTTCAACAATATTCAAATGTTTTTTAGAAGAATATGTGGGTTTTTCTAATGTTATTGATCATAATGTTCTCTAATTGTAATTATTGTTTTCGAAAACATGCTTCATAGCAGGTTAAACAGACAATGTAGTTAAAATAAATGGCCATCTACAGTCTAAAATCATTTGGTTGTAGAACGAAAGTAAGAAAAAGGCACAACATGTACACTGCAGTTTGCCCAGGCTCACAGTTATGCTTCAGTCAGATATTACAAAGGAACCCTGTGTACCCAAACACAAGGTCGGAGCCAGTCTATAGCACGGTGGTGGATTTAATTTTCTTTTGAAACTGTTGTGAGTCTGCTGGCATTATTACAGCGCATTCCAGCCTGAAAGCAATAAGTGTGAGATATAGTACAGCTGGAAACTGCACTCCATAAACATTACCATTGTCATTGTGTTCTGAAAAAAGTTTTTTTGCTCTTGTTTTTCCCTGGTGGACCTTATTAAGAATAACAGATTCTGACGGTTTTAACACCCCCAAGCAGGGGGAATTTATGAACTTTAACACAGTACTCTCAAACATTGTTCAGATTTACATCACAAAATCATGATCCATTGTGTTGATTTAAAACTATTGAATAAAATGCGGTGAAAAGTATTTCAGTAAAAAGTGTTTTACTTCTGATTCAGTTCGGCACACATCAGATGCAGTGGTGGAGCTCCCTGCCACTCAGTGTCTTTGTTATCTTAACACGGTGTTATTGTGTTTTAGTGAGCAGAATATGTTCCGAGGTCCCAGATGCTACACTGATACACACACTGTACTGACTGTTGATGGCATGCGGTGTGCTGTGGGTAAAATGTCAGGGTATGAAGAACAGAAGCAAAACACGAAAAATGGGAATCTTACCTTAAGAAGCACTTCAGCACATCAAACTGCAAAGAGAGGGAGCAAAACGGGGAGAGACAAAAGAGAATGGGAGGGGAAAATATTGTAATTAGATCAGTGGAGGCTACATAACAAAAAGTTATAAAGAAAGTTCACAAAGTAGGGTGAGTTTATCTATGCTTTTGTTAAATTTTAGAGCATTTCCATAAACCATGATTTCATAATCGACAGTTAAGCCTTTATTCAGACAGAAAGCATTAAATAATCAAATGCATTTAAAAAATAAAATTGTTGCACTTTTTCCAATGCTTTTTTTAATTAGTTGCATAAAAACAATACTCAATGGACAATATCTTCACTTCATTCCTGTCCTTCCTGTTATCAGAGGCTCTGCTTAATTTATTCCAACAGCTAAACTGTACAACATACAACTTTAAAGATTTTTGAAAAAACAGAATTATGCACTCATATTTGGGTTCACTTTCTAAAATGTCCAGAGAATTAAAATTAAACTACTCAATTTTGTTACATATCTTGAGAAATTCTTTTGCAGCCACCACCAAACTTTTAGTGTCATTTTGTCTGGACATTTGACCACACTTCTTATCAGAGGTGGTCGAGATCATTTAAGATTGATGTCCTGGCATGGAAGCATTTTTAAAGCAAAATCTGTCAATTTTCAGTACATTTAATGTTTTCAAGAAGCTTGATGATAGCCATTTTTATGTATTTCAGAAACACCTTGTGATGTGTTTGGACCTTTATGCTTCTGGAAGCCTCAGTTTGAGTCAAAGAGATCATCACAGCCCAAAATGAAATTGAAGTCAATGATGGGTGGAAATTCAGTTGTGACCAGAGTGGTACTGTTGCTCTGCTGTCCACTTTTGGTCATTTCAGAGCAACTGAAAACCTTAACCGTTTCTCTCCATTACCATTTTCATAGCTACAATAAACAGAACGTTTAGAAAAAGACTTGACTCAATTACTCAGTAACAATTTAAAATAAACAAATACACAGAAATCTACAGTGACCTTCATATATTCTCTGAATCATGGAAACAGGGAAAGTGTTTCCTAATTTTAAAAAGTTCCCATTGAAATGCTGCAGACCCTACTTGAAATATATTGTTGCCTTCCCAAACAAATTAGATGTACTTTGCCACTTAGCTTCTGAAAAGGTCACAAAACAAACTGAATGTACCACTTTCTAACACGAGTCTGAGGAGAACTTAAAAGCACATAGAGTAGGTATTTTATTTAGCAAATGCTTTTTATATACATTAAAAAGTACTGTAGAAACATTAGAAATCTTTCTAATGTTTTTATATACATTAGAACTAGACATCTGTGACAGTGTCCTTACTGTCTAAGATGATTCTTAAAAGAAAAAATACAAATCTCCACACACAGTAGTTTCTAAGAACAAATGTAACTGTTTAAAAAAATATTTCTCTGGTCTTGAACTTACTCACTGTTTTGTGTATTTGGGGTGTATTTGGTGCCCCCCTTAAATGGGAGGTTTATAGACTTTATTAAAAGCCTGTACAGTCAAAACAATTTAGACTGCATGGGAAGACTCATAGACAGCCTCGATGAACTTTAGTGGGCAGGTGTATAATACAAAATTAATGCCACCAACAGACTAGAAGGTCTGATCACCTTCACACAGCAAAAAATACAAAACAGCTTTTGCTTTTTTATGAAGATAGTGGACCATCAAATGTTTTCCAAACTATAACAAAGGAGTTCTAATGTCAGAATATTAACAAAGATTACATCAGAAGTGAAGTAAGTGTTTAAAGAACATGGAGGACCAGTGCTGTGTTTCAATTTATCCCCAAAATCTGGGCTCATATTTTGGAATAATATCACATTCAATCTGATCACAGTTGTAACCTGTAAAATTACAGCAATTTGCAAATTGTAACACTGGTTAGTCATAAAGGCAGGTAACAATGCATTTCTTCCTATGCTATGAAATCAAACAGTAAAAGCACATGATCACAAAATGAGATTGTATAAGTACGAATATTTGTGCAAATAACTTGGGGAAATACAAATGGTCAAAAGTGCAGATAGTGAAGTGAAGGTACCTTCATTTTTCAGATATGTGGAAGCCATGTTGAATAATAAACTCGCAGCTGCTTAAAGACCTTTAATTTGGTGGAGTTTCAACTTCAGGGGGTCATTAATTTATTTCCAGCTGGAAACCTCGAAAAACTGACTGAGTACAAATAAAGTGTATCATAAGGAAAAAACAATGATGCTTCCACTGGAGGAAGATAAAAAGCTTTGGGCATAGTCAGCTTCCACAGTGCACTTGCAGGTCATGCTGACATTCACCAAATAAGATGTTGTGTTCAATGTGTTAGATTTTTCTGGATGGCGGTATTAGTAGCTTTGATCCACTCATTTTTGTGGCAAATCTGACAAATTGGAACCACGGATCTCTTTAAATCTAATCTATACAAAGACCAGAGCACTCAATACACTAGTTGGCAGTGTTGAAGAACAGTAAACAGATTCAGCGCTGGCTGGATCTCGATGACCTGAGAAATATTCTTACCGTGAAAGTCCACAGAGCCACAAAGTATAGCATCCCTCATTAATATCTACAGCAAAGTGGCTCTGAAATCTGGTAATAACAACAACTGTGATGTTGGTTACAAATAATTCTCTCCCACAACCTTCATAGGAAGACTGGTAAAATATATTTGTAATGAGTATAGTGCACAAGTGGATTAAAGTATTTAAAATAGTACAAACTGTAATTAACCTACAAAGCAACAACATGACACTACAGCCATGTGCTTTAAAACCAATCTGACACCCATGAGAGCACCCCCACATACACACACACACTCTCATAATGCACGCACACACAGACACGGTGATCAGATTGTTTCATTAGTGAGGAGCTGATGGATAACCCTCCCAAAGGAGACATTGACCAAGAGGCCATTGATCCACTGAGCTAGGCCAATCAGTGTGTGTGTGTGTGCGTGTATGGGGGTGTGTTTGTGAGAGTGGAAAGTGCCGTACTGATGGAGTCTTTAAGTTGTTAGAGTAAGCACAGTAAATCTAATCCAGCAGTGTTTAATGGGGAGAGAAAGAAACAGGCTGTCGACATATTCATTAGGTCAAATTACTCTGCCCGATCACTGCCATCTCACTCACTCAGTCACCCACCAGAGCAGGAAAGAGCAGCAGTGATATGTTTGTCCTGGCAAACCACTATGAGGGGAATGTGCTTTAACGATAGTTAAAAAAGCATATTTATTCCAATTAGTGGATGACAACATGCTACATTCAGAGGCATTGAGTTTCATTTGATCTCACTCAGGCCTGGCAGAGCACTGAAGTGTAAATCAATCTGGCTAAAACCGGGATCATTAAATTATACAGTCTTATTGATGATTTAATAAAGCTTATTGGGCTCAGGGGGGTGTAATAATGACTTATGGTAATAATACAATGACACAGGCGCATTTTCTAGAACGAGCTTGTTGTAAACATTAACAATCGCAAAAACATGAGAATGCTTTATTTCTGGCAGCAAATTACCCTGCCAGGAAAGTGTGGGTGCTTGATTGTTTTTCGTCTTGCATGTGAGTTATATGTAATTAGCTTTCTAGCTTGTTCTCTTACATTGGACGTGAAGGTAATTGGAGCTTTTGGACACTCGCTCTCAATCTCTGTCAATGCGAGCGTGCGTGTAAGAGCGTGTTGGGCCTGAATTGTGGAAGATGGCCAAACCATTACTGTGCGCTCAGCCTGCTCTAAAGCAGCTTGCGATTCATTAGTAATGAGTCCATTTGAAAGCTAAATGAGCGTTTTCGAGTGGCTAAGCGGCGACCTGCGCAGTGATCGTCTCCACTTATCTGCACCGCTTTGCTATTATACCATTAAACACACGTACGATTGCACACACAGTGAACAGGGGTTCGTTGTAATGTTTCCTTGAATTCTCTCGGTGTTGGTTTGTGTGCGTGTGCGTATGTGTGTTCAGGCAGCATGAGAAGCTCACGTGGAGATAATGAAGTCAGTCAGTTGTGCCATTAATTACTGTTTTACACCTGTTTGTCTCAGCTAATTAGATATGCTGACACACAAACACACACCCATCTTCTTTTGTGACACGCACACAACGTAAACACGTGTTTTATCACACTTAGATTCGCTCCCAAACTTCTAGACACTTTTTTTTTTACATAGACAAGACAAAAATACTTTCTCATTTTCACTTTGAAGAAGGTGAGATGGCACAGCTAAACACAGCAGCCCTCTTAGACTCTTCCCTGCTGTACTCCAGTCCTTATGGGTTTCAATCCTACAGTGCAGTGGAGATGGGCCAGTATGAGATTCTAATTGTATAATGTTGAGTAACAACACAGCAGTTCCACAGTATTAACACATATTTTCCAAAAGTGGGTGGGTATAAAAATATTATGTAACAGTAGCAGCTGTAAGACAGGGTTCAGCCTGTAGTTTCTGTCTGCATGTAGTGAGGACAAAATATTTTCAATAAATATTTGGTGTGCTACTGTAAAGTCCAAAGTTCAGCTATGTGTAACGCTTTCTGCTCATTGGTGGTTTGAATATCAGTGACTTACTTTCAGTGTCTTCTGTGTTTTATGGATGGATTGTTTTAAATGAACAAAACTAATAATATATAATGATAATAATAAACATTTACCATGGTAAACATTAAAACAGTAATCCTTTCATCCTATATTTTTAAGATGAATTAAAAGGATATCTAAGCAAGAACAAAGAAATGCATTGCATAGAATGTGCTTCATACATAGACAATCTCACAATCTGCATTGGCAGCTCATTAAGATTTTCTAATCCTTTGTAATTTTCATATCGGCCAACCTTATTTAAAAAATGTATCATCATCTAATATTCTTATATTTAAAACTAAAAGGAAAACATATTCATACAGGTCCTGGGATAATACAGTGTATTCATTGTCAGAGTTATAATAATGTCAATAGAAACACTTGTTTTTATTTTAATAGACAAAAAATATGAGTAAATAACACAAAAATAGGTGAGGGGTTTGAAATATGAGTCAGTGTCCGCTGGTTTTACAGAATTTAGTTAACACATTGTTACTTTAATGAAACTGATGGGTATAGTGCTACTTACATTCTTGCAAGCAAGGAGTGATCGACATAGCACAGAAATAGGTGGGGGAGGGGTTAGGGCTGTGAATCACTGCTCTGTACAGTCAATGGAATCTCTGGTCACTCTAGCATTGTTTTTGGTGGTCTTTAAAATAATTTTACATTGGCAAAGCAAAACACTGGAAAAGTTTCAGAGATTTAAACAGCCAGAAAAAAACAAGGTCACGTTGGTGCTTTCTTAAAAGAATTCTAAAGTGTAGAAATATTTGGAGGAAAATAAAGCCTTCATACTTAAAACTAGCAATTGTGTACTGAGAAGTCTCTTAGATTTTCTATCTTCCTGTATTTAAACCATTTCGCTAGGTGTGTGTTTGTGTATCCTCCTCGCCCATTTCCTCATAAAAGGCCACAGTCGCTGCTGGCATGCTGAATAAAAGATGACAGAGCAATAATATCAGGGTGATTGCCAGTGAAGGAAACAATGATTTTGTCCAACTCAAATAGGGACAGCAGTTATATCCGAGCGTTCCAAGTCAGCTGCGATGAGATGTTTGCTGTCAAATGAAAACAGTTTCTTCTCCACTACAAGACTAACTCTCCCTCTCTCTGGCTTTTGTCTCACTGTCAGGGGCTCTGGTTCTCCTTCTCTCTCACATCACACACGCGCACACACACACTTAGAACGTAGAGCATATGGCTATTTCGCCCCTCTTTGAAGCGCTGCTTTGAAGCTATGGCATCCGTATCGATCGGTGCTCAGATGAGTTCGCTTCACCAGAGCCCTGCGATTATCTGTCGCTTTATTTCAAACAGAGTGCAGGAGTGGGAGGCTTACGCACCCATCACTCACTCACACTCTCATAGTCAGTTATGCACTTATACATGAGCTGCAGACCCACACACGCAAACACAGGCACACACACACGAAATTGAGGATAATGAGATGAGCTTACGTGCCGAATCCCAATACTTAAGGCAAGCTGCGCTTCAGAACTGACAAGTGAGTGGTGAATTTCAAGAAAGTGAGAACACAGTGAGAAAAAGACACTCTAAAGTCTGGTGATGAAACTTGGGAGAAAACATTTCCCCCAACAGCTCAATAATGATTTAGAAATAAAAAAAAAAAGATAGAAAACTTTTCCCACATGCATTAAAAAGTCAGTTTGTCAAAAAGGATTTTGAAAAGAATGAGAAAAAAAAAGTTGATCTCAAAGTCACTGCTGATGACAAGTTTCAAAAATAAAAACAAAAACAACTTTAGGGTTGTTGTGTGTTGTAGAGGTGGAGCATGTACTGTTGTGGAAAAACAATTATCAGTGAAGTTTTCAGACCTAGTTACTCTGTGTTAATTGAGGCAAACATTTTAAGAAGATGTTTCTGATAAAATACACTCTTAGAAGTACAATTTGGCTCATGAGCCAAAAAATGTTTGAACAGATGACTAAAGATTCTGACAAAATACTTCTTTCTACCTCTGTTATCCCTGAAACAAGGATATGAACCTAAAACTAAATACAGACCTCTAAAATTGGACATACACATAGCCCACAAAAAGACCATTTTTAAGTATGTGAATTTCTTATGTCTACTTCACAAACTCTACTGTTGTATCCATATTAAATAGCATTGTTATTGACTAACCATATTTTTTTTTCTTTTGTTTTGCACTGCATATTCTAACTACTGTGCAGATCAATAGTGTGCTGAGCTGTGTTCTTGTTTATATTGTTTTAGTTTTAAGGATGGTAAAAAAGGGCAAGTTTTATTCACCTACACTTTTCAGTTTCGTTCCATGGGCTCAACCTCCCTACATGTCTTCTATAAATTGTTGATGTGGGCACACGCTTTGCACTGATTTATTAAAACCGGGGACATTTCAAAAACGTGGACTCTTCTCATGTCAGTTTTAAAGAAACCGTAGTGCCAAAATATGCTGCAACTATAGCTGTGTTAGACCTGGGATCTCAAGCAACACTTCAAATATTAAAAATTCCCTAAAAAGTTTAAGAAAGATATTACATATCTCAAAAACACTCATTTGAAAAACAGTTGATTGAATACGGTAAAAGGACTACACTTGAAACTGTGAAAAAAAAATAAATGAATTAAAAATCAGTGAATCACTCATCAAAAGTGCCATAAAGAGATTTCATCTAAAACTGAGTGTCGATAATGCCATAAAACAATAGACTAAAAAAGCCACCAAGAATGTTCAATACCTCACAGATATTAGAAAATAAGTTTAATGAATAAAAAGCTAAAACATTTATTAACCTAATAAAAAGCATAGCCAACAAGGACTGTTTTGGACTGTGGCACAGATTGGAAATTTCTGCTTCATGCCCATTGGAGTATGACAGACAGTAAGCCAGAGTGACATAAAATGTTAATGGTCTGCCCAGAGCAGCAAAACTTCATAAAAGTCTTGATTTAGAAACCATAGTGGCTTTCAGGAAGAACCAGCGCTGTCACATCACACAGTTGAAAACGAATGCTGATGCACATAATTTCATACACACACTCACACACGCACGCACACACGTGACATACAACTTGTGTTTTGATTAAGACTTGAGGCTATGCTGCTTGGGTTGGATGATATGGAGAGTAAACATTCTTCAAAAGTGTAGCTCACATGCAGCAGGATATCACTCCTGGAAGCTGCGTGTTGCCAGAAAATACTGAAATATGCATTTGCTGCAATCTTTTTTTTTTTCTTTGACATAATGAAATAAGACACACAAGCTGCTACCTGTAATAATAAACACAAAATCAATGCAAATGTATTGAAGTTCTTTTTTTAAACTGACATTTGCAGTGAGTTCCAACAATCTCAACTATATTTCAGATGTATAAATATTTATCATATTTTTAACTGCAGTTTTAAGACATGCTTTACAGAACATCTTGTTCAAGCATCATATTTTCAGGTAAAGGACCAAAATAATCTAATAAAGAAACAAATAGTAGTATAACAACCCTGTTCATTCCATACCTACCAATAGTAATATTGAACAATCAATATCAGAGCACAAATCAAACATGGAAAACAGTCAAGTAAAAGAAAAAAAGAAGGAAGGTAGTGATTCTGCAATATCCTCCATAAAAAAGTTGTAATAGAGGGATTATATAAATGCCAGTAGAGGCCAACCTGCTCTGAAATAGCCCAGTTAGCGTGAAAGCTGACGCCGGCCATCCTCACCTAGTTACAAAAATTGGGAGGAGTATGACCAGGCACAGCGACAGTGCTCCAGGCCAACCGCCTGATTGACACATACACCCTCCCTGTTGACCTATGGGTCAACAATAGGCCCAGTAAAAGTAGATGGAAAATTCATAGAGCACTTGCATTTTTACTGAAATTAACAAAGATGCTGCTTAGAAATTTGAGGATTTCTTAAGAAAATTAGTTGCACTGTTTTATTTACTTACAAGTGTGATAGTAAAGGGTCATTTATAATTACAGATTGCTTTCCTTTCACCTTTATTGCATGCTATTTTTTGTTTGTTACATAACATCCATAGGGCTTGGGGGTTGTTTCCGATAAAATGTGAAAAATATCACCCTGTGACAATACGCCTGCAAAGCTTTGTAATTTAGAAACACAACATTCATTTTCCCCAAGCCAGAACAAGATGATCACATTTCATAGAGCTTGTTCTGGTAATCAAATAAACATGCACAGGAAATAAAAACAATCCTACAAGTGTGTATTTCACATGCAGTGTTGGCCTGACTTTGAAACACACACAGGCTTACACACAAACTCTAGAATAAACCTTGGATTCTCAGAAAAGTCCCTGAGCCTCCAGTCACCCTTACTGCTCTACGAGGCTCTTCATAGACATGTCACTATACTTAAAGGACTCTCAGGTACTTTAAAGAGATTGGAGATCAAGCTGAGTGTTCCAGGCAGAAGGTGAAATTAGACACTGCAATGATGGAATATTTGGGGGGAATTAATGTAGTTTTTAAGCATAAATGCATAGAAAATGGCTCTGTTGGACCAAGAAATTAAATTATGGTGCAGATAAGAAAAATATATTTAACTCTTTTAATCTAACAGTTATTTTTGATCCATTATGCAAGAATGGAAACCTAAAAAGGTTTCATTGATCTAGAAAGACTGAAATGTGCTCATTGTGTGAAAAATATACTCATTATTTTACAAAGAGAATATTTTCAGTTCCTGGTCCTTATCAGTAAGTAATGACATCCTGACCAGGAGTTCGGTCTTTGATGCCAAACTGACATAAAATCACACTAAATATTTCCTGTTTTGGGTCAATAAGAATTACCAAAATAATATATTTTTTGTCAAATACCAGGATAATAAGAGAAAGAAGAGTTTAGACAATTATGTTCTGCAAATTCAAAATTTTAAGATTACAACACTTCTGATTAATTCACAGCAGTCGAGTTAAATAGAGGCACACCCGTGAAGGTATTTTAAGGCACACCACAAACACACTGCTTCCTTTTGTGACATCATGAAAACCCCGAAAGATATCAAGCAAAATATCAAGAAAAGAATTGTGTTCAAGAAAAGACATCATGGGAATGTCCAGCTTTGTTTTCTTCAGAAAGGATATGGCTTCTGTGTCCCAAGATGAACATGGTAAAAAATGCTTGTATGAAGAGCAAAATACCTTGTGAAGTTATAGCCCAAGGCTATTGTTTGCGTGTGGGGGTGTACGTGCGTGTGTTTGTGAGAGTTTTATTATCCACAGTGAAACAATTCCTGTATCAACATAAACTGAAAGACCACCAAGGGGGAAAGAATACAATATACCAAGAACAAAATAAGTCAAATTACAGTTTGCAAATTAACTGAGGGGACAAAATCTTAATTGTTAGAGATGCATCCTGTGTTTTGAATAAGTTCAAACTAAAATGTTGGGCCATAATGAGCGCTGTTACAATTTGAGGGAAAATGGGGATGCTGAAAGCCTGAGAACACCATCACAACTTTAAAGTACAACAATGAAAACCTCATAGAGGGGGTGTTCTGCTGCTCTAGTGGCTGGCATTTTACACAAAAAAGCATCATGAAGAAAAGAGCATTCTGTTCAAATATTAAATGTATTTATTAAATATATATATTAATAATTAACATCAGGCAGTGAGAAAACAGGTCAAGTGTTTTTATATAAATATCTGGTTTTAAATTGTAAATGTCTCAACTGTGTATCAGTCACAGGATATATCAGTGAGCACACTTGCTTCGATTCTTAATGAAATAAAGTACATTTGCAAATAAACATGCGGTTCATTCTTTTACGTAAGATGTGTCTGCCTGGTTATACAGAGAATACTGTGTTTGCTTTGTAAGTGTGTGTATGCATTTGTGTGTTATTGCGTGTGCAGATGCAGTCTAGGGAGGCTCAGAGAGGGATGTCTGGTTGGGTAAGTTTATTTGCTGAGTTTGGAGGTTTATGTGCATAAGTGTGCCTGAGAGGACCTGAAAGAAATGAAAATGCGAGTGTGCGTGTGTGAGTGTGTGAGCAACAATGAGACAGGAGAGGCCAAACATTCATGTATGTGTGCTACATTTGTGTATTTTCACACTCGTTAGTTTGGTCTCCAACCTTTGCAATCAGCGGTAATCCTGACTCAGCATCAATAATGACCCCATTAGTCACAAACCCCTACTGATACACACACAACACAAACACACGCACCCCTACACACACTCACGTTGCCAGATGGACACTTCCTCTAATTAGCGTGTATGTGCATGTACATCTTTATGGAATGCTTTACATTAAAACTGCATGCACATGTCACATATGGACACCAACTCACTTCTGACAATAATTCCAAGCAACTTATGTGATGTTCAAACCACGTCCAAAATTCATGCAGATAATTAAATAAGGGTTATTATGCTACAAAGCAGTCAGTTGGATCTAAATTATTAAGACATTCCATTAACAGTTCAATTTTCCAATTATCTCTAGAAGAAAATAAAATAAGAATACAACTGCAACTGTGGGGAAAATTAAAAGCAAAAGCATAAAAATCATTTGATTTACTGTCAGGATGAAGCAGATGTAACAAAGTTAGATGAAATTTGTACTCCATTGATTATCAGTAATTCACCTCTCTTCAATCCAGTTATTTTATTTACTGTCAATTTCCAACAAATGTCTTCCCAATGGAATTTACAAGACAAACATGTGACATTTATACACAGAAATATTTTCAAATCAATTTAATCATTTCAACTAATTTAAATCCAATTACATAATTTTATTTAATCCAGACATAATACAATGCAGCCAAATTCAGTTTATGATGTGAAATTGTGTAAAGTTGTCAATCTTAAAAAAAAGAAAGCCAGTTGCCTGGAGCATTTGACTTTGCAGCAGTTTCTCATCCTTAGCTAGCATGTGGCAAAAGTGGAATGGTATTGAGACAAAGTGCCAATAATCTGAAAATAAGAGAACAATTTTTTTTTTACTTACAGTTTAAAGTGAATGGCACAAAGATAACATTTCAGGGTGCAAAAGTCTGGATCCTAGTATCTGTTGTTGACCTAGTAGCACACGCAACTGAAAGTCAGGGTCAAAACTCCGATGCATTTGTAATTTTGTGGATTGGAAGCAGAAACGTTTTTGAAACTGTGATCTTTGGAGGAATGGTGAATGAGCATTGCCATTCGTTTCTGCAAACTGAGGTTATTCTCAAACAAAAGTTTATGAACTGTAAATGTTTGTATATGTCCAATAAATATATTTTATTGTTCCATATAGATCATGAATACTTGCCTTCAAATCCTGGACTTTCTGATTTCCCTGTAAACCTGTGGATTTTCTCTGGGTACTCTGGTTTCTATTCTCATGTGAACAGCAGGCATATCAGATTAATTAGAGATTATAAGGTCTGAGTGTCTGCGTAA
Source organism: Xiphophorus maculatus (assembly GCF_002775205.1). Lineage (NCBI taxonomy): Eukaryota > Metazoa > Chordata > Actinopteri > Cyprinodontiformes > Poeciliidae > Xiphophorus > Xiphophorus maculatus. Next base: position 11,664,457 of record NC_036447.1, read on the forward strand.
AGATGTTGGCCTCGTAACCTGTTTTTGGTGACACACACCAAACACCAGACTCTGCAGTTATATATATTAATTTAATTAATCACACTTGTGCTTTAATAGCATACATGAAGATAAAACTTCATATGTCAATATCTGTTTCAAACTACCACAAGTTTTCCTAACACCTAGTGTGATAAATATTGTCCTTCATGTTTTAGATATATCAAGAAAAATATGACAGGAACAAAAATCAATTACAATGAAGCAGGAAAACATCAAACAGTGAGAAGAGTCTCAAACTCTTCATCGGTGTAAGACCCGTGGGTTTCCAGATACTGTGATTCTTTTTTTGCAGAATTATCCACAGACATGAATGAGGTCAAATATAATTTTTTTTACAATAAATCATAGCCTATCAAAATAAAACATTTCCAAACATTACACATTTTCATTAATTCATCCTTACATTTTTACTATAATAATCTCAAACTGCCCCTTCTTTATTAGAAAATTTAGTTTCCTTGTTGAGTTTTGGACAAGCGATGTCGCATCAACAGATATGCAAATGGTAAAAATAGGATTTAACCTTAGTCCAGTTATCTAGCTGAAGTTTTAGCTTCAGAGGCACAGGAGTGTGTATTTTGTTGTTTTATATATATATATATATATATATATATATATATATATATATATATATATATATATATATATATATATATATATATATATATATATATATACATAATTGTATGAGGGTTTTTTAAATGGCAAATGTATAAAAGTCCCTAAAAAGTTAAACCTTTTTTAAATAATCATGAATATAAATGATTGTCCTTTTTCATATAGCAGGGCTCTTAAAGTTCACCTCTCATTAAACATGCACAATTTTGCCCTTTGCTTTCATCATGTCTTTCATTGAAAATTTTCATAACATTCATTCATTGAAGCTAGTTCTTATTTGACTTTCAAACTGAAAAAAAAGACTTCTACAGGAATACAGAAGAAAAAAACAACATTATACCGACAAGGACTTGCAGTATCGCATTTAAATATAGCATCACAATTAAATACATGGCTTTACTTCATGTTGTCCTTGTTTAAGGTTGCATTGCTTGGAGATATCACTTGAAACTCTGGCATGAAAGTGTGCTCCATCTATTTTGACAGAGATGGCGTTTTAAAGCCTTCGACATTAATGACTGAAAAGGTTCTGGTGCTTTATTTACAAGCACACTTTCACACAGAAAATGAGGCGTGAAAGAGGTGCATCTCACAGCCCATACAAAAAACCCAGGCCATATTAAAGAAATGAAATGAGAGAGGCATCATTAGCCACTCTATCTTAAAATCTGAAGTGCTATTTGCACTTGTGGCTGTGAGTCACATCTTTATGAAAACATTCAAACCCAGAAATAAATTATATTTTGTGTATTAGTTAAGATTACAGAGATTTTAGCAATACTTTGTTGGAAACTATTATCTGATAGGAAGCTGGGAAGCAGCGGTGCATATTCCATGTACTAATGATCTAACGATACAGCAAGAATCACTGTTTGGTACATAGCTTGTATATAAAGTTGCAGCTTGCCACTTTCGACATTTGCTCTCTCTGAAAATAAACAGGCTCATACATCTCTATTTTTTGGAGGTTAGAAGTTCAAATCCTGCACTTTCTGTCGTTAGGGTTACTTTAAACACATACATACCTAACAATTCTCTTTCACATTTCAGTCTTTAAAATTGCTTCTTTAAAATATTTTGGAAATAGATAAAATGTAATATTTACCTCATGAGAAATGTAAATATGCACTTATGTTCAAAGAACGTTTAATGAGTAGTTACACCCACAATGTTTAATCTCTGATTTAATGAAAAGGTTTTTATTTTGTATTTGTATGGATGTTCCTAACATCTGCTAATCTCTGTTCATATTTTCCTCACCTACATTATAAAGTCATCTTCATAAGGTTAGGTCTCTTTTCCTCTCACTCGGAGTCCAATGATTTTGAAATGCTGTTAAAAAACCATGAATTAAATCTAAATCTATAACTATTTCCGTAGATTTTGAAAAGAAGAAAAGGCCCACAGTTCACTAAGAATGTTTGAAATAATGAGCAAGGCCCAATGTAGATAACAAAAGAGAGAGGATCGAATTTCTGACAGATCAGGAAGTGCTTTTATTTTGATTAGAGGGAATTGTCTTTGTAATGATACAGATAGCTTAATAGTGAACAGGATGAGAGATAATAAAAGTGTATTTTTCCAGAAATGGGGTCCTATACCACAACTTTCTGTTGGGGAGACATAACTGTGGTCATAATTTAGTAGCAATGGGCAATATGAATATGTTGTTACAAACCATCAATATCTCATAGTCTAGAAATATCATTAGCTAATAAATCAAGTGCAGCATTTAACAAGAGAATATGCACAGGCAGTGCATCATCTATCAGAGTCGCAGTCTGTAGTTTACACACTGCCGGCTTGCCTCAACTCCTGATTCCATGAAATGAAGTCATCAACTCAAGCCTTCCCTGCTTTTTTATGGTTTAAAAGTTCTATAGTGGAAATTCCACATTTTGGTTTTAACACAAAAGTTCTGCTTGTGTGCATGATTAAAACAATCCTGCGCTCGTAATTACTTGCACAACCAGAAAGGCACATCTAAGCAAATTTTGGAGGAATGCATGCATTGTTACACCCCTAACCTACAGGTGCAAGTTTATCTTTTTCAGTACTTTATGTACAAAACCACTTGGTTGTGAAATAAACTGTCTGCTCTGGCTTCCATGCTCACACTCTAGTCACCATAGTAACCTGATAAATCTTCACCACATTACACCGCTACAACAGATTTTGTAAAACAGTACCATTCAGAACTAATGCTCTTTTCTTCAATGTAAGCTTAACAAAAGTCAGGTCAAGATCAGATATGGCAGACAATTTGTTCAGGTTTCAAATGTGGAATTTTAAATAAAATACTTGGGCAATCAGTGTGATCATCTTCAAAACAACAGCGACACCCATGGGTTACACAACATGATGATGTGCTGCTTACTAAAAGGTGATTTTATTTAAAAACCACAAAAATAACACACAAAAGTTGATTTTTAACATGCTGCCACATTTTCATGCTCACCCCCCCGAAACACAAGCTCTGACTAATAGTTACTCAAGCTCAGTAAAGTGTGGAACTTCTCGTACTGAAGATGTGAAAGACATTAATCATCTGCTAAAATCTGCAGTGCAAACTACATTTGGTGAAAACCATGCATATATAAAACAAAATACTTCATGTCCTGCAGGAGTTTAAAGTGACCTCAAAATCTGAACTGCGTGTAAAGCCACAGGACTCATAGCACTAAGTTTGATTAAAGACTTCCACAGAGAATGCACCTGTGTTGGCTCACTTTAGGCTCCTTAGAAAAAAACATTAATCTCGCCTTGTTCCTCAGTATGTATTTAAAAAAAACCAAAAAAACAGAAAGTCCAATAGTGTGACAGAAGGAGAACGGCTTTCATGCCCCAGGAGGAGAGAGAAATCTGGGAACCATAAAGCTGAGATTATGCTGGAGCATCGGTCCTGGCATTAAGGGAGCGGTGACGTCAACATCATGGAGCTGCCATTTACACCGGCAAGCTTTGCAGTTTATTAACTGCAATGTAAAACATACATAGCATTAATTTTACAAATAAAAATATATAAGGTGTGGGATACAATATTTTGAAGAATAACATTTTACTGTAAATACAGGCACAAGTCTTTTGGGGTTTGTCTCTAACAGCTTTGCACTTGTAGGGACTCAAACTCTTGCTCATTACTCAGACTGGTTGGACAGCACCTGTAGTCAGCATTTTTTCTGAGTCTTACCACAGATTTGCAACTTAATTTAGTCCTCCACTTTGACCAGTCCATTTTAACATAAATCTGTTTTGTTCTGATTGTAGCTCTGGATGAATGTTGAAGATCATTGTCTTGCTGTGAGTTAAACCTCCAACCCAGTCTCAAGTACTTTGCTGCCTCTCCACCCATTTTCCCATTAGCTGAGCTCCAGAGTGGTGTGTTCAAGATGATGGGTAGATTTAGTTTCTTTTCATACATTGTGCTTTGCATGACCCCAAACAAATAACATTTTGGTCTCAGTTTAGAGGAAATTAATACTTCTGCAAAGAGCACTGTAATCATGGATTTGGACAGCCCCATCAAGAATTTATATAGTTTCTAAAACTCTGCACCCAAACGTTTTTTCATAAATGAGATTCCAGTGGAAATTGGCTTATTAGCATCTTTTCAGGGATCTGTGATGTACAAATCTGAATCCAGACTTTCACATGCTGTAGGACACATTTTTATGACACCTACCCAGCAAAGACAGTCTCGTGTAAAATATCAAAGTGAGGAGCAGAACTGCTGAGTGTCTATAGGTCATTGGTCATATGTCAAAGGTAAAGATCCTGTCAGCAAGACTTGACCCCCCCTTGACCTCTGCTAGCCCCCAGCTGTGTGTACGTTTGCTATTTTTGTGTGAGTAGGCATACAGGCATAAAAGAACACATGGGCTTCTGCACATTGTCTTTAAAGCATAGCCTGTTTGTAAGTGTTTGTGTAGAAGGCAGATAGGGTGTGTGTGTGTTTGTGACCCTGTGCCCTAAATCCTGACAGGAAGAGCCAGCGGGCTAAGAGAGGAGTTCTGGACCCTGGGGTGTCAATCACAGATTCAGATTGACAGACGAGTTAGCTGGTGCTGCTCTCACATTCACCCACACACTATCCCTCTCAGGACTGTGTTCTGTCACTCTCTCAAGCTGACTGTCTTTCACTCTCCCTTCCTGTCTCTGTCTCCTTCACTGCTTCCTCTTTGTCTCTGCACTCTGTCCATCCATTTCTCTGTTTTCGCTGATATCTTCTGCGTGTCCGTGTTTGTACAGTCACATGCTGTTTTCGGTTTGTCAACCGCCCACCCTGCCCACTCCGTTCACTGCCACTATCTGTCTTTCAGCTTCTCTCCGCTGTTTTTCCTGACAGATGGGTGCCTAAATCCACTTCTGTTTCGGTTTCGCTCTACTTTTTTTGCTTCTTTGCTTTCTTCGGAGCATGGTGGTGGTCGTTCATGCATGCACACAGTTACCATGTATGTGTGTCATTCAACATCTGTCTGGGTAGTGATGTTTTGTAAGGTTGATTAATTTCACATGGGAAACACAAGCTTAACATTTATTTATCAAATGGGGATTTTAGAAATGAGTAAAACTCAATTATTCAAAAGTTAAGTCAAAAATACTGAAGAAACCAGCTAGTTACCAGTTTAGACATTACTGCTAAGCCAACATGGTACTTGCATGTTTGAAGATATTAAAACAAAACACATTTTCATCTTGGACAACACCAAAACCATTTTAATCCAATTATTCTGATGCCACCTTAGAAAATCAGCGGCAAAAAAAGTGGCAGAATGCCACTTTTCTGGTGTTACTGAGCAACCATGAGAAAACTCACAATTTTCTCTTACCATTGGCATCTTGGCAGTTTTTTAAAATCCCAAACAGGAAACCGTGTTAAATTTAACAACAAGTTAGACAACCTGAAAGCCTTCCGCAAAACCAGTGAAACCCTAAAGCAAGAAAATTTAACAAAGGCACTTCTTTCAATTTGGAAATTTTAAAGAATTCTCAAATTCTGTGGTGCATTAAAATATATTGTTAGATATCTGTACTTAAATGATAATGTATATAAATACTAAATAGTAAAATCCGTTTTACTAGATTTTTATTAAAATTAATTCAGAAAATTGTTTATGTGCTAAACCTTCTTTAATCTGATATCCCTAAATAAAATCCAGTTAAAGGAACTGTGTTCACTTTACATTTATGTACTACATTGTGTTGGTCTACAACTTACAGCTAGAAAAAAATACGCCAAGATTTGTGTTTCGAACTTCACAAAATGTATACTTCTGAAAGGTGGTGTAGTTTATATTACCCAAATGTTAAAGTTGGCATACTATGACGATTAATAATTTATATTTTACAATCAAATTACTTAGTTATTCAGATTTTTGATCTACTTTGTTACATTGTTCAAACTGTGAAATTGGGTAGCCTTGTTACATGGGTTCCAAGTAGAATGAGGCACTAACGCTGTATCTTAGATCCATTAATTTGTTTTGCATGGACAAAACAAATTAATTAATTAATGGATGCTTGAATGCTTGGTTTTGCGCTGCACTGAGTAGAGTTCAAGTGGAGTGAAGCTCCCCGATTGTTGTAGAGTTGCAATCAGCTAAGTGATTTGTTGAACTTTGATTGTGGTGTGCTATGACGCACACTTGTGCAGCTAAAAGATGCAGGATGTCTATCAAAGTGTTTCCAAATGAGAAAAAAAATTGCTAGTCAATGTAGAAACACAGTTCCTTCACAAGCTCCACATGTGGTTTTAGCACAAAACAAAATGCAATATGCAATTTTTCAGATAAATGCATCCCTCAACTACTTCTTAATTTAAAATTTCTTCCTCTTTTGTGCTGCACTCTGCTGTGGATGAACACATTAGTATTCTAGGTTTTATCATAGACTCATACAACAAGCTCTTTGAATGCTGTTTTCAGTCTCGAAATCCCTGTAAAGAGTCCAAATATTAGCATTACTGGTAAAGATGTCACTTCAAATAAGTCTATCTTTAGGAGCACAACAAATTATCATGCTGAAACAAGTAAAAATGTTTGGGTAGTCTTTAGTGAGAAGGGCAAATCCCAAATCAAAAAACAATTGCCAATTGGTGTGAACCATCAACATTGTTATACAATAAATGCAAATGAAATATTTATGTAATTCCTACCTTGTTTTTTTTATTGTGATAGACTGTGACAGTCAAGAAACCTTGAAGTAGAATCAGTTACTTTTTGTTAGGGCTGGACTATTTGGTCTAAAATCAATATCATGATATATTGAGCAGTTTACCTCGATAACGATAAATGGACAGTAACACTACCTTTCCATCGTCCCCCGCTACCAAATACCAACATGGTCAAAATTATGTCAGTCATCGTCATAAATTTTGGTGTCTGTTAATTTTTGTATTATCGCCCAGGCCTACTTTTTGTTTCTTTGGAAAGTAAATATGATGTAACTTAGACCCTTTTCTGTGTGGTACTTCACAGTTACATCATGATTTAACAAGGCGACTGACTGTAATTTCACCAAAACCACGTTAATTTGGAGTTTGGATAGCTTCTTCCCGCCATAAATGAAATCATAATTTGAAATCTGCTCCCTGTAAATACTTTTTATCTTTGATTTTAAAATATGTTTTATAATCTGAAACATTTAAGTGTGACAAAAAGGGAACCACAGAAGACATCTGTAAGGGGCTAAATATGTCTCCACAGCACTGAACATGTCCTATTAAAAGTTTAAACCATTTATGGGTTAAATACACTCAGTGGCTTCTCAGCTGCAACATGTAACCGTTCTAGGGACAAGGAGTGCTTAACATTTTATAACCTTTCATACAAGGTGAGATCAGCAAATCATTTTGTTTTACAAGAAACTTAAAATGGAATCCAAGTTATATCTCAAACCTACATCACTACTTTCCCTGTTTCTGTTACTGTTTTGGTGAGAACCTGAGATATAAAAAAAAGTTTGGTTATTTTCTCAAACTACATTTGGAGAGGGTTTCACAATAATAATGCCATCTTTAGTTGAATTCTGCACACTGATCCCATTCATCTTGTTTTATCACAACCTATAGTATATTCCGGCATAATCTTTTCTGTTTCATCCCATCATCCCCTAGTTTAATTTCCCTCTCCTCTCACCCTTCTTCCTATGCTCATGCACAGCCTTCTGTCTCCCAATCTGCCCTCTTTCCGCCTCAGCCTGTTATCGCTTTTTCTTTTTGTCTCTTACACCTGACAGAGACGGGATCAAGTGGTAAGTCTCCTAAAGCATGCTCATCCACCGCCGCTCGAGCCGCAAAGCTGGCGAGAGAGCGAAGAAAGACAGCGGGGAAACACTAAATGTTAGTTTGTCAAGAGGAAGAACAAAGATACAAGATAAGAAAGACAAACAGAACAAAAAGATGGTGGAAGACGCAAGAGGTAGTGGGACGGTTTGTGTTCGGTTCGAGGGTACAGACGCCGTTAGAGGTGATGTAAGAGGAGACAATGAGAGAAACTGAAAGACGTAAGCTTTCACATTACTCACAAAGTCTCCACTCATTCACACACACTCACATTCTCATTTTAGTGTCAGGATGAGTAGCGTGATTAAAATTCCCCTTAGGCTGGAAGACATCCTTCCTCCACTGGCACAGAGAGGAACATGTTGAACTAAGTTCTTTCAACTCAAGGAGGACCATGACTCACTTCTTGATGCCTCAGTTAAAGACAGTGCACAAGAAGTGTAAAAGAACGCATGCAGGTGACTGAACTGCATTTCTTTTCCTTTTTCTAAGTAGTATTTTAAGCTTACACATGCATTTTTGTCTGTGTAAATGAATCTGGAGTCTTTTTTTTGCCTTCCTGTGGCCATGTCCTCACAATCGTACTTCCGTGTGTGGGCGTGCATTTGTGCGTCTGTATGAGTGTGTGTGACAGCAGGGCTGGCTAGAGTGTCCATAGCCGGTGGTTTATGGCTGCTGAGGTCTGATTACATTGGTGTGACTGGAGGGGTGAGCAGACTGGTGCTTCTATCTGTCTTCTGTGTGGCTGACTGCACAGAAACACACACACACTCAGACACGCACATTCACCAAATAGAAACGACTCAACCAGAGACACTTGGCTTGCCTCCCCAAGACCTCACACAGATACAGCTACATTATGGATTTGCACAAGAATACACATCTGATTCATACTTGATTTGCGTGTTCTGTGTCTCTTAATGAATATGATTATGATTCAAAATGAAAGTGCGACAGCCTGGTGGACAACGGTATAATGAGCCAAATGACATGCTTTTAATCTGTACTCTGCATGAGATATACTGTATATTCCCTGAATGCTGACATACAAACTTCTCACCTTGTTGTCTTTTTTGTTTCATAAAAGGTAGTAAGGCTTAAAAACACACAGTTACAATTATTCTCTATAATCTACTCAGGTTTAAACATATCTAAGTGATGTGGCAATAAAGATTAAGCTGATGTCTAGTTTTAAAGAAAATAATGATTTTTTAGACTTTATGCAACCCCTAGCATTGTTTTTTTGCTCATTGTTCACTTCTTGCCTCTCTTTAACCATTTGTAATGTGCATAAATGAAAGTAGCTGCCTTTCACACTCTTACCTCAGAGTACATCTGCACATCTGAATGCAATGTGGTTACATTGTGCCAATTCAATGTCACTTGTTAACAATGGCCAATTATTTTCCTTCCACATAATTTTCTTTTACAAAAATTGTATGTTGTAACAACAAACTTCACAGGGATTTTGTGCAATAGTACGGTATAATCGTGAAGTGAAAGGAAAATGATACATGGTTTCCAGAATTATTTCAAATTAAAATCTAAAATAGCATATAGTTCATTTTATTCAAGTCTCTCTGAGTCAAAACTTGGTGGAACTTCATTTTACAGGATTAAATCTAAATCTGTAGCTTTAACAGGACATGTCTTTATCAGACCTCTATATCTAGCGACTGAAATGTCTTTGCAAAATAGATCTAGCTTGCTGATTGAATGTAAGTAAGTCTTGCAGCAGATTCTCCATTGTATTTTAGTCTGTATTGTGATTGGATCATTCTAATCAATTTCAGCTCTGGCTGCATGTTTGGGGTCATTGTCTCAAGCCACCTGCAGCCTTACAAACAAGATTTCTTTCTGGATTTACCAGAACTTTTACCATCTTAACTCTGAGCAGATTCCCCTGTAATCGTGATGTGACAAGATCAGAACTATTTAAATGCTATGAATAGTTTTCCACTGTAAGTATGTGGCGCATGGAAAGCACCATTAAATTACAATTAATAAAAGTTATAATCATTTAAATGTGTCATTAATTTATTACAAATACAGATAATAAATACAGAAATAATTTAATAAATATGGAATACGTTTCTCAAATTATTAAACATTGATTTCATTTTAAAAACTAGGTATAATTATTTTATGATTTAATAAATTATTTTATATATCTGTGATGAAGCACATCATGAATTAATTGAAGCTTTAAACTCAGTGGGTGGGGTTAGGACAGCTTCTCTGGAGACCCTGAACATCTGATTGGCTGCTAAACACTGAAAGGCAAAACAACTTCTTACAAAGTTTGATGTTACTCTGAGGTAAATATTTTCACTGGATGTGTGAATATAACTTCAATATCATAATTTATTTCCTACACACTGTGAATGAGGTCAACTCCAGACTTTCTAGTTTGGCCTAAAATATTTCTATTAAGTCCACGTGAGAGTTCACTGGTCCTGCGTGGAGGCGGCCGCCAGAGACTTCAGACAGGATCAATGTAAGTCGCGCCCACTGACTAACTCCTGTAAACCTATCAGAGAAATATTAGACCGAAGTGCAGACATAAAGACTGGAGTAGCTCACTCAGAGTCTGTGGTAAATAAATGGCAACAATTTAATTATGTTTTTGGAGTTAATTCTGCACTTTTCACCTGCAATATTGACCTTGTAACCATAGCAAACTTGAAATAATTTGTTTTGAGTTGCCATTTGAAGCACCCAATCAAACGTCAGGGTGTCCATAGTAGCTGCCCTAAATCCACTCATTGGATTTGATGGGTGAATTTGGCGGTTTAAATTGACTAATTCTATATTTATTAAATTATTTCTGTAATTTCAGTTTTAATAAGTAATGGCATTTAAATAATTATTTTGTGAGATAACCATTTATTGTAATTTGGCACTCTTCACTTGCCGTAGTGATGGCCGCCACTGGAAATACAAACTCCTGTAATGCTAAACCTATTTGGATTTATTAGTTAACTTTCCAAGTTCATGACACCAACAACACAGTAACATTACATATACCTAAAATATATGTAATCTTCATAAATGCTGCATAGAAGCAACTCAGTAATCACCATCAGGGATGCCACACAGCCTCATGCAATTCTATGTGAATGCTCTGCTGTATTTGTGATGATGTGGAGAATAAGGATTCAGTCCCAGTGGTCTGCAGAATGCTTGAGGTGAATGACACGGCAGGAGACTTGGCACCCTTTCTCTGGCTCCGTTGCTTCTGGCACATGTTCTGGTTGCGTTCCAAACTCTGACGGTGCCTTAAATGCTGCTACCGGTGCCTTGAACTTGCCTCTGCCCTTGTCTTTTTTTAAATCTTGATTTGAATTTTGTTTTTTTCTAGTGGGCAATGTACAACTGTTGCTTGTTTTGAGATAATGTCAAGAATGAATCACAAACACAGTACTGATCCTCCCCTTTGTACACAGCAGTAAATGCCACAGATATGATATCAGCAACAACACAAGTGCAAAAACGATAAACGAATGAAAACTTGGAGATCGAGACGACATGGCAACATGACACATGCTGTAAAACATTGTAAATTTCCACATATCTCCCAATATGCATGCGATACATGAACCTTACCAACATTTCCATTTAAGTACAGTGTTTGATGTTTGATAACATGCACCAAGAAAGAGTGTAAAATTAGCTTGCAATTAATTTGTCTGTGATATAAAATTAAAAAACAGAATTCAATGGATATCAGTTAATGCTGTTACACACTTGTGTACAGTAGTTAGACGTACGCATCTTGAAGCTGTTTCTGATCTGCCATTATAGAAAAGAAGAAGAACATAGCTAACACTATAAAAAAAATTATTTTGAGTTGGGACATTCTACAAAGCTCAGCTTCAGCCTTGGGCAATACAAAGCGCTGTGACTGCTTATCTAAACAAAGAGAGCAAGAATGCCAGAATAATTTCCAGTTCTAAAGTCAAAAGTCCAATCAGGGCTGTCTTAGGTTTCCACTGAGATGTACCTCTTCAGTTTTGTTAATGATATTGTATTTTCATATTTTACAGTTGTGCTTAATGTTGTGTTTTTTAAATTTATAATTGTGCTTAGTGGATGTTGTGTTTATTTAGATATAGTTGTGTTTTTGAATATGTTGTTGTGTTTCTAAGTTTATAGTTGTGTTCAATGATTTGTGGATGTGGTTTTTACTTCAGGGCCACCATAAAGTTCCTACCAAAATCCATAAATATTTAGTTTTATTTGATCAGTGACATCAGTTCTCAAGGGTGACTTGTTGTGTTGTGTTTCTCTGTGATGGATGAGTGACCTGTGTACAGTGTACATAGCTTCTTGCTCACTGTCTTCTAGGACAGTGTCCAGCTGCTAATTTTGTTATTAATAATTAGTTTTAAGCTTATTATGACTCCCTCTCAGTGCATTTAGAATATATTTTTACCTGGTGTACTTGACAGTTTTTACTGCGTTTTAATTATTTCAAATGTTAGTTTATTATACTCATATCTAGTTAGCTGTACCAAAAGGAACTCTTGTTAGCCTTTATGTTTCATGCATTTTGGTCAAAGATGTTTGTCTTTTTCCTTCACAGGTGCTTCAACATTGAGGGCAGAGCAGAGGAGTTGCTTTGTTTTATGGTAAAAGGTTTTATTACACACAGGTTACTGGATAAATTTTTTAGATTAATAAAGATGGAATATAAAAAGGATTTTTGTTTCATCTGAAAGAGCACAAATTGGCACATTTCTGTTCTAATCTACTCTACTGTCGGTCCTTTGCTATAAAGAGTCTGACCTTTGCAAAGAATGAGGCAATGTTTTATGATACTCTTGCTTAATGATAACCATGGTGGATTTATATAATACACAGAGGGATAAAGCATAGGTAGGATGCTTTATCTTGTGACTCAAAGCGCACACTATTAGGAATCCGCCAAGAGAGAAGTGACAGCAAGAGAAAGGAGGGAGGAGGAGGCGATGGTGTAAATGGGGTAGGGGCTGCGCAGGAGAAAAGGAGGCTTGCTGCTGCTACATTATTGAGAAGCGGCTAAACCTTCTGTGCTCGGGGAAATCTGAGAAGGTAAGAACAAAGATGGAACCAACGCATAGGTGAGAGATGGGGCGGAGATGAAAAAAGAGAGGTGGTGAAAGATAGAAAATAAGCAAAGGTGAAGAAAGACAGACAGTGATGTATAGGTGCATTGCTGGGCAGTCCGCTGCAGCGCTCCCAGGTGTGCGCTGTGTGAGGAATTAGGGGGAACAATGTGAAGTGACGAGGGAGCCTCAGAGGCCTGACCGTGTTTTTTTTTTTTTTTTTACTTCCGCTGTATCAGGAGGAAATACCTCTTACTAATCAAAATGCCGTTCTTCTATTTGAGAGCGATCAACAAACAAAAACTGACAAGAAAGAAGCAAAGGAGAGTAATAAAGGAGAGATAATGAGCTATGAAACTTGTGTGTGTGTATTTATGTATGTGTGCATCTGACTTAATGTGAATCCAAAAAGTGGATGAAAACCAAGGCTTTGGCTTTTTAATCAGCCCCATCAGCACTGCATGGGGACTCTGAGAAGCTTTCATGTGTAGTTTTCTCTTCGCGCATATACACACACACCGAGAAGCACACGTACGCAAAGCATCCCCTCTTGCCTTGTGTTCTAAATTTACACCTAACAGGAGAACAGGAAAATGGGGGAGGAGGCGAACCGAGCGAAGATGGAGAGCGGAGGAAAAGTGGAGGAGGACAGGATGGTGGATGGTGGAGGAGAAGTGCACATAAGTGGTGGAAGAAGTTTAGACAGATATTAGGATTAAACAAATCTAAAAAGAGCGAAATGAAAAGGAGCGGAGCCAACTTGGATTTAGACAGCAGGCAACAGAAACTGTGGTAAGGAAGAGCTGGAAAGAGTTAGACAGACCAGAAGACAGAGAGGGAGGGTAGAAGGACAGTGGTATATTAGTCAAGGTGTCCAGTCTATGTATTGCCTGCTGTGCAATACCACCCCTCTGATTTACTCTGCCGAGTGACAGATGAGAAGGAGCAGAAGAAGGGAGGGGGAGGGGGGGGGCACAGAGATGAGGAAGAGGAGGAGGGAGGTCTTGCTATGAGCGTTTAGGCCAAATTAACGGCACCTCATAAATTAGACTAACAGCCGAACCAGCCAGTCTGGGAGGGGAGGGAATGTGACTGAGTGCAAGTGTGTACAAGTGTGTCGGGGTGCGTACACAAGAGAGCAGGCACACGTTGCTGAGAGTTATGACACATCAAGGGGGAACAATTTGAACCAGTGCAAACAGATCACTGTCTGATGAAGCCGTGATATCCAACCGCTCACTCATACCGACACAATCTCCTCTGGATTATCCCGGACGCCAAAGTGCTCTCTCCTGCACTCATGATCTGAAACAACACACCTGCATCTTCTTTCTCTGAAACAGGATTAAAGTAAATGGACCTGCACGGTGTATGAGTATACCTTAAGTAATGTCTGGATGCTGTTTAATGTACAGCGCCTTCACCTTGCAGAAGTTTTCATAATCCTTGTACTTTTCACATTTGTCAAATTACAAGCAGGGATTATGTGTGATAGACCAAAATTGAGAGAGTACAAATCTAAAAAATTGTAGCACCAGAGCAATTAGATCTGTCAATCTTTCAAGTTGTGTCTTCATTTACACATCAAGAGACTAAAATCTTTGCCCATTTTTGTATGTAAAATAGCTCAAGCTGTGTCTGACTGAACAAAGAGGACCTGTGAGAATCAGTTTTAAAGCGTGGGCCTTTCGTGAAACTTAGGGACCACAACCATCCACGAAAACTGACAATCCGCAAACACTTGAAATAACCTCTAAAAATGCTCTGCTCATTACAGTTTTACTGAAACACAACTGCTGAATTTTGACACGCAACCCTTCCTATGAAAATGGGTTATTAGAAAACTTGATGTGCTATCTGAAAACACCAATAATATTTTCCCTCCAGTGTGCTTCCTGCATCCTGCCTTGCCTTCTGCTGCTGCTTGTATTTCCAGACTGCTCACACATATAATCTCCAGGCGTCTCCATGCTCATTCTGGCTTATCCTGGTTCAAGAATGAGCCAAAACAACAAGAGTTTGGTTTGAAAACTGTGGACTACTGTGAAAACATGGCACCATGTGCAATATGCCAACTCCATAAAAGGCCACTACATTATGCAAAAATACCAAGCATGTTCTTGAACAGCGATTTCCAGTGCATACCGGCTGGATGTGTGTGGAGGAATGGTGTCATGATGGAGGATGGGAGAGAGGGTCCTGATTTATCTAGTTCTTCTATTTCTATTGATTTGTAGTGAAAACATTACATACCACACTAGTGTTCAAACTTCTAACATGGGAAGCAGAAAATGTGGTGTTAAACCATCTCAAAGAATTAACCGCTGGTTTAGCATCCAGCTCGAGTCTCAACTTGAAATGGCAGTGCAAAATCTGGAGGATTTGTGCATCTTTATGGTTATCACTCTGAACATATTTTCCACCCAATGACAGATTAGGAGTGAAAGAGTTTTATAGAAATGGAAATATGTAAACAGGATATACAGTATATCAAGAGAGCAGAAACACAAGAAAGTAACGCCATCTGAGAGACAAAAGTCAAAACAAGATGAATGCCGCCTGACGAATGTCATGAAAGGAAAAAGAAGATCAGAGACCAGTTAGTTAATAATTCCACAACTTTAATATAAATTAGGTAAGCATGTGCATTTATTTTCATTTGCAGCAAATACATGCAGGGGAGATTGGTTGGGAGGCCAAGACTCACGGTTTTACATTAATTTGTTTCCATATAAATATCTTTCCAGCAAACTGTTCTGCCAATCTACATTATTTATTCTCTTTAGCAAACAAAGTTGCCTGATTTCACAGTTTGCTTTCATAAAGCTTCATTTAGAAGCATAACCATTCCCATTGTTGCCTAAAAACAGTTTCATTGAGCTAAGCCCATTAAAGCCAAGATTATTAAATCACACAAGATGCAATAATTTTACCAATCTACAAAAGGAGAAACATTATTTTCACTTAATGTTTCACCGCAAGGGTCAGAAAGTGACCCTTGCGGTGCTCTTTTCCTGTGCAGATCTGTCCATTTTATTTTCTGCAGCTTTTTTAGATGTATTAAATTCTTGAATGTAGGGTTTTTGCAAAAAGATGATGTAGGCAAAAAAAATTAAATAAATCACTTTTGGCAAAAAAAAAAAAAAAAAAAGACTTTGGGAAGTTGACACTATGTTGCCAAAATTAGTTGAAGTTAACAACGCTTACAACATGTTGGCAAAATTGTGCAAATGATGAAAACCTGTTAAGAACCTTTGCCTGCTGTCTGATGATATTACCCGTTTTGATTTATATATGTGTATATACTGTATATATTTTTGCCGCTGTGCATTCTGCAATGCAAGTGCACACTTATATAACAATTTAAATGTAATCTTAAGGAAAAACAAGGTTGCAAGAATTTTACCCTACTTGTGTTATATGATCGGGATGGATACTATCACTAAGATTTTGAATATTACTTTAATTGCAGGCTCTTAAGATTCTGTGGAACCACCTGTCCAGATGTGCTGAGCACTGGTGCACATGCTACACAGCTCCATCAGTTTTGTGATCAATATGGGCGCAGACAGAGAGGACCTGCTGGAAAAACCACAAGATATTGTATTTTACTAAATTCATATTTTTGCTTAAAGTTGATAATAATTAAATAATAAAATTAATTAAATTCTCCTGTTGGTAAACATATTGGAATAAGCTGGCAGAAATATTAAATGCCAAAACTGATACATCGTTCAAATGATAGTATCGTTCAAATGAGCCCTGGAAGTGAAGGATTTTTTTCTCTGCATCAGCTAAAGACATTGTGAAAACAGCTTTAGTCCTATAAAGACATCAGCCTTCAATGCTGTCATGATTCCAACTTTACAAGAATTACCTTTTGCCAATTTTGAGGTAATTTCAAGTGCATGAACAAGTTTTGTCGGAGGCATTTACTGCATGGGAACATTCTGCTCACACCCGGCTCAGTGCAAATTTTATTACCCTTTAGATAATGTATGTTTTCTGGTACAATTGCAGCGACTCATAACATAAATCTTCCCTCCCGTACGTTATTTATGTCAGCACCTCTACATTATAAAGAAATGTTAACTCTGTCAGAAGTGCAAGCACTTGCCGATCGCTGTGTGATTACAGCACTGCTTGACTGAGTGAGATAATAATATAACAGCACACACACAGGCACGCACACGCAGTCCCATCCACACACCAATCTTAGAGGCACGGAGTTGATGCTCAGTGATTAAAGTGGCATGCTTCTGAGTGTGTCACCTGGGTTCTGCTGTATCTTAAATCAGGACAGTGGGGCTCAGATTGGGTATTGACTGGCCTGCAGAAGTCTCCATCCATCATGCTGAGAAACGATAGCGCGGAGGCCACCCCTGAAGTAGCCATATACCACCGATGTCGCTCAGTTGGCTGGCCGAGGTGACGCAGGGTTAGGCTGGAGGCACGGAGAGCAGGCAGAGAGGTGCGGCTCACAGGCAGATGCAGGCAGACAGGCAGCATGTCGGCTGTCAAAATACGGATAAACACTCCGAACACAAGCCAATGCGAAGCCGAGTGCACCTGTGACAAACACTGGCTGACAAACACATATGCTCAGACATGAAGCACTTATCATAAGAGATAAGGCTTCCTTCTCCATTTCTTTCCTGCTGTCTGTCACTCTCTGCTCCACTATCAGAAACAGCCATACACAGCAACACACACTGCGCTCCGTCTTGAGGGCCTGCACAGCATCTTTTGACTATGTGCCTAATGATAATAAATGAGCCATCATGGGCGGGAAGAGAGGCACTAAGTCATTTCTTTCATCGACAGGAGGAAGACTGGGAGCCCCAAGGTCACCCTACTGTCAGCATCACTCTCCCAAATGACTCCTTGTGCTCTCTTTCTCTCACACATCCATGTGTGTTCTAACAGAAAAAGTGGCACGAAGAGCCCCACAACACCAAACGATTTGCCAATTGAGAAGCCCACATTGATTTTCTCAGTTTTACCAAATAAAACCCCATGGATGCATTTTTAAACCATCACACATAAGTCTTTCAATTCTGCATTCAAAACGTAGGTGGGTTATTATATTAGGAGGTATAATATAACCAACAATTACTTCAAAAATCAGCTACACCTGAAACCAGAGGACCAACTAAAGTGTGAATGAAGCCACTTCGGACTAACTATATATATTACTAGTAGCCAAACCAGATCTCGAAAACTTCATAGTTTCCGTCTCACAAAAGTGCTATCTACAGTATTGGCGTATAGTTTAGATTTGTCCAACTTACTGTTTTATTATCATAATCCCCAGACATGCATACAAATGCTGTTTGTCTTGTTTGAAAGTCTTGTTCTGAAGTCAGAAGGGAAGTAGCTTTTCTTGTGTTGATGTATTAAACTAACAAAGACTGCTTGTTGGTAAAGCTAACACTCAAATCCATAAACACAGAGTAGGATAGACAGAGCATTTTCAAAAAACATTTCAGCATTTTAAAATGAGACAATTGTAAAAACCATAACATATGACAAAATCCTTTGTTTTCTAAAGTTATGACTAAAAGTAAACTATTGCTATTTTTAATTCTTATAAAAAATCCTGTCTTGAAAAGTTCTGATCATGGTGTGAAAGCTAAGGGAGCTCCGCCACCACTCGTTCCAAGGTAACATGTTTTAAAAACATTATTAGCCGGCTCATAAGATGACTTTGATGAAAGCAAACATAATGTGTTGAATCTGTCTGAAAGCCACATTAAATCCTGGATCCATATATAGTTGCATTGTAAAAAGTCAGGTTTTATATTTTATATGTTTCAAAGTTGTCTTTACCTGGAAGTCAAGCCCAAAGGAAATCTTACATGCACATATTTAACTACCTGCTAGAAGTCACCGAATTTTCAAGTGTAAATGCCAGTTGAAATGAGATGGTGGCACGACAAGTGTCAACTTTTGCGAGCAGGTGAATTACATTTTCACATTTTTCCTGTGTCACAGGTTGTATCTGTGGTTTAGGTAGAGGTTGCAACCTATTATGACAAAAGGGTAAAGATTAGTAACTGTTATTTCATGCCAAGCATCTTTACCTGCTCTGGGCAGAAGAATACCATAAAAGCTGTGAGCTTTAACTGTTAGAAAGACAGCACCAGATCGGATCAGAAAAGAGTCAGGAGAGCATTGCATAACGGATGTCTTCGTGACCTTCCTGACCCTCCTCACTTCCATTCCTCTCCCTAATGAGCAGCAGCATATTGTCATCTCTCCGAGACTCAGATCGGAATTCAAATCCACACAAGGCAAGCCAAGTGAATTTATCCAGCCAAAGGACACACACTAAAGGAGTCCAAAGCAGCCAATTTTTATTAATACCATGCTAAAAATATAAGTTTGTGGGAGAGATGAGGCATCAGAGGACACGACAGTGGAATGAACAGGAAGGTATCGCCTTCTTTTTTATCTGTGGGAATTCTCCTCTCACACACATGTGCCCTCCCATATGCATGGGCGAACACACTTATATATATACGCTGCAAGTTTGGACTTGAGCTGTAGAAAGCTAATTTGCACCACATTGAAATGCATCTCAATTAAAGAGAAACACATCGAGGTGCCAAGGGAGGAGAGAGATGTGAGAGAACGAGGGGTGTGAAGCAGAAAGTGTGTGAGCGTATGAGAGTATTAGAAGGGTGGGTGGGTGGGTGTGTGTGTGTGTGTGTGCGTGTTCTCAGAAGGGGATAGCTCAACTGTATCTGGCAGGAGAAGAAGAAAACAGAGAGAAAAGTGTGTGTGTGTGTGTTTTTTTTAAACACACTCTTGGAAAAAACATTTCATTTGAGGATGAATCAGATTTAGAAAAAGGGTGTGAGGAGGTTTGAGGTGCAGCAAAAATTCCAACTAACTTCAACCTTGTTATCACCACCTCTTTGGTTTGGTGCCAGCACACCGGGGCTGTCCCTGCTAAAACTGTGTTTGTGCTCAGCTATTTTTAAACCCGAGGCCATGTACTGTTTGACAGAAAGGGAGGATAGCTGCAAGACGCAATAAGGTTTTTGACTAATTGTGTTAGCAGCCAGGACTTTACCTCTGTGTCTTTGAGATGCTTTATTTGTCTCATCTGCCTGTGCTATGTGAGAGAGTACATGTAAGTGTGTTTAATATTTTATCTTATGTGCATCTTTGAGAACAAACTGGGGGAAAAGAAAAAAAAAACATCACAATCTGGCATATAAAAAAAAAACTGCAATTGTTTGTAATGTCACAATCATTTTGCATGGATTGTCAGGTTCTTCTGACTATGCCCGTACCAACCCACCATCTTAACAAAAACACTTAATACAATTACAGCTCTTCCATCAAGTAAAAGACACTCAACTTGTCCACATCTCGCAGAAGCTCTTTAAGCAGGTGTTTGAGTCTGTTTTAGCAACAAAGCTGACAGAATGAGGAGCACTCACGAAAAGAAAGAGCTTTTAATCTTATTCTGATGTAAGATGTAGCAGCACCCTATTCTTGACTGCAGCAGTGTAACACCATTATCACAATGACGTCATGCACTTGCCAGAGAGAAAAATAAATACAAAGTGTCTTAAGGCCATCCAGGCTTGAGATACACATCATTTATGGTTTTATATAATGATATGTTAAAGCTATAGAATTTAGACAGTAAGATTTGTCACTTTTTACATTACACTGGGCTCTAAAGTATTTGCCCTTTACAAATTTGTTTTAAATATTTTTTTGTAAAATTAGTTTCAAATCATGTGACAGACTGGCGACCTGTCCAGGGTGTACTCTGCCTCTCGCCCGAAACGTTCGCTGGAGATAGACAGCAGCATCCCTCCCGACCCCTCTAGGGATAAGGGTGTACAGAAATATGTACATAAATGCATGGATGGATAGTTTCAAATTAAACAAAATTTTATATCAGACAAAAATAAGAAAAATAAATCAGAATGCCTTTTTAAAATTATGGTTTCAGTTTATGAAACAGAAAAGCTATCCATATCAAACAACCCGTAGATGCAAAAAAAGTAAGTACCCCCAATACATCAGCTTTGATCAACCACATTTATTGGTATACGTTTACTATATACATCAAGGCCTGATTAGATCAACACATCAAGCCCCGATTTAAAGAAAAAATTGTAGACTGGATCAAAGAAAGTTATGGGCAGCATTCAGTCTATAAAGGACAATAATGTAATTTCTAAAGCTTTTAAGAATCCTGCAGACCACAGAAACAGCCATTGTCCACAAATGAAGAAGACTTTCCCTCCCAGGAGTAGTTGGTCTACCATTATTACTTCAAAAGCTCAATGGCATTTGGGAAAATATCATGTGGACGGACTTTTAGAAAGTCAAAGATGGTGGAGGTAGAGGGAAGGTTTAGGGCTTATTTGGTGCTTCAGAGTCCGGACCGCTGAATTCTGCTCTCTCCCAGAAAATCCTTTAGAAAATTCTCTCACCATCAGTTTGTAACATTAAGCCCAAGCTCACTAATGCAGCAGGACAACAATACAAAACACATCAGCAAATCATTTACCGCTTGTCTTCCCCTTCTCTCGCTGCCCTTCTGCTTGTCCAGCCACTAATAAATAAAGGCTGCTGGAGCCACACAAACCTTTAAAAAATCATGTTAGTCATTTACTTCAGTTTAGACAACATGTCAAATAAAAGGTAAAAATTACCAGAATAATTGACATTGGTTTAAATTGCATTTTGACATGGAAATTAATGCTACCCATGGATGGTGCCAGGGAATCTGACAGGCTTTTCTTCCCTTCTTGTTTATTTGCCTTCACTAATTTGCGCCTATAGTTATCTCCAGAGAAAAACTGGCTCTGCTGTTTCAGTGCTACCTCTCTGCTTAGCTAGTACGTTATCTATGTCTTATGTCAGATGGAGGGATAAAGCTGCAGCTGCAGCACTCGGACCCAAGTGTTCAAGAGCTTCAGCAGTTTCAGCAGATTTTTTTCCCCCACTATATTTACCTTAAGGAGTGTGGAACTATGGTAGATTTTATAGTACAATTGTGTTTGATATAGGATAGCTGAACGTCAGAGCAGGTTCTTTTTCACATTAACAATGTGATGTCATTGATTCCTGGAAAGAAATTAATATGTAAAATTTACAAATATGCATCTAGATATATTAATTGGACTAGAGACATTAGAAGTGAGAAACTGTGAAAATGAAGAAACCAATAAAAAACCTTCCTCATGAAATAAGTACACACATGTTAAATTCATAAGAATGAGACAAGATGATTTTAGCAATACATTTGGGAAAACTATGAATTTCTCTTTCTAAGGTGTTTATCACACCTGAATCCAAAAAGGATAAGAAAATTCTCAATTTTATATTTTCACAACCAAAACAAAGTTTTCAATAATCTGTGTTCGAGGAATATGTTCATAGAATTAATCTAGGTATTTCAGATTTTGAACAAGAGATGATCTTATGCTACTCATGAAAAAGCTCTTCATTTTAGCATTGACAGGAAATTGCAAAGCAGATGCCAACATCAGCAGAGTTAGAGGCAAACAATTAGCCCGCCCAGCTTTTCTCACAAAAAATTGTTCAGTTCTTGTCTGACATTCTATCAACTTGTTTTAGCCACTGGGGAGAAACAAGCAATTTGAGGGGCCCTTTTCAGTAGTTGTGTCCTAAGGTATTGTTCTCCAGTCGGATGAGAAGTCTGTATTAGCTGAAAACATCAACACAACAGGGCAACCTAAGCTAATACAGCAGTCTAATTCATAACAGCTCATTATGCAAACAGCAAGTGGATAATAGTCAGAAACACTGATTTCACTTTGTTGAAAAATATTGTGGTGTTGTTGTATTATTACATTCCTAGTAACTAAGTCTTTTTTATGTTTAGATGGAAAGCAGAGAACGTCTAATATGGAGATGTTTTGGGACACCTCGCGCTTTAAAGTTTTAAACTCCTCACCCAAAGATGTTTTGAGTTTGGAGGTTATAGTTGTCTAGATTATTTTTACATTGATCAAAACATTTAGTGGTCCTTGATATCTTGGAGACGGGTTCATGGTGTTACTCAAAGAGACAAGCTCCTTAAGGGACTCAAAATCAACGTTGTTGACCTGAGGTGGGGTTTTTTCACAAGTGGTCTGAAACAGTGGCCCTGAAATGCTAATCACACCTCAACAGAAACAACAGCTTTCCTATGTGTGGAAGTTCATTCCTTTAATCTGCCAGATAATTAAACATATCAGCATGGGTACTATTCAGATAATCAGTTTTGCAGCTGTCATTATGGGGACCAATACCAAACCTGTCATCATAATCACCTGCACAGCCATCAGTGACACCACATCAGCTCATCGTCGGAAGATGCATCTCATTTTTCACCTGACAAGAAAAACCGATGGGGTGTACCGAAACTAACTGATTGGTTCATAGCATGATTGCACGGCCAAGTCTACACGACGAGGCTCAAATTCTCTGGTGAAACATCTGTGCGGATTCCCTGGCTGAAATTCATCTAAACAGAGTGCTGGAGGTAAATTGAGGAGTGAAGAGGCCGGACACTTTCCAATAAAATGAGTTTTCTTTCATTCATTACGATGCCTGCTTGAGACACATCATCTCTTCACATATTTCATTTCATTTTCCCCCCCACAAGCTTAACAAAGACACAAAACAGCAGAAACTCAACTGTTGTCCAACATTTTTCAGACATGTCACCTTAGCAGAGAATTGCCAAAATTTGAGTCTTACTTGAGCAGTCTTGTTACCTGGCATGGGCCGGCATGAAGAAATCAATAAAGACACTATGGGTTTACAATATTACAGTTTTAACACAAAAATTTAAAACAAGAATTGTGTGATTGCTTGTCAGTATTATTTTCAACAGTGTTTTCTGTTAGAATGACGAGTGGCTCCCCTGTAAGATGTAATCAAACTATCCTGTCATGTATTCATGCGTATGAATAAATGTATGCTAAGCTTAAGGAAATGAGGAGCATTTTGTGGAACAGTAAGTTCAGTCATGTATATGACGTGTGTTGCTGTTGATGTTCCATATGCAGCTTGCATATGGAAGTGAACTGATCTTCATCGGCGCAGGCATAGTGTTTGTATAGTGTACCTTGGGATTAAATGATTGTATTATTGGACTATTGATGTGGAATTTGCATGCAGCTTACAGAAATCTAGTAGTGGAGCATTTTAAGGTTTAAATGCAAGGCATTTTAACATGCATAAAACTGGCAACTTCGCTTAGTCTGACGTCAAATTGTGTGTATTACAGAAACAGATGAGTAGTAAAGTGATACTGTGGCATTATTCAACTAAAGCTGCATGCCTTGCCTACTGCAGGCAAGGCAGATTTGCAATAATGTCATAGAGGGTTTAGTTTTCATAACCTGACTGTATTCAGTTGAAAAATATTTTCAAGGAATTTAACTGGTCTTTTTATATAGGTAAGAAAAACACAGCAGACTTCATCAATGGTCTGATCAGCAGTGTGCAACAACAGGTGAAGTGGTAATAATGCAATTACTCCATACTGATACAGCTGGAGAAAATTCTGGCTTCACGTTTTCTCTGCCATTTCATTAATGGCATTTCAACCATATGAATGGCATGACAACAATCTTTTGTTTTAAAAATTGTACTTGACTACACAAGTGTATGATTATGGTGTACTTTTTATTGAGAGGATTTTTGAAAAATGTTTTCACAACCTCTTATTAGCCCACTGTTCTGTTATCTATCCTGGAAAACACATCAACAGAGATATTTTTACATATTTCTACATCTGTCTTACTTTAGCCTAAGTGCTGCCATAAATTTCAAACAGGCTGAAGTATGATTAAATTATTTTAAACACCCAAAAAGCATTAATATCTTTTGTGTTTTAATCTGTCATTAATGTTGATAGGTTAACACAATGTAAATAAATACATTCCCATGTAATGTAGCGGATTTGCCTCAACTTGCTTCTGGTCTTAATAAAGTCAGGGTGATGTTTATATTCAACTAATGTCTGTTGATGCATCTTCTACATTTACTAAGCATAAGATTGGAAGCATTTTGTTGCCATCTAGCTGTTGGAGTTATGCCCATTGATGCATAAAGTGCTAATTAATGTACTAATTACTGTACCTAACATATTGAAATTAACAGTCTATGTTTCGCTTAGTTTTTCCTGGACAGCAACAACAAACTCAAACAGATTTTCTCTTTTACAAAACTGCTATGAAATTCACGCAGTAGTGAGGTTTAGTCATCACAAATTCAGTGTGAAAAATATTACCTCAATGAAAAGCAATAGCTGTATTTCGAGTGTCATTTAGGACCAGTTTACACAGTGAAACCATACTATTGTTGTTCTCCAAAGATCAGTTTCTGACAGCAGTTATTGAAAACAGGTTTCAGAGTGGAACTTTTCAAGAACACTCTCTGTGGAGTGTGTGAAGTTCCCCATAGGTGTGAAAGTGCGCACACGCAGAACACAAGGCTGCAGGGACTGTTCTCCACATGCATGAGCAGATAACCAAAACAATGCTGGATAGCATTGCACTGTGTGCTTCTTAACCTGTTCAGTTTAGTACAATTCCTGAAACAGAGTAAATATGTGTGTTACATGAGAACTTAGTTTATCTGAGATAGGTTACTGTTTTCTAAATGAGGTAGAAGCTAGTAAGGTGGAAGCTAAGGGTCAAAAGCACATAATATGTTTCAACAACATTCTAAAACTACAGCAACACATAGTGTCCTGGCATGACACCTATAGCACAGGTAAGGTGTCTATGCAATCTCATTTAAACATGGAACGATTCCCCAATCTACATCCAAAAATACCAGTAGCATCTGGGCAGCAGTCCTATGTAAGTGTAGCCTTGGTATTCAGCCTATTGAATGAACTCAGTGGTGGATTTTGATATTGTCCACAGCAGCGTTATAAAAGGGATGTGTTTACAGATCATAACATACAATGTAAAAAAGACAGTTCTATATTGCTTTTATGCATTTGTAGTCCATAAGGAGACCGCATTCCCTTACTGTTGCTGGGAAAATGGAGACTGTTTTGCCTGCCTTATCCATCACAAATGATATGCTCATTCCAAGTTTTATAAATGATGTCACTGCTATAACCACCTACTACTACAGCATGCATGGTTGTAGAGAATTGTGGGCAGTGCACAGAAACAAGTCAGGGAGGGGCACCGCTGTGCCAAGCTAAGCTTCATCCAGCCAGAACTTTTTCTGGGATCTCATTAGAAGCGCAGGACCAGCACGAAGGATAATTTTAGCAGTTTTGAAAATGTAACTTTTCAAAACTGACACTGGAAGTTTTAATCCTCTTCTCTTTAGTATTTTAAAGTCTACAGAAATGTTTGTGTTCCTGCAGACTGTGACAGAATGTGACTGAAAAACTGCTTACTAAAGTAACCCCCCCCCCATCCTTTTCTTCCAAAACTTTGAGTTTGCATAATCTCTCTCTGTTCTTTTTCCTCTTTTTGCTCTCTCATTCTTTACTTGCACACACATGAGCGAGCAAAGCCGTCTCACACAGCCACACTAAAAAGACACACACATCCCCATATACAATGACAGCCCTATACTGTAATTAAACAATAAAACGAATCAGCAAATTACTCAGACAACCTCCATGGGGCACTTTGTCTGGTCTTCACTGGCCTCTTGATCTGCCCTTGATGACACCGCTTATGAACCTTTAAGCGGCCCTCAGCTGTGCTCGGCCGCCTCTGATTGAGAAGTCATCGCATTAAGTAAGGACTCTATTAGCTCAAATGGTGGCATGTAACCAGATAATCGGCTGTGGACAGCAAGTGTGGCTATGTGGGAGGTGAGATGCTAACGGATGGTGTGTGGGAGAGTAATGTTTTATGTTGGAGGAAGTGTGAGATCTCCATTAGAGACAAGTTTAATTGATAAACAGGACAATAAAAAGCAGCAAATGGCCCAGTAGATGCCTTCTTACAGCACAGCCGGGAGTGTGTCACCACATATAATGAGCAGTAATGGCACTGACAATAAGCACATCTTAAAAAGATCCTGTAAAACAGTATTAGATAATATGATCATTGTAGAGGCATTAAAGACTAATAAAACCCTCCCAATAAAGGGAAGAAAGAAGCAGCGCTTCCCTGAGGGATCCCGCAAATGTTTCTTCTCACAGTCTTCTTTCCTCTCACCCTAATCTCCCTCCTGTTCTCCCACACTCCGGACGGTATTATTTGGCTCTCAGCGCGCTCCGTGATAGGAATACTGACAACTAAATTGTCACAAGTGGCCACGTTTAATTCACATGCACAATAAGCTGAGACTAAGTGGGATACGTTACAAAAAAGGGGGTTTCCGAAAGAAGCGAGTAAGCAGTGCTGCGGCGTCTCTGCTTTTGTGCGTGCAAAAACAACAAAGAAGAGTTGGTCAATTAAAAAATAAATGAAAAAAAATGCACTTGAATAATTTGGCTTGCACACGCTGGGGTCTTATCAGATCAGCACAACAGATGCAGCGCTTTGGATAATATTCACTATTTTTTTTTTTTTTAAATGCAATGATTTTAATGTGACTAAGTGAGCTCACCACAAAATCCAAATGAGCGCTCGATGTACGGAGAATCCCGAGGAGTTTCCCGTGTCTTTCTTCGCCTCAAGTTGAACACAGCGGTCGGATGCGGTCCCACGGTCCCGACTGTGAGAGCTAGGAGGAGAAACAAGGTAAGACATCATCTGAGAGAAAGCACGGCACAGAGTAGGTAAACGAGGTCAGCCAGACTCTATTTAAAAAAAATAATAATAATATCAATGTTAACACGTGTTTTTAGCTAAATGAACAGTTGATTTACCCCTTTAAAGGAGCAGGGACAGCCGCCGGAGAGTAATAGGAGAGCCGGAGGAAGGAGCGGGCAAAGGCAGCGGTTGTCAGATTTGACTCCAAACTAGTGCTGACGATGCGCGCAGAGATAAGCGACGGAGGAGAGAGAGAGGGAGATTCAGCTAGAGAGAGAGAGGAAGTGAGAGATGCAGGAGCTACACTGAAGTAGAGGGGCAGAAGAGGGAGACGACCCGCTGATTTTAACGACCAACATTTTAAAAGTTGCACAAGTGGGTCAGAATGCGAACACAGGACATCGTACGAACCCCCCAAATGGCCGAACACAGTGTGACTCTGAATCTTCTTGCACTGACTTGTAAAACGAATAGTCTGCAGCTTAGAGTCAATTTCACATGAAAACGAAGCACTCAAAAGGCAGCAGGATATTCAGAACCGAACAGAAGAACATCACCTGTAAACTGTAACTTTGCATTTATTTGATAAGTGACAATAAGTTGACTTTGATCAAGGTTTTGCAAACACTCAAATAAAGTAAGTCTATTTAACTTTTAGGTGTATTGTGAAGTCACGATATTGACTTTAATCAAAATAAGTAAAACTTAAACTTATATTTTAAAGCACTTAATTTAAAAAGTTGAGAGCATTTTGAGGTCACTTTTTTAAATAATTTTGTTAATTTGAAGTGATATGAAACGGAATTATGTGATATTGGAGCCAGCAAGGTATTTCACAATCCATTCGAACACCCGCAGCAGGAAAGTGCGATGAGTGCTGAAATGTTTGAGTTTTTTCAACGACTATCTAATTTATCACTTTGTTTAAAGATGCTTAGGGCAAGAAAGTATACTTCAAAGATGCAATCAGTTCATCAAGAATGAGCCTACTTTGAAATGTACTCTGGCATTTTTAAAGCAGTACACCTCTGCTGGGCTTAGTATTTTTGGGTATATCATTTACAGTAAGAACTTAATACAGTGATTGCCCCTAAATGTCTTAAATATTTTATGTTTTTATTCAATTTATGTGGGAAATCTGTAACGGAAATAAATGCACATTTGTCATGTAGATGGAGTAAGACTAATGCAGAGGAGACCAAGGCGACGAGCTGGTGGTGAGAATTTGATGAAGAAAGTAAATAAATAAAGAAGAAGAACTTGCAAACAGGTAGGTGACATTGAGCAAGAACAGGGAACAAACAGGAACAGGGTACATGGAGGAGTGGAGAAGTACAAGAGGTACCAGAGAAGTGAGTGAAAGAGAGGTGGTTAAATACTGGAAGAGTGAATGCTGATTGGCTAGCAAGTTACAGGTGTGAGAGGAGACAGCAGAAGACAAACTGAGGAAAGAGAGAATGGCACAAGGAGGCAAGGGACGGTAAATAAACAGGAGAACTATGAAAACTAATCCAGCATTAACAAAGAATAACTAAAATGCATAACTAGAATAACTAAGGAAGAACTGACCTAAAGTAAACAAAATATGATTTAATAAGAATAACTGAGGAAGACAGATAAACTAAACTACAAACCCAAATGATCAATCATCCTAACACCTTAAACCTGCAATCTTAATCCATTGCCCCTGACTAACCTTTCTTTGTGCTATCAGAAGCATCCCATCTTTATGATGTTTCTTTCAGCAGTGGCTTTTATTTTGCCACTCCTCCATAAAGGCCACATTTCTGGAGTGAATGATTCATACTTTTCATCTAGACATACATTTTTTTTCATATGTGCTTTGGATCCCTGGAGATCCTTCACAATTACTATGGGCATCTTGGATGCTTTTCTGTCTGATGTCTACCTTATCTTACCTGTCAGTTTAGTGCGACATCCAAGTGATGGTAGGTGCAAACTGGTACCACGTGCCATCCATTTTCAAATGATATAGCGGTGTCCTGAAAGATGTTTAAAGCTTTTGATATTCTTTCCTTTTTTAACTCGTCATTTTTAAAACTCATGCTGACCTGTCTGCTATATTCCTTGATCATCATGACATTTATTCAGTAATGATTTCTAACAGACCACTGAGGCTTTAACAGAACAGCTGAATTCATTCAGAGATTAAAGTAAACCAACTGATTAGGGTTCATCTGAAGGCAGTTGGCTGCACATTTATTTAGTGGTCTCGTAATAAAAATGCTGGGTGGCGTTGCTTTCCAACCTCGGCAGACTTCTATGTAAACATCTTTTAAAACCTAGTGTCAATTTTCTTCCACTTAATTAACAATAAAAATAAACTATTTGGCTGTTGTTTAAGAACACTAGTACGAAATAGTCTTGTTTAGGGATGCAAAATGTTTGGACCAAATGGCAAAAAAGTAATAGCCCCTAAACCTAAATACTGGTTGTAAAACTTTTCATAGCAACAATTGCCATCAAGCATTTCCAATGCAATACATTTTTTACATTTTTGTAGAGGATTTTTTACATTATTCTGCAGAGTCATTTTTATTCAGCCACATAGCCTGTTGAGGTCATACAACAAAATTCTAATCAGATTTTATCTTTGTGGCTTTGAATAGGCCACTGTAAAACTTCCATTTTGCTTTTTTTCCCATTCAAACACACACTAGCTGGTGTGCTTTGGACTATTGTCCTGCTGAGCTTCAGGTTACAAACTGATTGGTGGATAAAATGCTTCAGGGTTTTCTATTAGACAGTCGAATTTATGGTTTAGTTCATTCTAACAAGCTGTACTGGTCTAAAACGGAAAAGCAACTTGAGACCAATACACTTCCTCCACCACACCAATGGAAAGTAGGTATAACATTCCTTTTCTGAAATGCTACAAATGCTGTCCCAGATGTAAGGGATGCACATTTTCCAAAAAATTCAATTTCTGTCTCCTTAGAACCCTGTTACCTTCCCAGCCCTTTCCCAGAGAGAAGCAGAGGAGGTGACCCCCAGTAGCCACAATGCAGAAGCCCCAGGGGGCTGAAGCAATAAGCCCATAGCCCAACTCATAGTGAGTTGGGCTCAGTCCATGACTTGTTTGTCCATCCAGTCATGGACACAAAGTCCCGAGCTCTGAGGGTACACCACCCCACAGTAGAGGCCGACAGAGCCAGGGCGCCCGGAGTCTGACAGGGTAAGCCGATACATACCCGAGCACCCAGACACAGAGAACCATCAACGCTCAGCTGGGCACAGGCACCAGCCAAGGAAGGGGATTGTGATGGGGTAAGTAGGTCCCATATCTGGTAGGGGGCCCAGGATGATCCACAAACTCTGGGAAGGTTCACCAATGCTCCATGTTTTCTCCATCTGTGGACATTGACTCTCAATGTGATTTGCTGGAGCCTCCGAGTCTTAGAAATGTATTTATAAGACACGGACGGATTGATGTCAACAACTTTGTTTAAACATGTTTTTAATTACTTTTGATCTGGGAATCATGTTTTGCATTTTAGAATATTTTAGTGTTTTTCATTTAGTCAGACAGGTTTCATTTAAGTGATTTCTTGTTTGTACAGGTCTTGCAGTCATACCATCTGGGAGTGGCGAGTGAAATTATAATCAGCTTTACAAAACCTTTGGTTAAGCACGGTTAATTCAAAATAAGCAATTACATACATTTATACAAAGGGATCGGTTCATTTGGCCAACTTTTCTCCCTTTAAAAGATGTATTTTGTGCAGAGAGTTTGCCTGGAAGCCTCTAAATACTCTTTTATTAACTTCAGTCTCCTTTTTAATTGTGATGGCTGCTATTCACAAGGCAAAAGTGACAGATGTGGGGGAATGGAAAAGTGTTGTAGGATGTGCAGGAGATAAGATTAGAAGGACACAGTAGGTAAAAAAAAATAGCAGAAACCCACCACTCCTTTTCTGCCTGAGATGGGAGGAGGAAGAGGAGAATCATTCCAAGTGCTGAATCTTTTCTTTTCATATCACATTCCTGAGTCACCACTTCATCTGTCCACCTACCCCCAGTTCTCTTCTCCCGTGTGTCTCTCTGTGCCGCTACCTCTCATTCGTCTTTCCGTGCTTGCTTTTTCTCTCTCCCATTCTCTCACAAGGAACACTGCTTGTTTGTCCATGCACCCAAATGTCTGCAACATCCTGCTCTCTATTTACAGAGCATGTGGGATGAAATGTGCGTGTGTGTGTGTCAGATTTGCACTTGTGCAACTTTGTGCATCTCCCTATGTTTGTGGATTGGCTTTGTTTCTAAGTGTCTTTTTGTGATCTGTGCATTGAAATATTGATCCGGGTTTCTAATTTTGGGCCTTTCAAAATCTATTGTTAAACATGTGAAACTGGTTGAAGTAAAGGAGAAAACAGTAGCAGTATGTCAGCTAGTCATTCTGATAATAAATCAATCAGGTCATTTTCATTTCACCTTGAAAGGACAGAAGGGAGGAATCAGATAGGAGGGCAGAAGAGCATATTATAAAGCTTTTACCCCCTGATTTAAAGAGCAGAGGCTGCTTTTTTCCTCATGAAAGCTGCGTAGGCTCCAGAGCCGTTTATTTAAGACACTCTGGGAATGAAGCCTTGAGTAGATTTAGGTCTAAACCTGGATTTAGAGGTGATGAATCTTATTGCTACACAGCCTCTGTCATATCTGTATCCATCTGCCAGTCTTAGTTCTCTTTCATGAATCACCCTTTTGCAGCTAAGCTTGCCAGAGGAAGAGGGAGCAGAATAAACAACCACATGGAATCATTTTTTGACAAAATTACAGTCTATGCTCAAACAAGTGGCAGCCAGGAATAGTGATTGGTCGACAAAGTGAATGTAGCCATCAGAAAAATACTCTGTAAGCAACGGTGCATAGCTACAACCTGAAGAAATGGAAAAAAAAAAATCTAAAAGCAAGGAACAAGAAAGTAAGTCTAGCCTTAACTAAGTCTGTATAGAACAAACTATTAATTTGAATTTGGCTGCATTAGCAAGCCCATTTTCTAGTTTTACACTGTAAAAACCTTTTGGGTAAAAACAACCCAATTTGGTTTTCCAAACTGAGCAGAGAATCAGATATGGGCCAGCTAACGCCTGATTTGTTTTAGCACAACAGGTTTGGCTTAGATCTATATTGCAGGCATGGAACCACAAGCCCTTCACTCAGAAGGTCAGATTGTGCTGGTTAAAAAAATTGAGGCATTCAGATAATTTTAACACTGCACACAGTGTAAAAAGCTTGCAGAATCGAACTAAATGACTTTGTGAAAGTTAAAAAGACATTTTTTAATGATAATTTGAGTTTTACTTATTTATTTTAAACTACATATATCACATTATATCTCTTTTGTAATGTAATATGCAAGGTATCAACAGTTTGGTCTCCCTACTTATAAACACCCCTGAAAAGATGACTTTATTGGAAAGATTTTTTGGGATAAAAAAAAATGCTGGGATTAATTAAAAAT
Source organism: Xiphophorus maculatus (assembly GCF_002775205.1). NCBI lineage: Eukaryota > Metazoa > Chordata > Actinopteri > Cyprinodontiformes > Poeciliidae > Xiphophorus > Xiphophorus maculatus. The sequence continues at coordinate 11,697,691 of NC_036447.1, forward strand.
ACCTCAACAAAATAATGATTCATATTATTAAGCTATTGTCATGGTATGTAGTGGTTGTTGGTGGACCCAAATGCAGAGAGGTAGCAGCAGCTTGTAAATTAGGAATATTTAATAAGAATAATGAACTTACAAAAATCACAAGGATCCCGGGCAGAACACAAACCATAAAGCCAATGGAAAAAAAAAAACAGAAAGGAGACATGAGGATATAACAGCAGGAACCAGAAAGGAGTGACCAGGAGAGGAGCTTAAATACCGTGAGGGTGAATGCTGGAGCAAAAACCTGGGCTGATGAGCTGAGGAGTTGCAGGTGTGAGGAGAGAGAGGAAGAGAGAGAGAAAATGGCAAGGAAGAGTACACAATAGACAAGGAAATAAATCTAACACTAAATAAGAACAAGAGCTAAGGAATATAATTCTTAGCTGCTTTACTCAAGAAATAAAGATATCTAGAAACATTAGGAAGGACTAAGCTAAAACAGAAACAAGATTGATCTAATCAAAGAAAGAGTTTAAGGAACACAGAATAATCAAACCTCAAAAATAACTCAAAACAACACCAGGGCATAGCAGCTATTTGTTTAAGAAGAATGAAAACTATTTCAATATATTGAGCTTAGAATTTTATTTCATTTATTTATTTATTTCAAAAAGGTTTTTAAAAACAAAGAAAACCAGTAGAAGAGAAAACATCTGCAAACTCAACCAAGTACAACGCAGTTAGCTTATCACTACGTTTCTGTTTGAAAAGGAGTAGCAAGAAATGAGCACTTGTTTAATTCTACCTCTTATGTCAATTTAATGAAATATACCAGTTAGAAATTTATAGTATGTTATAGTATTTATATGCCTGTTCAATAATTGCATTTAGTTACTGTATATATATATATATATATAGAGAGAGAGAGAGCTATTATTGATTTATGTAGATACTATTTCATGATCCTTATGTATTTATTTAATTCTAAGCATTCTGAACAACTGCACTGAGCATTGTTAGCTTCCATACATGGTGTCTACATTATCTATGCTTCTACAAGGAACCCCAAAAGAAATTGCAGAAATTGTTCAGTTTCTAAAACCAGATTAATCGTTATTTTCTACTGGGACAGATGTCAGAGCAGAGATTATGTATAATGGAAAACCTTTTGACCCACATGTTTTGTTATTAAGCTTGATTTTATGAGTCCATATACATGTAAAAGGTGTTTGCCCCAGGTGAAGCAGGTCTCCTGGGGCAGAATTACACTATCCCCTTACATGGGCATAATTCTACTGTAATATGTGTATACTTAGTAGTAGTCAGCAGAAAACAAAAAACTAATGGTACAGACTGTATTAACCAGAAAGCTTAATGTTGCACTTTATGGATATAGAGCATCTGCTTCATTTCAACATTTAATTTATGAACTTCTCTTCCATGAACTCTCAATGTAAAGGTAAAGGTATTTTTTTTAATGGTCATGGTATCAATTTCCTTTGGAGTAGTATTCAGTGGAAAATTATTAACACAGCACAGAGACAGACTCCTCCTCCCTGTGTCTTAATTATTCATTCCCCCGGGCTGTCATCATTAAGGCAAGCCAGACACTGGGACATATTTGGCATTATATTTTTAATGCAACAATAACCGGCTCAGCAAAAAAACCACCACAGATTATTCACAGTGTGTCTTGGCACAGCTCCACATGCTGTGACACATTATTATACACCCCCTCTCCACCACCCTTCCTCTCTCTACGCCTATCCTCTCCCCACACCCTTTTCTTCTTAATAAAGCCACATTTATTTCTCAATCTACCTTTTCCCCTCACAGATACTTGACTTCTTTCCCTGCTCCCAGGAATCAGAATGAAACAATGTTGTGTTGTCATACATGTTCCATCGATTTGCTCACGGGATCCGTATTTGTGCGCTATGTAAGTAGGGCTGACGGTGAGTTGTGTGCGTGCAAGTTGTTTGTGTGTGCCTTTCTGTGTGCAGCAGGAAATTCATAAACTAGGCCATATCGACCACCCAGGGGTTTGAAAGCTCAAGGGGTACCGAAGCAACATGGTTTAAATAAGAAAAAAAAAAAACATTTCAAACACCATAAAAGGGGAGGAAAAAAAACACAACACGTGCACACGTACTGAAAGACAGACACCCCGTACCATCCGAGACACTCTTAATTTCTGTTATGTTCAAAGAGTAACATCAAACATCCAAATCATACACATATCTAAGCCAACTTCATCTTCCTTAATAAACATCCATACTTTATTTAAAAGATCCTCCTCCAGCTTGTAACAGTGGCCAGCCACTTTCCTGCAGATCAGGCCCTCTATTATTGACAGCTCCTGAGAAATGAGCTGCTGGACTATTGATTCAGTCACAGTATAATAGATATCAACGGGATCAGCTGGGCACTTAAACTCAAACTCTGACCTCATCAGTGCTTTAAGTGGAAAGATTTAGCTGCATGTTTTAAATCAATTTTAAAATAAAGTACAGCTTCTTAAAAACCTCTGTTTTTAGGGGTGGTGGGCCATGGAAAATTATCATACTCTGTACTGAGAAATGCACCTTACTGAAATGTGACAAGAAGAGAGACACCCATGAGAAATATTTTTTTCAGTTTGCCAATACACATAAAGGACACAGGAAACATGTAGAAAGGGGTTACGGTCAAATGAGACGGTTCTGAACTTCATTCACATTGCGTTTTGGCTGAAGACCAATTCCACTCCACATTACAGTGAACACACAACCCCTAATATGAAATACAGTTGAAATCAGATATTTACATAAACTGAAAAAAGATATATTTTTTTATCTCACTGTCTTAAGTTAAACCAGAGTAAACTTTTCTTGTTTTAGCTTAGTTTGTATGAAAAAACTACATGTAATTGCATGTAATTGCTTTTTTGAGCATTATATAATTGATTTTATCCAATCACTGTTATACATAGGATTAGTTTGGCCCTTTGAAATGAAGCTTAACAAAAATTTCAAAATAAAAGCCTTGACAATTTTTACATCATGTAACTGCTCTTTTTGGCTTTATGTGACTTTTTTATCCAAAGCACTGTTACACAATGGAATACTGTGGGCATTTAATATGAAGCTTACTGCAAATTTCAAAATAAAAGCCTCAATATGCACCCCAGGTTAGTGCACCGCCACAGGCGGTGCAATAATATTATTCTGCATTATCTTTTTCTCTCAGGTTAGGGAACTGCCTTGCACAGCAAGGCAGTTCATTAGCATTAGCATTTTAGCTTTAATAAGCTATTAGCTATTTATTTGAATTCTTAGCAATGTTTAGTATACTTCATTGAATAAGTCAATTATAGAAAACATCCTAGTGATGTCCCACATGCTACTGATAGAAATCACGCTAACATTAGCATTTTTGATGATTTTAGCTGATATACTTACTTTATCGTACTGACTGGTGCAAGTCCATGTTAGTAAACATTCTTGTCATTCTCCTCATATGATTGCAACTTTCTTTAGCATTGATGCTAATTTCTAGCATCAGAATGCTGGGTCCAAATTGACGGGCACACTTTGGCAGGCCCCGGTTAAATTTCTTCATGAATTTTCTAGTTTGCATTGTTATGTCCCTTTCAAAGGGCAGTAAGTAATAATTCCTTCTGTCCATTTTTTATCACCCTATAATCCTGTTCATGGTCACAGGGAGCTGTCCCGTATCCTGGCAGTAACAGGGCAAAAGGCAGAGAATATCCTGGGCAGTTTTCCTTTTGTCAACCTAACTAATCCTGTTTGCTTCCTGTTTGCTTCCAGCGCTTCCAGTGTTAACCTCCTTTCATGTGAAACAAGAGGGTAAACAATGGACATGTTGCAATTACTTTCAAGGGTTAGCACAAAGGAAATCCTGACATACCAACCAGTCACAATCACCCAGTGAAATTAAAGTCAGTGTATACCCTAACATGCATGCATCAAAACAAATGGAGCATTTGGAGAAAATCCAGGCAACTGACAAATTTGCACAGAATAGCCTGCTCTTTTTTCTTACTGTTCACTATGCTAAAACATCATAGTGCTGCTAGATTTTATTGTAATTCCATGCAATAATGTCTTCTTGGATCAAATGATCATATCATATTATGAATCAAAAATGAAAAAACTGAAGCAGTTAAAATACCTCTTTGTATCTTTCACATAACTGTCACATAACATTAAATTACTGCAAACAGGTGAACATAGTTTTATGTTAGAGGCAAGTATAAAATTAAACTGGAAGATTATCGAAATGTATTCAAAAGCAGTTTAAAATAAAGTGCGTTTGTAACTATTTCAAAAGGATAGTTGTACAGTTTTAAAAGAAAAAAAGATTTTTTTTATATAAGAATACAAAACTACATTATGGAAATTGATTTTACTCAAATACAAAACTGCATAATCACAACAATTATGGAATTCACAATTGTATACAAGATGTAATAATACTCAGACTACCGTCCTCAAAGTGTTCAATGACCTCCACATAAAATCAGACTATGGAAGAACCAGTTTTTGTTCTTTTGGACCTCAGCACAGCATTTGACACTGTTGACCGTGACATATTATTAAAGGGACTGGACAGCTGGGTTGGACTCTGCTACAGTATGAGACTGATTTGAGTCTTACCTAAAGAACAGGAACTTCTTTATGCCAATCGGCAACTTATTTTCAGAGCGGACAGAAGTCAAGCGCGAGGTACCCCAAGGTTCCATCCTGGGATTCCTCCTATTTGACATCGATATGGTCCCGCGGGGTTAGGTCATAACAAGTAATAAGATTGGCTACCATAACTATGCAGATGATACACAGCTCTACATTATAATGTCAACAATAATGTCATCTTGTGTGCACACATCTTGTGTGCACACAGCTTCAGTTATTACAGCTAGGAACTAGTGATGGGATCCAAAATGTAGCTGTAGTGATGGACTCAGACCTGAACCTTCAAAGACATATAAAGACAATCAAAAAGTTGGCCTTCTGTTACCTGAAGAACATTTCTAGGATTAAACAACTAATGTCCCAGGAAGAGAGAAACTCATCTGTGTGTTCATCTTTAGTTGCATTAGTTACCACAACAATGTCTTTACAGGTTTAACTAAAATGTCAATCATACAGCTGCAACTGACTCAGAATACTGCTGCTTGCATTCCCACTGAACTAGGAAAGTAGAGCACATCACTCCAGCTCTAAAGTCCTTACACTGACTCCCTGCAGCTCAGAGAATAGACTTCAAAATACATTTGTAGTCTATAAATCACTGAAAGGCACCAAAATACATTATTGTTGTTGTATCAACCTTCCCGACCACTCTGGTGTTCTGGCTCCAGTCTACTGTGCTTCCCCAGAACCAGAAATAAAACATTTTTGTTTTAGAGGAGGACCGTGGAGAAGCACTGTGGTCCTCTGATCTGGAACAAACTTCCAGAAAACTGCAATACAGATGAAACAATGAGTTCCTTCAAATCAAGTTTAAGTCCCCACCTGTTTAGAGTTTACTTTGATTAAACATAACTGGAACATTGATCAATATATTTTATGTATATTTGCGTGATGATTTTGATAAGGCCATATGACAAAATGTAAAGTTTATTGCTTGTTTCATAATTGTTTACTGTCTTATGTTTTCATAGTGTAAAGCACTTTGAACTGCCTTTTTGCTGAAATGTACTAGACTTGAACTTGACTTAACTGTTGATATTAATGGTGAACAGAATTGGCCTGGATGCAAAACCTGGGGAACAACCTTGCAAATAAAGATAAAACATGACTGGACATTTTCCAATTCAACACATTTCAATCTAGGGGAGTGGTAGCATTTGAACCACAAACAACTATTTTTGTCCAGATAACAGCAAATGCAGAAGGCTGGGTTTTTTTGTACAGAGCAAACAAATTCTTGTGTGCTGATTGAAAGTATGTTTTAGCCTGTGAGGGTATGTGAGGGAGGGACCACAGACCTTCCAGCCAGTGGGAAACTGCTCCAGTGCTGCAGCTTCCATAAATCTATGTTGCTGAGGTATGCTCAGGACATGAACCACATTACAGAGCAAGCCCACAGTGCAAATGTTTAACTCTACCAGTCACAGAACCAGATTTATCTGACTGACTGATTTGCCATTTCATGGCCAGTCTAGCTGGAAACAAACTGATTTCAGTCATCAGCTGATCGATCTATGCTCCTGAAGTGGCTACACCAAATATTGATCTGATTCTGTGCAGTGCAGAAAGTATACGATTAAGCACAATGAACTCAGCTACAGCATACTTATGCTGAAATACGTTTGCTGTGCAAATACTTTGGAAGATAAAAGAAAGTATGCAAAAATTGTAAGACTTAAGAAGACTTACATATTTGAAGGTGTTTACATCCAGCACTATCCATGTTCCTGGGCATCGCTGATAAATACTCCCAGGACAAGGACTCGAAGAAAGTCCACACTCACTGCTAGAAAACAGTGCCAAATAATGGCATTGTGGGATCACCAAGTCTCCTATGTCTTTAACCCTTAAATATTACTTGCTTGGGAAATATGTTAGGAAAAAGGCTTTCCTTTTCTGGCACATTAAAAGGAAACACATGCTTTTGGTCAGATGAGCCTATATATATCACTTCTTGCTCATCATACTCACTACTATGCATGGTGTAGGATCTGTGAAGATGTGGGCTTGTTTCTCTTTGAAAAGTTCTGCAAACCATGACAGAGTGAAGGGGCCCTCTTGGACTCTAAAAGTAGCATTTTTTTTTTATTGTGTGACCTCTGCAAGAGAACTGAAAATGGGTCATCACTGGGTCTTCTAACAGGATAATGATTCAAACCATATGGACAAATTCACACAGAAATGGTTTGCCAGACACAGTCAGCATTCTTAATGGCAATCTGTTCTCAGAGCTATGCAATCCTACTGAACTGAGGAGAAGAGAGCATTAAGAGTACCCAGAATTTGGGAAAATCTATTGAATTTTTTGTAATGGTCAAAGATTTATTTTTCTCTATTGACAAGAGAGAAGGGACAAAAAGTTTGGCATTGATCCTTTTGATAAAGCAACTATTTTTTATGTCTCCAAATTCATACATTTTCTCAAATTAAACATTGTATTTCTTAAATAAATAAAAAAATATTATTCCAGAGTGTCTGTGTCAGTAGGGCAATGACATTCGGTTTGATAAGGGTACTAAAATTTGTGTGTGATAACTGTCAAAATGAAGGGAAATATCACACTTCCTAAAAAATTACCCTAAATGCGTCACATAGTATGAGAACAAAATTGGTCCCACGATGTGTCCTTGAGAGACACCAGACAAATAGGAGCCATCAGAGAATCTCCCATGAGTACAGAGAAATACTTTTCAGACAAATAAGACTTAAACCATAACAGAATTGTGCCTTTTAGACCAAAACATGTTCAGGTCTTAAGAAAAGAATCTTGTGACTACCTGTGTCAAAGGCTGCAGCTGGAATGGTGCATGGTGTTTTATACAAAAATAAAAAAAAATGATTTTAGAATTAATGTTTGCTGTAAAATCAAACGTTTGATTTTCTGCTAGGATAATTTAACTACTGAGCCCATCTAAATGATCAACTAAACTTGAACAGCTTTGTGTGGGCTCAGGTCTAATCACATTTGTTTAGCAACTCGGTTTGCCTGAGTTCCTCCAAACGTGTAGAGATCTTCACCACCTGTCTGCTTGATGATGTATTATTAGGCCAATTAAACTTTGGTAAAGAGGAGGACATCCTCTGCATCCAAACACCCAGAGACACAAATAATAAGACCACTTCTACAGGCTTAACAGATGCCATTTGCCCACACAAACATTGTTTATCAAAAATATTTCATCTTTAGTCATTTTTGCTGTTTAGAAGCCAAGCTTTGACTTGGAGATGAGTAAAAACACAGTCACTGCAAGTGAATTTATTACCAGTGCATTCACTGTTTCAATGCTTTATGGCCCCAACACCCCACAGTGCTTGCACATCCGTGTCTTAAATCAAATGGTGACTAACAGTTGTCCCAGGACTGCATTGCAGGAAAACAGCATGTGAAACTGTAGCCTCTTTCATGAATGCAACCATGATTTCAAATCCTATGGTTTTGCAAAGAAACATAAAAATGACTGATATTAAAAACAGAGATATAAAGACTGCAACACAGTTCAGTAACCTATTAAATATCAGGCCTACTCTCCACAACATTGACGTCTCATTAAGTCAATATTGTTTTCACTTAAAGAAGAAACTCTATATCAAGGTACATTTTGAGTGAATGATGTTTTATTCAGATAACTTATCCTCTAACTGCAGTGAATATAATTATGTTGTAAAACACAATGAGACTCAGTGAAACTCAGAAAGGTTGCCAATTAAGGAAAGCCAGTTTTCACATCAGAATTTTGAGTATTGAATTTATGTTCAACCTTGAAAATTAAAGATCCAAAATCTGAAAAGTTTTCTTCATTGCTTTTGCAGGAAAAGATCTACTTTCTGTAGGGCTCAGCGATACAGCTTAAAAATGTATCACAATATAAGAATTTCATAGCAGTCCATATCTACCTGCCAAACTGGTGACTTGGCCTTTCCTGTTTTAACCACAATTTCATCTCAGGCTGTAGTAACATCCAATTGTTGATCACGACTTGTGTGATGCAAAAAGTGTTTCCATTGCACTTTTGTGAAATACACTAATTTCAAAATTAGTGTAAAAATGTTTTTATCAAAGAACTTTGAGTCGTATGTATTTTCTCCTTTCACTTCACATTGTTGTTTTTTAATTTTAAGCAGCAGTGAGGCATGGTCGCAAAACTTGAAACTGCTGCTGTGCAAGTTACTCAACAGGTTGTTCCAATTTAATCAAAGAGTAAGTGAGTTGGTTGATATCACACGCTACGCTTAGCTGGTGAGGAGAGCTTGAGTGGCCAAACCCTTTCATCTGACTACATCTTTCAGAATGCAGTGCAGCTCTGGATCCGAGTTCTGAGAGGGTTTTTATTCAAAACTACAGCAATTATGTGGAAGAAGATCCTCAGCCAGATGAGCCCAAATCAAGATTTTTGACCTGCATGCAATGTTTCAACCTAATAACTAATGAGGAAGCATGATGGTGAAAGCATGATGCTTTAGATGCTTCCACAGGTACAGGAAAGCTGGTCAGACTTAGTGGTGAGATGGGAGCAGGGACAATCTTGAACCAGGAACAAGTTCACAGAGGACTGTAGCCTCTGTGTATGGTGCCTGATCTACCACTGAGCCATGTAGCTCCCTGTCACTTTCTGTTTTAGCTAAGCCTTTACAACAATAGACTGCACACAACTGGCATGTACGTTTCTAATATTGAGTTGCAGCATGCATATGTGACTTACCAGCTTTCGGTGAATTAAAAAAATGTAAAATTTAAAGCATACTCCTAAAGTATAAACAGCCCAAGATTAAAGCTCAAGAAATAGTTCTCACAAAATGAATCATTCTTTCTCTACAAAGCAAAAGCACCCAGATCAAAAAGATCAAGAAGAAGAAAGCAAGTTGCAAGATAGAAAGGAGATGAGTGCCTTGGTGCTCCCTCTGTGGCATAAAATGTTGTGCATTCAGTCTCTAAGGAGCCTTAAGGTCCCTGTTTCCATGTTAATTGATATCTCCATTAATGAGATAAGCACGCTCTGGGAGGCAAGAAGTTACTGGAAGGTGTAGTTAAAAAAAGAAATTGACGAAGAGAGTGGAAGAATTGAGGAATAAAAAGATGGGTCAGGGAAAAGACCCAGGAACGCCAAAGTATGGAGTTTACTCCATACTTTGTATAATGAGACAGAAAATCTGACCATTTGTATCAGAAAACATCCAAAAGCGGATGTAATTGAAGAACGCCATGGAGTAAAAACATTGCACTTAAGAGATGGTTCTCTCACATAGTTTGAGATGAGTCACAGTTCACAGAGATGTTAATTACACCAGTGATGGAATGAAAACTCAGAGAACGGGAGCAGCTGTCTGCACAATTTACATATCATACAGCCTACATAGCAAGGAAAAGAGGGAGAACTGCGTGAAAGATAGAAAGAAAAGAAAGGTAGAAGGGGATGGCAGAATATATGACAGGAACTGGGTTTTGTGAGGGGGGAAGCCAAAATAACACACTAAAAATATTCAAAAGGAGAAGTTAAAGCTAAAGCATCACTGAACTACTTAGAGCTTCAGTTGAAGAAATACAAATTTTATGGAAGATCAACAGAAAATAGAAGGCCATATTCTTTTTTTCTCTCATTGAAGATGATTGTTTACAACAATACGGTCATATAGTTTTGTTGTAATCACTAAAAAATTGCTAACTGCTTCCAACAAATTATTACCACAAAGGAGAAGCTATTAGCAACTAGCTTCTAACTGGCCACCTCTTAGAGCACAACAGATAACAACTAATTCTGGTAGCACACAGTAACATGACATTTTTGCTTCCTTCCCCAATGTGAGCCATGAATGAGAAATTGTAAGGCCTCTGGCTAATGACAAAAAAAGAAAAGAATATAAAGGCACAAACAAAGCAACTATTAGCATGAAAAACTGCCCTGCAGTGGCACTCAAAGCTTTAAGTTTGCCTACCCCCCCCCCCCAGCTGAAGTCAAAAGCTGAAGACCTTAATTTTTTGCTTATTGTTAAAGTAAAACTGTGAAGGTAAAACTGAACTTGCTCCAAGGAGCCAACTAGTGACAGTTTATTTAGTATTTTCTCTGCAGCATAGTGGCCATAACTATGAGTGTTTCATATTTACACGAAAGACCCATATAAAGTAGTTTGTCCCTGAAATGGAAGAAAAATTGTAAATAATTTGCAAAAAAAATAAAATAAATAAATATTGGAGAAGTGTAGCACACACTTGCAACAACTTGCCAGCTTGCGCTAACAACTAACTTTCTTGAATAGGGGCCAAAAGGAAAGCAACTTTCAAAGTAAAGCCTGTGGTCTGATAAGATCAAAACTGAAAACTTCATGCAAATCTGTGTGCATGAATATAAAGCTGAACACTACACCCCTCTGTGAAACATGGTGGTGGCAGCATCATGTTGTGGGGATACTTTTCTTTAACAGTGAATGTAGGAAGCTTTAGTGGGAGCTGAAATTTTTTCTTTGTGCAATGATATTGTGTCAAAAAGTTGCATAAATACTTCGGAGTGGAACTGTACGCATAAAACAAAATAAGAAACCACATTTTTTTTACATAAGTAAAATCTAGCACATAAAACACTTCAGAAATATATTTTGGTACTCTTCAGAAAGTTTTTTTTTTTTTTTTTTTATTCTCTGTGTCTACAAGGTATTGTGATCTTCATGTTTCAAAAAATCACAAAAATTATGTGCATGTCTTTGGCATCCCCACAAATACCAACAAAATAAAAAAAATAAGCTCAAATTATAGATTATCTTCTTAATTTGTTACAGAACAGGGAGATCTGTCCAATTTTGAGGAAGAGCTGTAAATCTGTGACTGGAGCTGTAATTTACCGCCTGGAACAATTTTAATTGAGGGAATTTCCTAATGAGAATTGAAACACCCTGTCCAGGAAGCTAATCGTCTGCTTCCATGTAACCGACTAGGTCACCGCTTTTCAGCCCTGTTATTTACTAGACGTGAGAGGAAGGCAAATGAGACAGTTGTGTCAATCACAAAGACTTCGTTCATGACAAGCAGGTGGCCGTGGTGATTGTGGTGGAGGGGAGTGAGCGTTGGTCTCCAGCGAACAGGCTCTCTCAGTCTTAGTCATCAGAAACTGCTCTCAGCTGAGCTGGAGAGACACAGGAAGATAAGGC